>NW_027175474.1:1500000-1800000 GCF_028021215.1 Eschrichtius robustus | reverse complement strand
CTTGAACCTGGAGATTTGGGATCCATGGGATGGGTACGATGCAGTATTACTTTAAAGGGACTGCGTTTGCCCACCCAACCTCACCAAACCTCTCAGCCCCAAGAGTGTCCACCCTTATGTCTCATCTAGCTGTGGGTCTAGATATGGTCAGTCCACGTTGCATCACAGCCCCTGAACGAATTATGTAAGAATTTCTCTGTCTTTCACTCTCTTTGTTTCATGGGTTTATAAAAGTAATTTATTTTTAAAATGGGGTTTAGCTGCTTTTCACTGCTGTGTTTATGCTGCTTTACCCCCACTTGACACACTTCCAGTGAAATATCAATACATAGGTTTTAAGATTCTTACTAGTCAGATATATTCTTGTGCGGTGAATAGGGGGTGTTGAATCCAGTTCACTGAGCAAGGAGTAGGTCTTGTCTACTACATATTGGGTGTATGGAACGGTATCTGAGATAATTTGAAACACTTGATTTATGCATCACCCCAAATCACATTTCCCGTTAAGCAGCCATAGTGTGTTTTCAAAATGTGTGACTCTGTTCTGTTTTGTAATTCAGTTCAAGGGTAACGGTTTTTACATTCCCTCTATAAGTGATATCTTATGATAAGTGTCTTTTTCTGTGTGACTTATTTCTGTTAGAATCGTCGTACCTAAATCCAATCATCATGCTGCTACTAGCCTTAGGACATTGTTTTCATGGCTGAGTGATATTCCATTGTACATAAGGACCTCAACTTCTTTATCCATTTTTCTCTTTCCTGGGATACTTAAGGTGGAATGAAGTGGAGGTCCTTGTCAACAGAGCAGCCCTAAACTTTTGGGTGCCTGTGTCTTGCTGATTTTTAGTTTTCCCAATTTGTACACCCATGAGTGGAAGTGCCCTATGCTCTCTAAGCTGTGTGTTTTAGATGTTTCAGGACACACCGTACACTACTCCAGAGTGGCTGTTGGCAATTTACATCCCGCCCATCAGCGTAGCAAGGCTGCCATTTCTCCATGGCCTGTCCTGCATTTCTGGTTTTGACACTTTTTGCAGCATGGCCCTTTTTACAGATGGGAAGCGAGACTTCTTTGTAGCGCTGATTTGCCTTTCCAGGTTGCTTGGTTGGCCAAAAAGGGCGTATGCGTTTTTTCCTGAATATATTCAGGAAAAAACGCATACGCCCTTTTTGGCCAAGGGCATCATTGTCGACGTTTTGCCGCTTTTCATGTGCTTTAAAGGCGATTCGAATCTACCTCCTGAAACCTGTTTCCTGCAATTCTGCCTTGCTTTCAAATCCTCTTCGTTGCCTTCCCTCAATATATTTGTGGACGAGAGTTATCATTTATAACTCTGTGGGTTTGTGAATTGCAGTGTCCCTGAGCTTCATTTTACAACTCGCTTTTTTGGGAGCTGGCCGCAAAAACGCGGGATTGCCTCAGGCCCTATTTTGGTTCCCCTCGGCATGCTGAGCCTGTAGTTAATTCTTCTTCCTGATGGGAAAATAGAGTGACCTGTGCCTGTCCCAACACCTATATCTAGTCTCTCATTGGTTGCCCCTCTTCCCGTTCATCCTCAGGACAAATTGCAACCTGTAGGGAACAGGAGCTTAAAGGTGCTGATTCTCCAAGTAGGGAGATTGCTAGTAAAGTAGCTGGAATGGCGAACCCAAGCACAAGGAGATGAGAAATGAGGTGCGTTTTAGAAACCTTTCAAAATCACACGGTGTACCATCTTCTGGGTTTCTCATGCATGTTTTCGATTTAGGAAGATGCCCTTGAACCTGGAGATTTGGGACCCATGGGATGGGTACCACGCAGTATTACTTTAAAGGGTCTGCGTTTGCTCACCCAACCTCACCCAACCTCTCAGCCCCAAGAGTGTCCACCCTTATGTCTCATCCAGCTGTGGGTCTAGATATGGTCAATCCAGGTTGCATCACAGCCCCTGAAGGAATTGTGTAAGAATTTCTCTCTCTTTCACTGTCTTTGTTTTACGGGTTTTTAAAAGTAATTTATTTTTATAATGGGGTTTAGCTGCTTTTCACGGCTGTGTTTATGCGGCCTTACACCCACTTGACTCACTTCCAGACAGATATCAATACATAGGTTTTAAGATTCTTACTAGTCACATATATTCTTGTGCGGTGAATACGGGGTGTTGAGTCCAGTTCACTGAGCAAGGAGTAGGTCTTGTCTATTACATATTGGGTGTATGGAACGGTATCTGAGCGAATTTGAAACCCTTGTTTTATGCATCACCCCACCTCACCTTTCCCATTAAGCAGCCATAGTGTGTTTTCTAAACGTGTGACTCTGTTCTGTTTTGTAATTCAGTTCAAGTGTAGCGGTTTTTACATTCCCTCTATAAGTGATAGCTTATGATAAGTGTCTTTTTCTGTGTGACTTATTTCACTTAGAATCGTCGTACCTAACTCCACTCATCTTGCTTCTACTAGCCTTATGACATTGATTTCATGTCTGAGTGATATTCCATTGTACATAAGGACCACAACTTCTTTATCCATTTTTCTCTTTCCTGGGATATTTAAGGTGTCATGAAGTGGAGGTTCTTGTCAACAGAGCAGCCCTAAACTTTGGGGTGCCTGTGTCTTGCTGATTTTTAGTTTTCCCTATTTATACGCCCATGAGTGGACGTGCCCTATGCTCCCTAAGCTGTGTTTTTTCGATGTTTCAGGACACACCGCACACTTCTCCAGAGTGGCTGTTGGCAATTTACATCCCGCCCATCAGCGTAACAAGGCTGCCATTTCTCCATGGCCTGTCCTGCATTTCTGGTTTTGACACTTTTTGCAGCATGGCCCTTTTGACCGATGGGCAGGGAGACTTCTTTGTAGTGCTGATTTGCCTTTCCAGGTTGCTTGGTTGGCCAAAAAGGGCGTATGCGTTTTTTCCTGAATACATTCAGGAAAAAACGCATACGCCCTTTTTGGCCAAGGGCATCACTGTCGACGTTTTACCGCTTTTCATGTGCTTTAAAGGCGATTCGAATCTACCTCCTGAAACCTGTTTCCTGCAATTCTGCCTTGCTTTCAAATCCTCTTCGTTGCCTTCCCTCAATATATCTGTGGATGAGAGTTATCATTTATAACTCTGCGGGTTTGTGAATTGCAGTGTCCCTGAGCTCCATTTTTCAACTCGCTTTTTTGGGAGCTGGCCGCAAAAGCGCGGTATTGCCTCAGGCCCTATTCTGCTTCTGGGCGGCAGGCTGAGCCTGTGGTTAAATCTTCTTCCTGATGGGAAAAAAGTGTGACCTGTGCCTGTCCCAACACCTAGAGCTAGTCTCTCGTTGGTTGCCCCTCTTCCCGTTCAACCTCAGGATAAATTGCAGTCTGTACAGAACTGGAGGTTAAAGGTGCTGATTCTCCAACGAGGGAGATTGCTAATAAAGCGGCTGGAATGGCGAACACGAGCACAAGGAGATGAGAAGTGAGGTGCGTTTCAGGAACCTTTCCCGATGAGACGGTGTACCATCTTCTGGGTTTCTCACGCATGTTTTCGATGTAGGAAGATGCCCTTGAACCTGGAGATTTGGGATCCATGGGATGGGTACGATGCAGTATTACTTTAAAGGGACTGCGTTTGCCCACCCAACCTCACCAAACCTCTCAGCCCCAAGAGTGTCCACCCTTATGTCTCATCTAGCTGTGGGTCTAGATATGGTCAGTCCACGTTGCGTCACAGCCCCTGAACGAATTATGTAAGAATTTCTCTGTCTTTCACTCTCTTTGTTTCATGGGTTTATAAAAGTAATTTATTTTTAAAATGGGGTTTAGCTGCTTTTCACTGCTGTGTTTATGCTGCTTTACCCCCACTTGACACACTTCCAGTGAAATATCAATACATAGGTTTTAAGATTCTTACTAGTCAGATATATTCTTGTGCGGTGAATAGGGGGTGTTGAATCCAGTTCACTGAGCAAGGAGTAGGTCTTGTCTACTACATATTGGGTGTATGGAACGGTATCTGAGATAATTTGAAACACTTGATTTATGCATCACCCCAAATCACATTTCCCGTTAAGCAGCCATAGTGTGTTTTCAAAATGTGTGACTCTGTTCTGTTTTGTAATTCAGTTCAAGGGTAACGGTTTTTACATTCCCTCTATAAGTGATATCTTATGATAAGTGTCTTTTTCTGTGTGACTTATTTCTGTTAGAATCGTCGTACCTAAATCCAATCATCATGCTGCTACTAGCCTTAGGACATTGTTTTCATGGCTGAGTGATATTCCATTGTACATAAGGACCTCAACTTCTTTATCCATTTTTCTCTTTCCTGGGATACTTAAGGTGGAATGAAGTGGAGGTCCTTGTCAACAGAGCAGCCCTAAACTTTTGGGTGCCTGTGTCTTGCTGATTTTTAGTTTTCCCAATTTGTACACCCATGAGTGGAAGTGCCCTATGCTCTCTAAGCTGTGTGTTTTAGATGTTTCAGGACACACCGTACACTACTCCAGAGTGGCTGTTGTCAATTTACATCCCGCCCATCAGCGTAGCAAGGCTGCCATTTCTCCATGGCCTGTCCTGCATTTCTGGTTTTGACACTTTTTGCAGCATGGCCCTTTTGACAGATGGGAAGCGAGACTTCTTTGTAGCGCTGATTTGCCTTTCCAGGTTGCTTGGTTGGCCAAAAAGGGCGTATGCGTTTTTTCCTGAATATATTCAGGAAAAAACGCATACGCCCTTTTTGGCCAAGGGCATCATTGTCGACGTTTTGCCGCTTTTCATGTGCTTTAAAGGCGATTCGAATCTACCTCCTGAAACCTGTTTCCTGCAATTCTGCCTTGCTTTCAAATCCTCTTCGTTGCCTTCCCTCAATATATTTGTGGACGAGAGTTATCATTTATAACTCTGTGGGTTTGTGAATTGCAGTGTCCCTGAGCTCCATTTTTTAACTCGCTTTTTTGGGAGCTGGCCGCAAAAACGCGGGATTGCCTCAGGCCCTATTTTGGTTCCCCTCGGCATGCTGAGCCTGTAGTTAATTCTTCTTCCTGATGGGAAAATAGAGTGACCTGTGCCTGTCCCAACACCTAGATCTAGTCTCTCATTGGTTGCCCCTCTTCCCGTTCATCCTCAGGACAAATTGCAACCTGTAGGGAACAGGAGCTTAAAGGTGCTGATTCTCCAAGTAGGGAGATTGCTAGTAAAGTAGCTGGAATGGCGAACCCAAGCACAAGGAGATGAGAAATGAGGTGCGTTTTAGAAACCTTTCAAAATCACACGGTGTACCATCTTCTGGGTTTCTCATGCATGTTTTCGATGTAGGAAGATGCCCTTGAACCTGGAGATTTGGGACCCATGGGATGGGTACCACGCAGTATTACTTTAAAGGGTCTGCGTTTGCTCACCCAACCTCACCCAACCTCTCAGCCCCAAGAGTGTCCACCCTTATGTCTCATCCAGCTGTGGGTCTGGATATGGTCAATCCAGGTTGCATCACAGCCCCTGAAGGAATTGTGTAAGAATTTCTCTCTCTTTCACTGTCTTTGTTTTACGGGTTTTTAAAAGTAATTTATTTTTATAATGGGGTTTAGCTGCTTTTCACGGCTGTGGTTATGCGGCCTTACACCCACTTGACTCACTTCCAGACAGATATCAATACATAGGTTTTAAGATTCTTACTAGTCACATATATTCTTGTGTGGTGAATAGGGGGTGTTGAGTCCAGTTCACTGAGCAAGGAGTAGGTCTTGTCTATTACATATTGGGTGTATGGAACGGTATCTGAGCGAATTTGAAACCCTTGTTTTATGCATCACCCCACCTCACCTTTCCCGTTAAGCAGCCATAGTGTGTTTTCTAAACGTGTGACTCTGTTCTGTTTTGTAATTCAGTTCAAGTGTAGCGGTTTTTACATTCCCTCTATAAGTGATAGCTTATGATAAGTGTGTTTTTCTGTGTGACTTATTTCACTTAGAATCGTCGTACCTAAATCCACTCATCTTGCTTCTACTAGCCTTATGACTTTGATTTCATGTCTGAGTGATATTCCATTGTACATAAGGACCACAACTTCTTTATGCATTTTTCCCTTTCCTGGGATATTTAAGGTGTGATGAATTGGAGGTTCTTGTCAACAGAGCAGCCCTAAACTTTGGGGTGCCTGTGTCTTGCTGATTTTTAGTTTTCCCAATTTATACGCCCATGAGTGGACGTGCCCTATGCTCCCTAAGCTGTGTTTTTTCGATGTTTCACGACACACCGTACACTTCTCCAGAGTGTCTGTTGGCAATTTACATCCCGCCCATCAGCGTAGCAAGGCTGCTATTTCTCCATGGCCTGTCCTGCATTTCTGGTTTTGACACTTTTTGCAGCATGGCCCTTTTGACCGATGGGAAGCGAGACTTCTTTGTAGCGCTGATTTGCCTTTCCAGGTTGCTTGGTTGGCCAAAAAGGGCGTATGCGTTTTTTCCTGAATATAATCAGGAAAAAATGCATACGCACTTTTTGGCCAAGGGCATCATTGTCGACGTTTTGCCGCTTTTCATGTGCTTTAAGGGCGATTCGAATCTACCTCCTGAAACCTGTTTCCTGCAATTCTGCCTTGCTTTCAAATCCTCTTCGTTGCCTTCCCTCAATATATTTGTGGACGAGAGTTATCATTTATATCTCAGCGTGTTTGTGAATTGCAGTGCCCCTGAGCTCCATTTTTCAACTGTCTTTTTTGGGAGCTGGCCGCAAAAGCACTGGATTGCCTCAGGCACTATTCTGGTTCCCGGCGGCAGGATTAGCCTGTGGTTAATTCTTCTTCCTGATGGGAAAATACAGTGACCTGTGCCTGTCCCAACACCTAGATCTAGTCTCTCATTGGTTGCCACTCTTCCCGTTCATCCTCAGGACAAATTGCAACCTGTAGGGAACAGGAGCTTAAAGGTGCTGATTCTCCAAGTAGGGAGATTGCTAGTAAAGTAGCTGGAAAGGCGAACCCGAGCACAAGGAGATGAGACATGAGGTGCGATTTAGAAACCTTTCAAAATCACACGGTGTACCATCTTCTGGGTTTCTCATGCATGTTTTCGATGTAGGAAGATGCCCTTGAACCTGGAGATTTGGGACCCATGGGATGGGTACCACGCAGTATTACTTTAAAGGGTCTGCGTTTGCTCACCCAACCTCACCCAACCTCTCAGCCCCAAGAGTGTCCACCCTTATGTCTCATCCAGCTGTGGGTCTAGACATGGTCAATCCAGGTTGCAACACAGCCCCTGAACGAATTTTGTAAGAATTTCTCTCTCTTTCACTGTCTTTGTTTTACGGGTTTTTAAAAGTAATTTATTTTTATAATGGGGTTTAGCTGCTTTTCACGGCTGTGTTTATGCGGCTTTACACCCACTTGACTCACTTCCAGACAGATATCAATACATAGGTTTTAAGATTCTTACTACTCAGATATATTCTTGTGCGGTGAATAGGGGGTGTTGAGTCCAGTTCACTGAGCAAGGAGTAGGTCTTGTCTATTACATATTGGGTGTATGGAACGGTATCTGAGCGAATTTGAAACCCTTGTTTTATGCATCACCCCACCTCACCTTTCCCGTTAAGCAGACATAGTGTGTTTTCTAAACGTGTGACTCTGTTATCTTTTGTAATTCAGTTCAAGTGTAGTGGTTTTTACATTCCCTCTATAAGTGATAGCTTATGATAAGTGTCTTTTTCTGTGTGACTTATTTCACTTAGAATCGTCGTACCTAAATCCACTCATCTTGCTTCTACTAGCCTTATGACTTTGATTTCATGTCTGAGTGATATTCCATTGTACATAAGGACCACAACTTCTTTATGCATTTTTCTCTTTCCTGGGATATTTAAGGTGGAATGAAGTGGAGGTCCTTGTCAACAGAGCAGCCCTAAACTTTTGGGTGCCTGTGTCTTGCTGATTTTTAGTTTTCCCAATTTATACGCCCATGAGTGGACGTGCCCTATGCTCCCTAAGCTGTGTTTTTTCGATGTTTCACGACACACCGTACACTTCTCCAGAGTGTCTGTTGGCAATTTACATCCAGCCCACCAGCGTAGCAAGGCTGCCATTTCTCCATGGCCTGTCCTGCATTTCTGGTTTTGACACTTTTTGCAGCATGGCCCTTTTGACCGATGGGAAGCGAGACTTCTTTGTAGCGCTGATTAGCCTTTCCAGGTTGCTTGGTTGGCCAAAAAGGGCGTATGCGTTTTTTCCTGAATATAATCAGGAAAAAATGCATACGCTCTTTTTGGGCAAGGGCATCATTGTCGACGTTTTGCCGCTTTTCATGTGCTTTAAGGGCGATTCGAATCTACCTCCTGAAACCTGTTTCCTGCAATTCTGCCTTGCTTTCAAATCCTCTTCGTTGCCTTCCCTCAATATATTTGTGGACGAGAGTTATCATTTATAACTCAGCGGGTTTGTGAATTGCAGTGCCCCTGAGCTCCATTTTTCAACTGTCTTTTTTGGGAGCTGGCCGAAAAGCACTGGATTGCCTCAGGCCCTATTCTGCTTCTGGGCGGCAGGCTGAGCCTGTGGTTAATTCTTCTTCCTGATGGGAAAATACAGTGACCTCTGCCTGTCCCAACACCTAGATCTAGTCTCTCATTGGTTGCCCCTCTTCCCGTTCATCCTCAGGACAAATTGCAACCTGTAGGGAACAGGAGCTTAAAGGTGCTGATTCTCCAATTAGGGAGATTGCTAGTAAAGTAGCTGGAAAGGCGAACCCGAGCACAAGGAGATGAGACATGAGGTGCGATTTAGAAACCTTTCAAAATCACACGGTGTACCATCTTCTGGGTTTCTCATGCATGTTTTCGATGTAGGAAGATGCCCTTGAACCTGGAGATTTGGGACCCATGGGATGGGTACCACGCAGTATTACTTTAAAGGGTCTGCGTTTGCTCACCCAACCTCACCCAACCTCTCAGCCCCAAGAGTGTCCACCCTTATGTCTCATCCAGCTGTGGGTCTAGACATGGTCAATCCAGGTTGCAACACAGCCCCTGAACGAATTTTGTAAGAATTTCTCTCTCTTTCACTGTCCTTGTTTTACGGGTTTTTAAAAGTAATTTATTTTTATAATGGGGTTTAGCTGCTTTTCACGGCTGTGTTTATGCGGCTTTACACCCACTTGACTCACTTCCAGACAGATATCAATACATAGGTTTTAAGATTCTTACTACTCAGATATATTCTTGTGCGGTGAATAGGGGGTGTTGAGTCCAGTTCACTGAGCAAGGAGTAGGTCTTGTCTAATACATATTGGGTGTATGGAACGGTATCTGAGCGAATTTGAAACCCTTGTTTTATGCATCACCCCACCTCACATTTCCCGTTAAGCAGACATAGTGTGTTTTCTAAACGTGTGACTCTGTTCTCTTTTGTAATTCAGTTCAAGTGTAGCGGTTTTTTCCATTTCCTCTATAAATGATTGCTTATGATAAGTGTCTTTTTCTGTGTGACTTATTTCACTTAGAATTGTCGTACCTAAATCCACTCATCTTGCTTCTACTAGCCTTATGACATTGATTTCATGTCTGACTGATATTCCATTGTACATAAGGACCTCAACTTCTTTATCCATTTTTCTCTTTCCTGGGATATTTAAGGTGTCATGAAGTGGAGGTCCTTGTCAACAGAGCAGCCCTAAACTTTTGGGTGCCTGTGTCTTGCTGATTTTTAGTTTTCCCAATTTGTACACCCATGAGTGGAAGTGCCCTATGCTCTCTAAGCTGTGTGTTTTAGATGTTTCAGGACACACCGTACACTACTCCAGAGTGGCTGTTGTCAATTTACATCCCGCCCATCAGCGTAGCAAGGCTGCCATTTCTCCATGGCCTGTCCTGCATTTCTGGTTTTGACACTTTTTGCAGCATGGCCCTTTTGACAGATGGGAAGCGAGACTTCTTTGTAGCGCTGATTTGCCTTTCCAGGTTGCTTGGTTGGCCAAAAAGGGCGTATGCGTTTTTTCCTGAATATATTCAGGAAAAAACGCATACGCCCTTTTTGGCCAAGGGCATCATTGTCGACGTTTTGCCGCTTTTCATGTGCTTTAAAGGCGATTCGAATCTACCTCCTGAAACCTGTTTCCTGCAATTCTGCCTTGCTTTCAAATCCTCTTCGTTGCCTTCCCTCAATATATTTGTGGACGAGAGTTATCATTTATAACTCTGTGGGTTTGTGAATTGCAGTGTCCCTGAGCTCCATTTTTTAACTCGCTTTTTTGGGAGCTGGCCGCAAAAACGCGGGATTGCCTCAGGCCCTATTTTGGTTCCCCTCGGCATGCTGAGCCTGTAGTTAATTCTTCTTCCTGATGGGAAAATAGAGTGACCTGTGCCTGTCCCAACACCTATATCTAGTCTCTCATTGGTTGCCCCTCTTCCCGTTCATCCTCAGGACAAATTGCAACCTGTAGGGAACAGGAGCTTAAAGGTGCTGATTCTCCAAGTAGGGAGATTGCTAGTAAAGTAGCTGGAATGGCGAACCCAAGCACAAGGAGATGAGAAATGAGGTGCGTTTTAGAAACCTTTCAAAATCACACGGTGTACCATCTTCTGGGTTTCTCATGCATGTTTTCGATGTAGGAAGATGCCCTTGAACCTGGAGATTTGGGACCCATGGGATGGGTACCACGCAGTATTACTTTAAAGGGTCTGCGTTTGCTCACCCAACCTCACCCAACCTCTCAGCCCCAAGAGTGTCCACCCTTATGTCTCATCCAGCTGTGGGTCTGGATATGGTCAATCCAGGTTGCATCACAGCCCCTGAAGGAATTGTGTAAGAATTTCTCTCTCTTTCACTGTCTTTCTTTTACGGGTTTTTAAAAGTAATTTATTTTTATAATGGGGTTTAGCTGCTTTTCACGGCTGTGGTTATGCGGCCTTACACCCACTTGACTCACTTCCAGACAGATATCAATACATAGGTTTTAAGATTCTTACTAGTCACATATATTCTTGTGTGGTGAATAGGGGGTGTTGAGTCCAGTTCACTGAGCAAGGAGTAGGTCTTGTCTATTACATATTGGGTGTATGGAACGGTATCTGAGCGAATTTGAAACCCTTGTTTTATGCATCACCCCACCTCACCTTTCCCGTTAAGCAGCCATAGTGTGTTTTCTAAACGTGTGACTCTGTTCTGTTTTGTAATTCAGTTCAAGTGTAGCGGTTTTTACATTCCCTCTATAAGTGATAGCTTATGATAAGTGTCTTTTTCTGTGTGACTTATTTCACTTAGAATCGTCGTACCTAAATCCACTCATCTTGCTTCTACTAGCCTTATGACTTTGATTTCATGTCTGAGTGATATTCCATTGTACATAAGGACCACAACTTCTTTATGCATTTTTCCCTTTCCTGGGATATTTAAGGTGTGATGAATTGGAGGTTCTTGTCAACAGAGCAGCCCTAAACTTTGGGGTGCCTGTGTCTTGCTGATTTTTAGTTTTCCCAATTTATACGCCCATGAGTGGACGTGCCCTAAGCTCCCTAAGCTGTGTTTTTTCGATGTTTCACGACACACCGTACACTTCTCCAGAGTGTCTGTTGGCAATTTACATCCTGCCCATCAGCGTAGCAAGGCTGCTATTTCTCCATGGCCTGTCCTGCATTTCTGGTTTTGACACTTTTTGCAGCATGGCCCTTTTGACCGATGGGAAGCGAGACTTCTTTGTAGCGCTGATTTGCCTTTCCAGGTTGCTTGGTTGGCCAAAAAGGGCGTATGCGTTTTTTCCTGAATATAATCAGGAAAAAATGCATACGCACTTTTTGGCCAAGGGCATCATTGTCGACGTTTTGCCGCTTTTCATGTGCTTTAAGGGCGATTCGAATCTACCTCCTGAAACCTGTTTCCTGCAATTCTGCCTTGCTTTCAAATCCTCTTCGTTGCCTTCCCTCAATATATTTGTGGACGAGAGTTATCATTTATATCTCAGCGTGTTTGTGAATTGCAGTGCCCCTGAGCTCCATTTTTCAACTGTCTTTTTTGGGAGCTGGCCGCAAAAGCACTGGATTGCCTCAGGCACTATTCTGGTTCCCGGCGGCAGGATTAGCCTGTGGTTAATTCTTCTTCCTGATGGGAAAATACAGTGACCTGTGCCTGTCCCAACACCTAGATCTAGTCTCTCATTGGTTGCCACTCTTCCCGTTCATCCTCAGGACAAATTGCAACCTGTAGGGAACAGGAGCTTAAAGGTGCTGATTCTCCAAGTAGGGAGATTGCTAGTAAAGTAGCTGGAAAGGCGAACCCGAGCACAAGGAGATGAGACATGAGGTGCGATTTAGAAACCTTTCAAAATCACACGGTGTACCATCTTCTGGGTTTCTCATGCATGTTTTCGATGTAGGAAGATGCCCTTGAACCTGGAGATTTGGGACCCATGGGATGGGTACCACGCAGTATTACTTTAAAGGGTCTGCGTTTGCTCACCCAACCTCACCCAACCTCTCAGCCCCAAGAGTGTCCACCCTTATGTCTCATCCAGCTGTGGGTCTAGACATGGTCAATCCAGGTTGCAACACAGCCCCTGAACGAATTTTGTAAGAATTTCTCTCTCTTTCACTGTCTTTGTTTTACGGGTTTTTAAAAGTAATTTATTTTTATAATGGGGTTTAGCTGCTTTTCACGGCTGTGTTTATGCGGCTTTACACCCACTTGACTCACTTCCAGACAGATATCAATACATAGGTTTTAAGATTCTTACTACTCAGATATATTCTTGTGCGGTGAATAGGGGGTGTTGAGTCCAGTTCACTGAGCAAGGAGTAGGTCTTGTCTATTACATATTGGGTGTATGGAACGGTATCTGAGCGAATTTGAAACCCTTGTTTTATGCATCACCCCACCTCACCTTTCCCGTTAAGCAGACATAGTGTGTTTTCTAAACGTGTGACTCTGTTATCTTTTGTAATTCAGTTCAAGTGTAGTGGTTTTTACATTCCCTCTATAAGTGATAGCTTATGATAAGTGTCTTTTTCTGTGTGACTTATTTCACTTAGAATCGTCGTACCTAAATCCACTCATCTTGCTTCTACTAGCCTTATGACTTTGATTTCATGTCTGAGTGATATTCCATTGTACATAAGGACCACAACTTCTTTATGCATTTTTCTCTTTCCTGGGATATTTAAGGTGGAATGAAGTGGAGGTCCTTGTCAACAGAGCAGCCCTAAACTTTTGGGTGCCTGTGTCTTGCTGATTTTTAGTTTTCCCAATTTATACGCCCATGAGTGGACGTGCCCTATGCTCCCTAAGCTGTGTTTTTTCGATGTTTCACGACACACCGTACACTTCTCCAGAGTGTCTGTTGGCAATTTACATCCAGCCCACCAGCGTAGCAAGGCTGCCATTTCTCCATGGCCTGTCCTGCATTTCTGGTTTTGACACTTTTTGCAGCATGGCCCTTTTGACCGATGGGAAGCGAGACTTCTTTGTAGCGCTGATTAGCCTTTCCAGGTTGCTTGGTTGGCCAAAAAGGGCGTATGCGTTTTTTCCTGAATATAATCAGGAAAAAATGCATACGCTCTTTTTGGGCAAGGGCATCATTGTCGACGTTTTGCCGCTTTTCATGTGCTTTAAGGGCGATTCGAATCTACCTCCTGAAACCTGTTTCCTGCAATTCTGCCTTGCTTTCAAATCCTCTTCGTTGCCTTCCCTCAATATATTTGTGGACGAGAGTTATCATTTATAACTCTGTGGGTTTGTGAATTGCAGTGTCCCTGAGCTCCATTTTTCAACTCGCTTTTTTGGGAGCTGGCCGCAAAAACGCGCGATTGCCTCAGGCCCTATTTTGGTTCCCCTCGGCATGCTGAGCCTGTAGTTAATTCTTCTTCCTGATGGGAAAATAGAGTGACCTGTGCCTGTCCCAACACCTATATCTAGTCTCTCATTGGTTGCCCCTCTTCCCGTTCATCCTCAGGACAAATTGCAACCTGTAGGGAACAGGAGCTTAAAGGTGCTGATTCTCCAAGTAGGGAGATTGCTAGTAAAGTAGCTGGAATGGCGAACCCAAGCACAAGGAGATGAGAAATGAGGTGCGTTTTAGAAACCTTTCAAAATCACACGGTGTACCATCTTCTGGGTTTCTCATGCATGTTTTCGATGTAGGAAGATGCCCTTGAACCTGGAGATTTGGGACCCATGGGATGGGTACCACGCAGTATTACTTTAAAGGGTCTGCGTTTGCTCACCCAACCTCACCCAACCTCTCAGCCCCAAGAGTGTCCACCCTTATGTCTCATCCAGCTGTGGGTCTGGATATGGTCAATCCAGGTTGCATCACAGCCCCTGAAGGAATTGTGTAAGAATTTCTCTCTCTTTCACTGTCTTTCTTTTACGGGTTTTTAAAAGTAATTTATTTTTATAATGGGGTTTAGCTGCTTTTCACGGCTGTGGTTATGCGGCCTTACACCCACTTGACTCACTTCCAGACAGATATCAATACATAGGTTTTAAGATTCTTACTAGTCACATATATTCTTGTGTGGTGAATAGGGGGTGTTGAGTCCAGTTCACTGAGCAAGGAGTAGGTCTTGTCTATTACATATTGGGTGTATGGAACGGTATCTGAGCGAATTTGAAACCCTTGTTTTATGCATCACCCCACCTCACCTTTCCCGTTAAGCAGCCATAGTGTGTTTTCTAAACGTGTGACTCTGTTCTGTTTTGTAATTCAGTTCAAGTGTAGCGGTTTTTACATTCCCTCTATAAGTGATAGCTTATGATAAGTGTCTTTTTCTGTGTGACTTATTTCACTTAGAATCGTCGTACCTAAATCCACTCATCTTGCTTCTACTAGCCTTATGACTTTGATTTCATGTCTGAGTGATATTCCATTGTACATAAGGACCACAACTTCTTTATGCATTTTTCCCTTTCCTGGGATATTTAAGGTGTGATGAATTGGAGGTTCTTGTCAACAGAGCAGCCCTAAACTTTGGGGTGCCTGTGTCTTGCTGATTTTTAGTTTTCCCAATTTATACGCCCATGAGTGGACGTGCCCTAAGCTCCCTAAGCTGTGTTTTTTCGATGTTTCACGACACACCGTACACTTCTCCAGAGTGTCTGTTGGCAATTTACATCCTGCCCATCAGCGTAGCAAGGCTGCTATTTCTCCATGGCCTGTCCTGCATTTCTGGTTTTGACACTTTTTGCAGCATGGCCCTTTTGACCGATGGGAAGCGAGACTTCTTTGTAGCGCTGATTTGCCTTTCCAGGTTGCTTGGTTGGCCAAAAAGGGCGTATGCGTTTTTTCCTGAATATAATCAGGAAAAAATGCATACGCACTTTTTGGCCAAGGGCATCATTGTCGACGTTTTGCCGCTTTTCATGTGCTTTAAGGGCGATTCGAATCTACCTCCTGAAACCTGTTTCCTGCAATTCTGCCTTGCTTTCAAATCCTCTTCGTTGCCTTCCCTCAATATATTTGTGGACGAGAGTTATCATTTATATCTCAGCGTGTTTGTGAATTGCAGTGCCCCTGAGCTCCATTTTTCAACTGTCTTTTTTGGGAGCTGGCCGCAAAAGCACTGGATTGCCTCAGGCACTATTCTGGTTCCCGGCGGCAGGATTAGCCTGTGGTTAATTCTTCTTCCTGATGGGAAAATACAGTGACCTGTGCCTGTCCCAACACCTAGATCTAGTCTCTCATTGGTTGCCACTCTTCCCGTTCATCCTCAGGACAAATTGCAACCTGTAGGGAACAGGAGCTTAAAGGTGCTGATTCTCCAAGTAGGGAGATTGCTAGTAAAGTAGCTGGAAAGGCGAACCCGAGCACAAGGAGATGAGACATGAGGTGCGATTTAGAAACCTTTCAAAATCACACGGTGTACCATCTTCTGGGTTTCTCATGCATGTTTTCGATGTAGGAAGATGCCCTTGAACCTGGAGATTTGGGACCCATGGGATGGGTACCACGCAGTATTACTTTAAAGGGTCTGCGTTTGCTCACCCAACCTCACCCAACCTCTCAGCCCCAAGAGTGTCCACCCTTATGTCTCATCCAGCTGTGGGTCTAGACATGGTCAATCCAGGTTGCAACACAGCCCCTGAACGAATTTTGTAAGAATTTCTCTCTCTTTCACTGTCTTTGTTTTACGGGTTTTTAAAAGTAATTTATTTTTATAATGGGGTTTAGCTGCTTTTCACGGCTGTGTTTATGCGGCTTTACACCCACTTGACTCACTTCCAGACAGATATCAATACATAGGTTTTAAGATTCTTACTACTCAGATATATTCTTGTGCGGTGAATAGGGGGTGTTGAGTCCAGTTCACTGAGCAAGGAGTAGGTCTTGTCTATTACATATTGGGTGTATGGAACGGTATCTGAGCGAATTTGAAACCCTTGTTTTATGCATCACCCCACCTCACCTTTCCCGTTAAGCAGACATAGTGTGTTTTCTAAACGTGTGACTCTGTTATCTTTTGTAATTCAGTTCAAGTGTAGTGGTTTTTACATTCCCTCTATAAGTGATAGCTTATGATAAGTGTCTTTTTCTGTGTGACTTATTTCACTTAGAATCGTCGTACCTAAATCCACTCATCTTGCTTCTACTAGCCTTATGACTTTGATTTCATGTCTGAGTGATATTCCATTGTACATAAGGACCACAACTTCTTTATGCATTTTTCTCTTTCCTGGGATATTTAAGGTGGAATGAAGTGGAGGTCCTTGTCAACAGAGCAGCCCTAAACTTTTGGGTGCCTGTGTCTTGCTGATTTTTAGTTTTCCCAATTTATACGCCCATGAGTGGACGTGCCCTATGCTCCCTAAGCTGTGTTTTTTCGATGTTTCACGACACACCGTACACTTCTCCAGAGTGTCTGTTGGCAATTTACATCCAGCCCACCAGCGTAGCAAGGCTGCCATTTCTCCATGGCCTGTCCTGCATTTCTGGTTTTGACACTTTTTGCAGCATGGCCCTTTTGACCGATGGGAAGCGAGACTTCTTTGTAGCGCTGATTAGCCTTTCCAGGTTGCTTGGTTGGCCAAAAAGGGCGTATGCGTTTTTTCCTGAATATAATCAGGAAAAAATGCATACGCTCTTTTTGGGCAAGGGCATCATTGTCGACGTTTTGCCGCTTTTCATGTGCTTTAAGGGCGATTCGAATCTACCTCCTGAAAACTGTTTCCTGCAATTCTGCCTTGCTTTCAAATCCTCTTCGTTGCCTTCCCTCAATATATTTGTGGACGAGAGTTATCATTTATAACTCAGCGGGTTTGTGAATTGCAGTGCCCCTGAGCTCCATTTTTCAACTGTCTTTTTTGGGAGCTGGCCGCAAAAGCACTGGATTGCCTCAGGCCCTATTCTGCTTCTGGGCGGCAGGCTGAGCCTGTGGTTAATTCTTCTTCCTGATGGGAAAATACAGTGACCTCTGCCTGTCCCAACACCTAGATCTAGTCTCTCATTGGTTGCCCCTCTTCCCGTTCATCCTCAGGACAAATTGCAACCTGTAGGGAACAGGAGCTTAAAGGTGCTGATTCTCCAATTAGGGAGATTGCTAGTAAAGTAGCTGGAAAGGCGAACCCGAGCACAAGGAGATGAGACATGAGGTGCGATTTAGAAACCTTTCAAAATCACACGGTGTACCATCTTCTGGGTTTCTCATGCATGTTTTCGATGTAGGAAGATGCCCTTGAACCTGGAGATTTGGGACCCATGGGATGGGTACCACGCAGTATTACTTTAAAGGGTCTGCGTTTGCTCACCCAACCTCACCCAACCTCTCAGCCCCAAGAGTGTCCACCCTTATGTCTCATCCAGCTGTGGGTCTAGACATGGTCAATCCAGGTTGCAACACAGCCCCTGAACGAATTTTGTAAGAATTTCTCTCTCTTTCACTGTCCTTGTTTTACGGGTTTTTAAAAGTAATTTATTTTTATAATGGGGTTTAGCTGCTTTTCACGGCTGTGTTTATGCGGCTTTACACCCACTTGACTCACTTCCAGACAGATATCAATACATAGGTTTTAAGATTCTTACTACTCAGATATATTCTTGTGCGGTGAATAGGGGGTGTTGAGTCCAGTTCACTGAGCAAGGAGTAGGTCTTGTCTAATACATATTGGGTGTATGGAACGGTATCTGAGCGAATTTGAAACCCTTGTTTTATGCATCACCCCACCTCACATTTCCCGTTAAGCAGACATAGTGTGTTTTCTAAACGTGTGACTCTGTTCTCTTTTGTAATTCAGTTCAAGTGTAGCGGTTTTTTCCATTTCCTCTATAAATGATTGCTTATGATAAGTGTCTTTTTCTGTGTGACTTATTTCACTTAGAATTGTCGTACCTAAATCCACTCATCTTGCTTCTACTAGCCTTATGACATTGATTTCATGTCTGACTGATATTCCATTGTACATAAGGACCTCAACTTCTTTATCCATTTTTCTCTTTCCTGGGATATTTAAGGTGTCATGAAGTGGAGGTTCTTGTCAACAGAGCAGCCCTAAACTTTTGGGTGCCTGTGTCTTGCTGATTTTTAGTTTTCCCAATTTATACGCCCATGAGTGGACGTGCCCTATGCTCCCTAAGCTGTGTTTTTTCGATGTTTCAGGACACACCGCACACTTCTCCAGAGTGGCTGTTGGCAATTTACATCCCGCCCATCAGCGTAGCAAGGCTGCCATTTCTCCATGGCCTGTCCTGCATTTCTGGTTTTGACACTTTTTGCAGCATGGCCCTTTTGACAGATGGGAAGCGAGACTTCTTTGTAGCGCTGATTTGCCTTTCCAGGTTGCTTGGTTGGCCAAAAAGGGCGTATGCGTTTTTTCCTGAATACATTCAGGAAAAAACGCATACGCCCTTTTTGGCCAAGGGCATCACTGTCGACGTTTTGCCGCTTTTCATGTGCTTTAAAGGCGATTCGAATCTACCTCCTGAAACCTGTTTCCTGCAATTCTGCCTTGCTTTCAAATCCTCTTCGTTGCCTTCCCTCAATATATCTGTGGATGAGAGTTATCATTTATAACTCTGCGGGTTTGTGAATTGCAGTGTCCCTGAGCTCCATTTTTCAACTCGCTTTTTTGGGAGCTGGCCGCAAAAGCGCGGGATTGCCTCAGGCCCTATTCTGCTTCTGGGCGGCAGGCTGAGCCTGTGGTTAAATCTTCTTCCTGATGGGAAAAAAGTGTGACCTGTGCCTGTCCCAACACCTAGAGCTAGTCTCTCGTTGGTTGCCCCTCTTCCCGTTCAACCTCAGGATAAATTGCAGTCTGTACAGAACTGGAGGTTAAAGGTGCTGATTCTCCAACGAGGGAGATTGCTAATAAAGCGGCTGGAATGGCGAACACGAGCACAAGGAGATGAGAAGTGAGGTGCGTTTCAGGAACCTTTCCCGATGAGACGGTGTACCATCTTCTGGGTTTCTCACGCATGTTTTCGATGTAGGAAGATGCCCTTGAACCTGGAGATTTGGGATCCATGGGATGGGTACGATGCAGTATTACTTTAAAGGGACTGCGTTTGCCCACCCAACCTCACCAAACCTCTCAGCCCCAAGAGTGTCCACCCTTATGTCTCATCTAGCTGTGGGTCTAGATATGGTCAGTCCACGTTGCATCACAGCCCCTGAACGAATTATGTAAGAATTTCTCTGTCTTTCACTCTCTTTGTTTCATGGGTTTATAAAAGTAATTTATTTTTAAAATGGGGTTTAGCTGCTTTTCACTGCTGTGTTTATGCTGCTTTACCCCCACTTGACACACTTCCAGTGAAATATCAATACATAGGTTTTAAGATTCTTACTAGTCAGATATATTCTTGTGCGGTGAATAGGGGGTGTTGAATCCAGTTCACTGAGCAAGGAGTAGGTCTTGTCTACTACATATTGGGTGTATGGAACGGTATCTGAGATAATTTGAAACACTTGATTTATGCATCACCCCAAATCACATTTCCCGTTAAGCAGCCATAGTGTGTTTTCAAAATGTGTGACTCTGTTCTGTTTTGTAATTCAGTTCAAGGGTAACGGTTTTTACATTCCCTCTATAAGTGATATCTTATGATAAGTGTCTTTTTCTGTGTGACTTATTTCTGTTAGAATCGTCGTACCTAAATCCAATCATCATGCTGCTACTAGCCTTAGGACATTGTTTTCATGGCTGAGTGATATTCCATTGTACATAAGGACCTCAACTTCTTTATCCATTTTTCTCTTTCCTGGGATACTTAAGGTGGAATGAAGTGGAGGTCCTTGTCAACAGAGCAGCCCTAAACTTTTGGGTGCCTGTGTCTTGCTGATTTTTAGTTTTCCCAATTTGTACACCCATGAGTGGAAGTGCCCTATGCTCTCTAAGCTGTGTGTTTTAGATGTTTCAGGACACACCGTACACTACTCCAGAGTGGCTGTTGGCAATTTACATCCCGCCCATCAGCGTAGCAAGGCTGCCATTTCTCCATGGCCTGTCCTGCATTTCTGGTTTTGACACTTTTTGCAGCATGGCCCTTTTTACAGATGGGAAGCGAGACTTCTTTGTAGCGCTGATTTGCCTTTCCAGGTTGCTTGGTTGGCCAAAAAGGGCGTATGCGTTTTTTCCTGAATATATTCAGGAAAAAACGCATACGCCCTTTTTGGCCAAGGGCATCATTGTCGACGTTTTGCCGCTTTTCATGTGCTTTAAAGGCGATTCGAATCTACCTCCTGAAACCTGTTTCCTGCAATTCTGCCTTGCTTTCAAATCCTCTTCGTTGCCTTCCCTCAATATATTTGTGGACGAGAGTTATCATTTATAACTCTGTGGGTTTGTGAATTGCAGTGTCCCTGAGCTTCATTTTACAACTCGCTTTTTTGGGAGCTGGCCGCAAAAACGCGGGATTGCCTCAGGCCCTATTTTGGTTCCCCTCGGCATGCTGAGCCTGTAGTTAATTCTTCTTCCTGATGGGAAAATAGAGTGACCTGTGCCTGTCCCAACACCTATATCTAGTCTCTCATTGGTTGCCCCTCTTCCCGTTCATCCTCAGGACAAATTGCAACCTGTAGGGAACAGGAGCTTAAAGGTGCTGATTCTCCAAGTAGGGAGATTGCTAGTAAAGTAGCTGGAATGGCGAACCCAAGCACAAGGAGATGAGAAATGAGGTGCGTTTTAGAAACCTTTCAAAATCACACGGTGTACCATCTTCTGGGTTTCTCATGCATGTTTTCGATTTAGGAAGATGCCCTTGAACCTGGAGATTTGGGACCCATGGGATGGGTACCACGCAGTATTACTTTAAAGGGTCTGCGTTTGCTCACCCAACCTCACCCAACCTCTCAGCCCCAAGAGTGTCCACCCTTATGTCTCATCCAGCTGTGGGTCTAGATATGGTCAATCCAGGTTGCATCACAGCCCCTGAAGGAATTGTGTAAGAATTTCTCTCTCTTTCACTGTCTTTGTTTTACGGGTTTTTAAAAGTAATTTATTTTTATAATGGGGTTTAGCTGCTTTTCACGGCTGTGTTTATGCGGCCTTACACCCACTTGACTCACTTCCAGACAGATATCAATACATAGGTTTTAAGATTCTTACTAGTCACATATATTCTTGTGCGGTGAATACGGGGTGTTGAGTCCAGTTCACTGAGCAAGGAGTAGGTCTTGTCTATTACATATTGGGTGTATGGAACGGTATCTGAGCGAATTTGAAACCCTTGTTTTATGCATCACCCCACCTCACCTTTCCCATTAAGCAGCCATAGTGTGTTTTCTAAACGTGTGACTCTGTTCTGTTTTGTAATTCAGTTCAAGTGTAGCGGTTTTTACATTCCCTCTATAAGTGATAGCTTATGATAAGTGTCTTTTTCTGTGTGACTTATTTCACTTAGAATCGTCGTACCTAACTCCACTCATCTTGCTTCTACTAGCCTTATGACATTGATTTCATGTCTGAGTGATATTCCATTGTACATAAGGACCACAACTTCTTTATCCATTTTTCTCTTTCCTGGGATATTTAAGGTGTCATGAAGTGGAGGTTCTTGTCAACAGAGCAGCCCTAAACTTTGGGGTGCCTGTGTCTTGCTGATTTTTAGTTTTCCCTATTTATACGCCCATGAGTGGACGTGCCCTATGCTCCCTAAGCTGTGTTTTTTCGATGTTTCAGGACACACCGCACACTTCTCCAGAGTGGCTGTTGGCAATTTACATCCCGCCCATCAGCGTAACAAGGCTGCCATTTCTCCATGGCCTGTCCTGCATTTCTGGTTTTGACACTTTTTGCAGCATGGCCCTTTTGACCGATGGGCAGGGAGACTTCTTTGTAGTGCTGATTTGCCTTTCCAGGTTGCTTGGTTGGCCAAAAAGGGCGTATGCGTTTTTTCCTGAATACATTCAGGAAAAAACGCATACGCCCTTTTTGGCCAAGGGCATCACTGTCGACGTTTTACCGCTTTTCATGTGCTTTAAAGGCGATTCGAATCTACCTCCTGAAACCTGTTTCCTGCAATTCTGCCTTGCTTTCAAATCCTCTTCGTTGCCTTCCCTCAATATATCTGTGGATGAGAGTTATCATTTATAACTCTGCGGGTTTGTGAATTGCAGTGTCCCTGAGCTCCATTTTTCAACTCGCTTTTTTGGGAGCTGGCCGCAAAAGCGCGGTATTGCCTCAGGCCCTATTCTGCTTCTGGGCGGCAGGCTGAGCCTGTGGTTAAATCTTCTTCCTGATGGGAAAAAAGTGTGACCTGTGCCTGTCCCAACACCTAGAGCTAGTCTCTCGTTGGTTGCCCCTCTTCCCGTTCAACCTCAGGATAAATTGCAGTCTGTACAGAACTGGAGGTTAAAGGTGCTGATTCTCCAACGAGGGAGATTGCTAATAAAGCGGCTGGAATGGCGAACACGAGCACAAGGAGATGAGAAGTGAGGTGCGTTTCAGGAACCTTTCCCGATGAGACGGTGTACCATCTTCTGGGTTTCTCACGCATGTTTTCGATGTAGGAAGATGCCCTTGAACCTGGAGATTTGGGATCCATGGGATGGGTACGATGCAGTATTACTTTAAAGGGACTGCGTTTGCCCACCCAACCTCACCAAACCTCTCAGCCCCAAGAGTGTCCACCCTTATGTCTCATCTAGCTGTGGGTCTAGATATGGTCAGTCCACGTTGCGTCACAGCCCCTGAACGAATTATGTAAGAATTTCTCTGTCTTTCACTCTCTTTGTTTCATGGGTTTATAAAAGTAATTTATTTTTAAAATGGGGTTTAGCTGCTTTTCACTGCTGTGTTTATGCTGCTTTACCCCCACTTGACACACTTCCAGTGAAATATCAATACATAGGTTTTAAGATTCTTACTAGTCAGATATATTCTTGTGCGGTGAATAGGGGGTGTTGAATCCAGTTCACTGAGCAAGGAGTAGGTCTTGTCTACTACATATTGGGTGTATGGAACGGTATCTGAGATAATTTGAAACACTTGATTTATGCATCACCCCAAATCACATTTCCCGTTAAGCAGCCATAGTGTGTTTTCAAAATGTGTGACTCTGTTCTGTTTTGTAATTCAGTTCAAGGGTAACGGTTTTTACATTCCCTCTATAAGTGATATCTTATGATAAGTGTCTTTTTCTGTGTGACTTATTTCTGTTAGAATCGTCGTACCTAAATCCAATCATCATGCTGCTACTAGCCTTAGGACATTGTTTTCATGGCTGAGTGATATTCCATTGTACATAAGGACCTCAACTTCTTTATCCATTTTTCTCTTTCCTGGGATACTTAAGGTGGAATGAAGTGGAGGTCCTTGTCAACAGAGCAGCCCTAAACTTTTGGGTGCCTGTGTCTTGCTGATTTTTAGTTTTCCCAATTTGTACACCCATGAGTGGAAGTGCCCTATGCTCTCTAAGCTGTGTGTTTTAGATGTTTCAGGACACACCGTACACTACTCCAGAGTGGCTGTTGTCAATTTACATCCCGCCCATCAGCGTAGCAAGGCTGCCATTTCTCCATGGCCTGTCCTGCATTTCTGGTTTTGACACTTTTTGCAGCATGGCCCTTTTGACAGATGGGAAGCGAGACTTCTTTGTAGCGCTGATTTGCCTTTCCAGGTTGCTTGGTTGGCCAAAAAGGGCGTATGCGTTTTTTCCTGAATATATTCAGGAAAAAACGCATACGCCCTTTTTGGCCAAGGGCATCATTGTCGACGTTTTGCCGCTTTTCATGTGCTTTAAAGGCGATTCGAATCTACCTCCTGAAACCTGTTTCCTGCAATTCTGCCTTGCTTTCAAATCCTCTTCGTTGCCTTCCCTCAATATATTTGTGGACGAGAGTTATCATTTATAACTCTGTGGGTTTGTGAATTGCAGTGTCCCTGAGCTCCATTTTTTAACTCGCTTTTTTGGGAGCTGGCCGCAAAAACGCGGGATTGCCTCAGGCCCTATTTTGGTTCCCCTCGGCATGCTGAGCCTGTAGTTAATTCTTCTTCCTGATGGGAAAATAGAGTGACCTGTGCCTGTCCCAACACCTAGATCTAGTCTCTCATTGGTTGCCCCTCTTCCCGTTCATCCTCAGGACAAATTGCAACCTGTAGGGAACAGGAGCTTAAAGGTGCTGATTCTCCAAGTAGGGAGATTGCTAGTAAAGTAGCTGGAATGGCGAACCCAAGCACAAGGAGATGAGAAATGAGGTGCGTTTTAGAAACCTTTCAAAATCACACGGTGTACCATCTTCTGGGTTTCTCATGCATGTTTTCGATGTAGGAAGATGCCCTTGAACCTGGAGATTTGGGACCCATGGGATGGGTACCACGCAGTATTACTTTAAAGGGTCTGCGTTTGCTCACCCAACCTCACCCAACCTCTCAGCCCCAAGAGTGTCCACCCTTATGTCTCATCCAGCTGTGGGTCTGGATATGGTCAATCCAGGTTGCATCACAGCCCCTGAAGGAATTGTGTAAGAATTTCTCTCTCTTTCACTGTCTTTGTTTTACGGGTTTTTAAAAGTAATTTATTTTTATAATGGGGTTTAGCTGCTTTTCACGGCTGTGGTTATGCGGCCTTACACCCACTTGACTCACTTCCAGACAGATATCAATACATAGGTTTTAAGATTCTTACTAGTCACATATATTCTTGTGTGGTGAATAGGGGGTGTTGAGTCCAGTTCACTGAGCAAGGAGTAGGTCTTGTCTATTACATATTGGGTGTATGGAACGGTATCTGAGCGAATTTGAAACCCTTGTTTTATGCATCACCCCACCTCACCTTTCCCGTTAAGCAGCCATAGTGTGTTTTCTAAACGTGTGACTCTGTTCTGTTTTGTAATTCAGTTCAAGTGTAGCGGTTTTTACATTCCCTCTATAAGTGATAGCTTATGATAAGTGTCTTTTTCTGTGTGACTTATTTCACTTAGAATCGTCATACATAAATCCACTCATCTTGCTTCTACTAGCCTTATGACTTTGATTTCATGTCTGAGTGATATTCCATTGTACATAAGGACCACAACTTCTTTATGCATTTTTCTCTTTCCTGGGATATTTAAGGTGTGATGAATTGGAGGTTCTTGTCAACAGAGCAGCCCTAAACTTTGGGGTGCCTGTGTCTTGCTGATTTTTAGTTTTCCCAATTTATACGCCCATGAGTGGACGTGCCCTATGCTCCCTAAGCTGTGTTTTTTCGATGTTTCACGACACACCGTACACTTCTCCAGAGTGGCTGTTGGCAGTTTACATCCCGCCCATCAGCGTAGCAAGGCTGCCATTTCTCCATGGCCTGTCCTGCATTTCTGGTTTTGACACTTTTTGCAGCATGGCCCTTTTGACAGATGGGAAGCGAGACTTCTTTGTAGCGCTGATTTGCCTTTCCAGGTTGCTTGGTTGGCCAAAAAGGGCGTATGCGTTTTTTCCTGAATATATTCAGGAAAAAACACATACGCCCTTCTTGGCCAAGGGCATCATTGTCGACGTTTTGCCGCTTTTCATGTGCTTTAAAGGCGATTCGAATCTACCTCCTGAAACCTGTTTCCTGCAATTCTGCCTTGCTTTCAAATCCTCTTCGTTGCCTTCCCTCAATATATTTGTGGACGAGAGTTATCATTTATAACTCTGTGGGTTTGTGAATTGCAGTGTCCCTGAGCTCCATTTTTCAACTCGCTTTTTTGGGAGCTGGCCGCAAAAACGCGGGATTGCCTCAGGCCCTATTTTGGTTCCCCTCGGCATGCTGAGCCTGTAGTTAATTCTTCTTCCTGATTGGAAAATAGAGTGACCTGTGCCTGTCCCAACACCTATATCTAGTCTCTCATTGGTTGCCCCTCTTCCCGTTCATCCTCAGGACAAATTGCAACCTGTAGGGAACAGGAGCTTAAAGGTGCTGATTCTCCAAGTAGGGAGATTGCTAGTAAAGTAGCTGGAATGGCGAACCCAAGCACAAGGAGATGAGAAATGAGGTGCGTTTTAGAAACCTTTCAAAATCACACGGTGTACCATCTTCTGGGTTTCTCATGCATGTTTTCGATGTAGGAAGATGCCCTTGAACCTGGAGATTTGGGACCCATGGGATGGGTACCACGCAGTATTACTTTAAAGGGTCTGCGTTTGCTCACCCAACCTCACCAAACCTCTCAGCCCCAAGAGTGTCCACCCTTATGTCTCATCCAGCTGTGGGTCTAGATATGGTCAATCCAGGTTGCATCACAGCCCCTGAAGGATTTGTGTAAGAATTTCTCTCTCTTTCACTGTCTTTCTTTTACGGGTTTTTAAAAGTAATTTATTTTTATAATGGGGTTTAGCTGCTTTTCACGGCTGTGTTTATGCGGCCTTACACCCACTTGACTCACTTCCAGACAGATATCAATACATAGGTTTTAAGATTCTTACTAGTCACATATATTCTTGTGTGGTGAATAGGGGGTGTTGAGTCCAGTTCACTGAGCAAGGAGTAGGTCTTGTCTATTACATATTGGGTGTATGGAACGGTATCTGAGCGAATTTGAAACCCTTGTTTTATGCATCACCCCACCTCACCTTTCCCGTTAAGCAGCCATAGTGTGTTTTCTAAACGTGTGACTCTGTTCTGTTTTGTAATTCAGTTCAAGTGTAGCGGTTTTTACATTCCCTCTATAAGTGATAGCTTATGATAAGTGTGTTTTTCTGTGTGACTTATTTCACTTAGAATCGTCGTACCTAAATCCACTCATCTTGCTTCTACTAGCCTTATGACTTTGATTTCATGTCTGAGTGATATTCCATTGTACATAAGGACCACAACTTCTTTATGCATTTTTCCCTTTCCTGGGATATTTAAGGTGTGATGAATTGGAGGTTCTTGTCAACAGAGCAGCCCTAAACTTTGGGGTGCCTGTGTCTTGCTGATTTTTAGTTTTCCCAATTTATACGCCCATGAGTGGACGTGCCCTATGCTCCCTAAGCTGTGTTTTTTCGATGTTTCACGACACACCGTACACTTCTCCAGAGTGTCTGTTGGCAATTTACATCCCGCCCATCAGCGTAGCAAGGCTGCTATTTCTCCATGGCCTGTCCTGCATTTCTGGTTTTGACACTTTTTGCAGCATGGCCCTTTTGACCGATGGGAAGCGAGACTTCTTTGTAGCGCTGATTTGCCTTTCCAGGTTGCTTGGTTGGCCAAAAAGGGCGTATGCGTTTTTTCCTGAATATAATCAGGAAAAAATGCATACGCACTTTTTGGCCAAGGGCATCATTGTCGACGTTTTGCCGCTTTTCATGTGCTTTAAGGGCGATTCGAATCTACCTCCTGAAACCTGTTTCCTGCAATTCTGCCTTGCTTTCAAATCCTCTTCGTTGCCTTCCCTCAATATATTTGTGGACGAGAGTTATCATTTATATCTCAGCGTGTTTGTGAATTGCAGTGCCCCTGAGCTCCATTTTTCAACTGTCTTTTTTGGGAGCTGGCCGCAAAAGCACTGGATTGCCTCAGGCACTATTCTGGTTCCCGGCGGCAGGATTAGCCTGTGGTTAATTCTTCTTCCTGATGGGAAAATACAGTGACCTGTGCCTGTCCCAACACCTAGATCTAGTCTCTCATTGGTTGCCACTCTTCCCGTTCATCCTCAGGACAAATTGCAACCTGTAGGGAACAGGAGCTTAAAGGTGCTGATTCTCCAAGTAGGGAGATTGCTAGTAAAGTAGCTGGAAAGGCGAACCCGAGCACAAGGAGATGAGACATGAGGTGCGATTTAGAAACCTTTCAAAATCACACGGTGTACCATCTTCTGGGTTTCTCATGCATGTTTTCGATGTAGGAAGATGCCCTTGAACCTGGAGATTTGGGACCCATGGGATGGGTACCACGCAGTATTACTTTAAAGGGTCTGCGTTTGCTCACCCAACCTCACCCAACCTCTCAGCCCCAAGAGTGTCCACCCTTATGTCTCATCCAGCTGTGGGTCTAGACATGGTCAATCCAGGTTGCAACACAGCCCCTGAACGAATTTTGTAAGAATTTCTCTCTCTTTCACTGTCTTTGTTTTACGGGTTTTTAAAAGTAATTTATTTTTATAATGGGGTTTAGCTGCTTTTCACGGCTGTGTTTATGCGGCTTTACACCCACTTGACTCACTTCCAGACAGATATCAATACATAGGTTTTAAGATTCTTACTACTCAGATATATTCTTGTGCGGTGAATAGGGGGTGTTGAGTCCAGTTCACTGAGCAAGGAGTAGGTCTTGTCTATTACATATTGGGTGTATGGAACGGTATCTGAGCGAATTTGAAACCCTTGTTTTATGCATCACCCCACCTCACCTTTCCCGTTAAGCAGACATAGTGTGTTTTCTAAACGTGTGACTCTGTTATCTTTTGTAATTCAGTTCAAGTGTAGTGGTTTTTACATTCCCTCTATAAGTGATAGCTTATGATAAGTGTCTTTTTCTGTGTGACTTATTTCACTTAGAATCGTCGTACCTAAATCCACTCATCTTGCTTCTACTAGCCTTATGACTTTGATTTCATGTCTGAGTGATATTCCATTGTACATAAGGACCACAACTTCTTTATGCATTTTTCTCTTTCCTGGGATATTTAAGGTGGAATGAAGTGGAGGTCCTTGTCAACAGAGCAGCCCTAAACTTTTGGGTGCCTGTGTCTTGCTGATTTTTAGTTTTCCCAATTTATACGCCCATGAGTGGACGTGCCCTATGCTCCCTAAGCTGTGTTTTTTCGATGTTTCACGACACACCGTACACTTCTCCAGAGTGTCTGTTGGCAATTTACATCCAGCCCACCAGCGTAGCAAGGCTGCCATTTCTCCATGGCCTGTCCTGCATTTCTGGTTTTGACACTTTTTGCAGCATGGCCCTTTTGACCGATGGGAAGCCAGACTTCTTTGTAGCGCTGATTAGCCTTTCCAGGTTGCTTGGTTGGCCAAAAAGGGCGTATGCGTTTTTTCCTGAATATAATCAGGAAAAAATGCATACGCTCTTTTTGGGCAAGGGCATCATTGTCGACGTTTTGCCGCTTTTCATGTGCTTTAAGGGCGATTCGAATCTACCTCCTGAAACCTGTTTCCTGCAATTCTGCCTTGCTTTCAAATCCTCTTCGTTGCCTTCCCTCAATATATTTGTGGACGAGAGTTATCATTTATAACTCAGCGGGTTTGTGAATTGCAGTGCCCCTGAGCTCCATTTTTCAACTCGCTTTTTTGGGAGCTGGCCGCAAAAGCACTGGATTGCCTCAGGCCCTATTCTGCTTCTGGGCGGCAGGCTGAGCCTGTGGTTAAATCTTCTTCCTGATGGGAAAAAAGTGTGACCTGTGCCTGTCCCAACACCTAGAGCTAGTCTCTCGTTGGTTGCCCCTCTTCCCGTTCAACCTCAGGATAAATTGCAGTCTGTACAGAACTGGAGGTTAAAGGTGCTGATTCTCCAACGAGGGAGATTGCTAATAAAGCGGCTGGAATGGCGAACACGAGCACAAGGAGATGAGAAGTGAGGTGCGTTTCAGGAACCTTTCCCGATGAGACGGTGTACCATCTTCTGGGTTTCTCACGCATGTTTTCGATGTGGGAAGATGCCCTTGAACCTGGAGATTTGGGATCCATGGGATGGGTACGATGCAGTATTACTTTAAAGGGACTGCGTTTGCCCACCCAACCTCACCAAACCTCTCAGCCCCAAGAGTGTCCACCCTTATGTCTCATCTAGCTGTGGGTCTAGATATGGTCAGTCCACGTTGCGTCACAGCCCCTGAACGAATTATGTAAGAATTTCTCTGTCTTTCACTCTCTTTGTTTCATGGGTTTATAAAAGTAATTTATTTTTAAAATGGGGTTTAGCTGCTTTTCACTGCTGTGTTTATGCTGCTTTACCCCCACTTGACACACTTCCAGTGAAATATCAATACATAGGTTTTAAGATTCTTACTAGTCAGATATATTCTTGTGCGGTGAATAGGGGGTGTTGAATCCAGTTCACTGAGCAAGGAGTAGGTCTTGTCTACTACATATTGGGTGTATGGAATGGTATCTGAGATAATTTGAAACACTTGATTTATGCATCACCCCAAATCACATTTCCCGTTAAGCAGCCATAGTGTGTTTTCAAAATGTGTGACTCTGTTCTGTTTTGTAATTCAGTTCAAGGGTAACGGTTTTTACATTCCCTCTATAAGTGATAGCTTATGATAAGTGTCTTTTTCTGTGTGACTTATTTCACTTAGAATCGTCATACATAAATCCACTCATCTTGCTTCTACTAGCCTTATGACTTTGATTTCATGTCTGAGTGATATTCCATTGTACATAAGGACCACAACTTCTTTATGCATTTTTCTCTTTCCTGGGATATTTAAGGTGTGATGAATTGGAGGTTCTTGTCAACAGAGCAGCCCTAAACTTTGGGGTGCCTGTGTCTTGCTGATTTTTAGTTTTCCCAATTTATACGCCCATGAGTGGACGTGCCCTATGCTCCCTAAGCTGTGTTTTTTCGATGTTTCACGACACACCGTACACTTCTCCAGAGTGGCTGTTGGCAGTTTACATCCCGCCCATCAGCGTAGCAAGGCTGCCATTTCTCCATGGCCTGTCCTGCATTTCTGGTTTTGACACTTTTTGCAGCATGGCCCTTTTGACAGATGGGAAGCGAGACTTCTTTGTAGCGCTGATTTGCCTTTCCAGGTTGCTTGGTTGGCCAAAAAGGGCGTATGCGTTTTTTCCTGAATATATTCAGGAAAAAACACATACGCCCTTCTTGGCCAAGGGCATCATTGTCGACGTTTTGCCGCTTTTCATGTGCTTTAAAGGCGATTCGAATCTACCTCCTGAAACCTGTTTCCTGCAATTCTGCCTTGCTTTCAAATCCTCTTCGTTGCCTTCCCTCAATATATTTGTGGACGAGAGTTATCATTTATAACTCTGTGGGTTTGTGGATTGCAGTGTCCCTGAGCTCCATTTTTCAACTCGCTTTTTTGGGAGCTGGCCGCAAAAACGCGGGATTGCCTCAGGCCCTATTTTGGTTCCCCTCGGCATGCTGAGCCTGTAGTTAATTCTTCTTCCTGATTGGAAAATAGAGTGACCTGTGCCTGTCCCAACACCTATATCTAGTCTCTCATTGGTTGCCCCTCTTCCCGTTCATCCTCAGGACAAATTGCAACCTGTAGGGAACAGGAGCTTAAAGGTGCTGATTCTCCAAGTAGGGAGATTGCTAGTAAAGTAGCTGGAATGGCGAACCCAAGCACAAGGAGATGAGAAATGAGGTGCGTTTTAGAAACCTTTCAAAATCACACGGTGTACCATCTTCTGGGTTTCTCATGCATGTTTTCGATGTAGGAAGATGCCCTTGAACCTGGAGATTTGGGACCCATGGGATGGGTACCACGCAGTATTACTTTAAAGGGTCTGCGTTTGCTCACCCAACCTCACCAAACCTCTCAGCCCCAAGAGTGTCCACCCTTATGTCTCATCCAGCTGTGGGTCTAGATATGGTCAATCCAGGTTGCATCACAGCCCCTGAAGGATTTGTGTAAGAATTTCTCTCTCTTTCACTGTCTTTCTTTTACGGGTTTTTAAAAGTAATTTATTTTTATAATGGGGTTTAGCTGCTTTTCACGGCTGTGTTTATGCGGCCTTACACCCACTTGACTCACTTCCAGACAGATATCAATACATAGGTTTTAAGATTCTTACTAGTCACATATATTCTTGTGTGGTGAATAGGGGGTGTTGAGTCCAGTTCACTGAGCAAGGAGTAGGTCTTGTCTATTACATATTGGGTGTATGGAACGGTATCTGAGCGAATTTGAAACCCTTGTTTTATGCATCACCCCACCTCACCTTTCCCGTTAAGCAGCCATAGTGTGTTTTCTAAACGTGTGACTCTGTTCTGTTTTGTAATTCAGTTCAAGTGTAGCGGTTTTTACATTCCCTCTATAAGTGATAGCTTATGATAAGTGTCTTTTTCTGTGTGACTTATTTCACTTAGAATCGTCGTACCTAAATCCACTCATCTTGCTTCTACTAGCCTTATGACTTTGATTTCATGTCTGAGTGATATTCCATTGTACATAAGGACCACAACTTCTTTATGCATTTTTCCCTTTCCTGGGATATTTAAGGTGTGATGAATTGGAGGTTCTTGTCAACAGAGCAGCCCTAAACTTTGGGGTGCCTGTGTCTTGCTGATTTTTAGTTTTCCCTATTTATACGCCCATGAGTGGACGTGCCCTATGCTCCCTAAGCTGTTTTTTTTCGATGTTTCAGGACACACCGCACACTTCTCCAGAGTGGCTGTTGGCAATTTACATCCCGCCCATCAGCGTAACAAGGCTGCCATTTCTCCATGGCCTGTCCTGCATTTCTGGTTTTGACACTTTTTGCAGCATGGCCCTTTTGACCGATGGGCAGGGAGACTTCTTTGTAGTGCTGATTTGCCTTTCCAGGTTGCTTGGTTGGCCAAAAAGGGCGTATGCGTTTTTTCCTGAATACATTCAGGAAAAAACGCATATGCCCTTTTTGGCCAAGGGCATCACTGTCGACGTTTTGCCGCTTTTCATGTGCTTTAAAGGCGATTCGAATCTACCTCCTGAAACCTGTTTCCTGCAATTCTGCCTTGCTTTCAAATCCTCTTCGTTGCCTTCCCTCAATATATCTGTGGATGAGAGTTATCATTTATAACTCTGCGGGTTTGTGAATTGCAGTGTCCCTGAGCTCCATTTTTCAACTCGCTTTTTTGGGAGCTGGCCGCAAAAGCGCGGTATTGCCTCAGGCCCTATTCTGCTTCTGGGCGGCAGGCTGAGCCTGTGGTTAAATCTTCTTCCTGATGGGAAAAAAGTGTGACCTGTGCCTGTCCCAACACCTAGAGCTAGTCTCTCGTTGGTTGCCCCTCTTCCCGTTCAACCTCAGGATAAATTGCAGTCTGTACAGAACTGGAGGTTAAAGGTGCTGATTCTCCAACGAGGGAGATTGCTAATAAAGCGGCTGGAATGGCGAACACGAGCACAAGGAGATGAGAAGTGAGGTGCGTTTCAGGAACCTTTCCCGATGAGACGGTGTACCATCTTCTGGGTTTCTCACGCATGTTTTCGATGTAGGAAGATGCCCTTGAACCTGGAGATTTGGGATCCATGGGATGGGTACGATGCAGTATTACTTTAAAGGGACTGCGTTTGCCCACCCAACCTCACCAAACCTCTCAGCCCCAAGAGTGTCCACCCTTATGTCTCATCTAGCTGTGGGTCTAGATATGGTCAGTCCACGTTGCGTCACAGCCCCTGAACGAATTATGTAAGAATTTCTCTGTCTTTCACTCTCTTTGTTTCATGGGTTTATAAAAGTAATTTATTTTTAAAATGGGGTTTAGCTGCTTTTCACTGCTGTGTTTATGCTGCTTTACCCCCACTTGACACACTTCCAGTGAAATATCAATACATAGGTTTTAAGATTCTTACTAGTCAGATATATTCTTGTGCGGTGAATAGGGGGTGTTGAATCCAGTTCACTGAGCAAGGAGTAGGTCTTGTCTACTACATATTGGGTGTATGGAATGGTATCTGAGATAATTTGAAACACTTGATTTATGCATCACCCCAAATCACATTTCCCGTTAAGCAGCCATAGTGTGTTTTCAAAATGTGTGACTCTGTTCTGTTTTGTAATTCAGTTCAAGGGTAACGGTTTTTACATTCCCTCTATAAGTGATAGCTTATGATAAGTGTCTTTTTCTGTGTGACTTATTTCACTTAGAATCGTCATACATAAATCCACTCATCTTGCTTCTACTAGCCTTATGACTTTGATTTCATGTCTGAGTGATATTCCATTGTACATAAGGACCACAACTTCTTTATGCATTTTTCTCTTTCCTGGGATATTTAAGGTGTGATGAATTGGAGGTTCTTGTCAACAGAGCAGCCCTAAACTTTGGGGTGCCTGTGTCTTGCTGATTTTTAGTTTTCCCAATTTATACGCCCATGAGTGGACGTGCCCTATGCTCCCTAAGCTGTGTTTTTTCGATGTTTCACGACACACCGTACACTTCTCCAGAGTGGCTGTTGGCAGTTTACATCCCGCCCATCAGCGTAGCAAGGCTGCCATTTCTCCATGGCCTGTCCTGCATTTCTGGTTTTGACACTTTTTGCAGCATGGCCCTTTTGACAGATGGGAAGCGAGACTTCTTTGTAGCGCTGATTTGCCTTTCCAGGTTGCTTGGTTGGCCAAAAAGGGCGTATGCGTTTTTTCCTGAATATATTCAGGAAAAAACACATACGCCCTTCTTGGCCAAGGGCATCATTGTCGACGTTTTGCCGCTTTTCATGTGCTTTAAAGGCGATTCGAATCTACCTCCTGAAACCTGTTTCCTGCAATTCTGCCTTGCTTTCAAATCCTCTTCGTTGCCTTCCCTCAATATATTTGTGGACGAGAGTTATCATTTATAACTCTGTGGGTTTGTGAATTGCAGTGTCCCTGAGCTCCATTTTTCAACTCGCTTTTTTGGGAGCTGGCCGCAAAAACGCGGGATTGCCTCAGGCCCTATTTTGGTTCCCCTCGGCATGCTGAGCCTGTAGTTAATTCTTCTTCCTGATTGGAAAATAGAGTGACCTGTGCCTGTCCCAACACCTATATCTAGTCTCTCATTGGTTGCCCCTCTTCCCGTTCATCCTCAGGACAAATTGCAACCTGTAGGGAACAGGAGCTTAAAGGTGCTGATTCTCCAAGTAGGGAGATTGCTAGTAAAGTAGCTGGAATGGCGAACCCAAGCACAAGGAGATGAGAAATGAGGTGCGTTTTAGAAACCTTTCAAAATCACACGGTGTACCATCTTCTGGGTTTCTCATGCATGTTTTCGATGTAGGAAGATGCCCTTGAACCTGGAGATTTGGGACCCATGGGATGGGTACCACGCAGTATTACTTTAAAGGGTCTGCGTTTGCTCACCCAACCTCACCAAACCTCTCAGCCCCAAGAGTGTCCACCCTTATGTCTCATCCAGCTGTGGGTCTAGATATGGTCAATCCAGGTTGCATCACAGCCCCTGAAGGATTTGTGTAAGAATTTCTCTCTCTTTCACTGTCTTTCTTTTACGGGTTTTTAAAAGTAATTTATTTTTATAATGGGGTTTAGCTGCTTTTCACGGCTGTGTTTATGCGGCCTTACACCCACTTGACTCACTTCCAGACAGATATCAATACATAGGTTTTAAGATTCTTACTAGTCACATATATTCTTGTGTGGTGAATAGGGGGTGTTGAGTCCAGTTCACTGAGCAAGGAGTAGGTCTTGTCTATTACATATTGGGTGTATGGAACGGTATCTGAGCGAATTTGAAACCCTTGTTTTATGCATCACCCCACCTCACCTTTCCCGTTAAGCAGCCATAGTGTGTTTTCTAAACGTGTGACTCTGTTCTGTTTTGTAATTCAGTTCAAGTGTAGCGGTTTTTACATTCCCTCTATAAGTGATAGCTTATGATAAGTGTCTTTTTCTGTGTGACTTATTTCACTTAGAATCGTCGTACCTAAATCCACTCATCTTGCTTCTACTAGCCTTATGACTTTGATTTCATGTCTGAGTGATATTCCATTGTACATAAGGACCACAACTTCTTTATGCATTTTTCCCTTTCCTGGGATATTTAAGGTGTGATGAATTGGAGGTTCTTGTCAACAGAGCAGCCCTAAACTTTGGGGTGCCTGTGTCTTGCTGATTTTTAGTTTTCCCAATTTATACGCCCATGAGTGGACGTGCCCTATGCTCCCTAAGCTGTGTTTTTTCGATGTTTCACGACACACCGTACACTTCTCCAGAGTGTCTGTTGGCAATTTACATCCCGCCCATCAGCGTAGCAAGGCTGCTATTTCTCCATGGCCTGTCCTGCATTTCTGGTTTTGACACTTTTTGCAGCATGGCCCTTTTGACCGATGGGAAGCGAGACTTCTTTGTAGCGCTGATTTGCCTTTCCAGGTTGCTTGGTTGGCCAAAAAGGGCGTATGCGTTTTTTCCTGAATATAATCAGGAAAAAATGCATACGCACTTTTTGGCCAAGGGCATCATTGTCGACGTTTTGCCGCTTTTCATGTGCTTTAAGGGCGATTCGAATCTACCTCCTGAAACCTGTTTCCTGCAATTCTGCCTTGCTTTCAAATCCTCTTCGTTGCCTTCCCTCAATATATTTGTGGACGAGAGTTATCATTTATATCTCAGCGTGTTTGTGAATTGCAGTGCCCCTGAGCTCCATTTTTCAACTGTCTTTTTTGGTAGCTGGCCGCAAAAGCACTGGATTGCCTCAGGCACTATTCTGGTTCCCGGCGGCAGGATTAGCCTGTGGTTAATTCTTCTTCCTGATGGGAAAATACAGTGACCTGTGCCTGTCCCAACACCTAGATCTAGTCTCTCATTGGTTGCCACTCTTCCCGTTCATCCTCAGGACAAATTGCAACCTGTAGGGAACAGGAGCTTAAAGGTGCTGATTCTCCAAGTAGGGAGATTGCTAGTAAAGTAGCTGGAAAGGCGAACCCGAGCACAAGGAGATGAGACATGAGGTGCGATTTAGAAACCTTTCAAAATCACACGGTGTACCATCTTCTGGGTTTCTCATGCATGTTTTCGATGTAGGAAGATGCCCTTGAACCTGGAGATTTGGGACCCATGGGATGGGTACCACGCAGTATTACTTTAAAGGGTCTGCGTTTGCTCACCCAACCTCACCCAACCTCTCAGCCCCAAGAGTGTCCACCCTTATGTCTCATCCAGCTGTGGGTCTAGACATGGTCAATCCAGGTTGCAACACAGCCCCTGAACGAATTTTGTAAGAATTTCTCTCTCTTTCACTGTCTTTGTTTTACGGGTTTTTAAAAGTAATTTATTTTTATAATGGGGTTTAGCTGCTTTTCACGGCTGTGTTTATGCGGCTTTACACCCACTTGACTCACTTCCAGACAGATATCAATACATAGGTTTTAAGATTTTTACTACTCAGATATATTCTTGTGCGGTGAATAGGGGGTGTTGAGTCCAGTTCACTGAGCAAGGAGTAGGTCTTGTCTATTACATATTGGGTGTATGGAACGGTATCTGAGCGAATTTGAAACCCTTGTTTTATGCATCACCCCACCTCACCTTTCCCGTTAAGCAGACATAGTGTGTTTTCTAAACGTGTGACTCTGTTATCTTTTGTAATTCAGTTCAAGTGTAGTGGTTTTTACATTCCCTCTATAAGTGATAGCTTATGATAAGTGTCTTTTTCTGTGTGACTTATTTCACTTAGAATCGTCGTACCTAAATCCACTCATCTTGCTTCTACTAGCCTTATGACTTTGATTTCATGTCTGAGTGATATTCCATTGTACATAAGGACCACAACTTCTTTATGCATTTTTCTCTTTCCTGGGATATTTAAGGTGGAATGAAGTGGAGGTCCTTGTCAACAGAGCAGCCCTAAACTTTTGGGTGCCTGTGTCTTGCTGATTTTTAGTTTTCCCAATTTATACGCCCATGAGTGGACGTGCCCTATGCTCCCTAAGCTGTGTTTTTTCGATGTTTCACGACACACCGTACACTTCTCCAGAGTGTCTGTTGGCAATTTACATCCAGCCCACCAGCGTAGCAAGGCTGCCATTTCTCCATGGCCTGTCCTGCATTTCTGGTTTTGACACTTTTTGCAGCATGGCCCTTTTGACCGATGGGAAGCGAGACTTCTTTGTAGCGCTGATTAGCCTTTCCAGGTTGCTTGGTTGGCCAAAAAGGGCGTATGCGTTTTTTCCTGAATATAATCAGGAAAAAATGCATACGCTCTTTTTGGGCAAGGGCATCATTGTCGACGTTTTGCCGCTTTTCATGTGCTTTAAGGGCGATTCGAATCTACCTCCTGAAACCTGTTTCCTGCAATTCTGCCTTGCTTTCAAATCCTCTTCGTTGCCTTCCCTCAATATATTTGTGGACGAGAGTTATCATTTATAACTCAGCGGGTTTGTGAATTGCAGTGCCCCTGAGCTCCATTTTTCAACTGTCTTTTTTGGGAGCTGGCCGCAAAAGCACTGGATTGCCTCAGGCCCTATTCTGCTTCTGGGCGGCAGGCTGAGCCTGTGGTTAATTCTTCTTCCTGATGGGAAAATACAGTGACCTCTGCCTGTCCCAACACCTAGATCTAGTCTCTCATTGGTTGCCCCTCTTCCCGTTCATCCTCAGGACAAATTGCAACCTGTAGGGAACAGGAGCTTAAAGGTGCTGATTCTCCAATTAGGGAGATTGCTAGTAAAGTAGCTGGAAAGGCGAACCCGAGCACAAGGAGATGAGACATGAGGTGCGATTTAGAAACCTTTCAAAATCACACGGTGTACCATCTTCTGGGTTTCTCATGCATGTTTTCGATGTAGGAAGATGCCCTTGAACCTGGAGATTTGGGACCCATGGGATGGGTACCACGCAGTATTACTTTAAAGGGTCTGCGTTTGCTCACCCAACCTCACCCAACCTCTCAGCCCCAAGAGTGTCCACCCTTATGTCTCATCCAGCTGTGGGTCTAGACATGGTCAATCCAGGTTGCAACACAGCCCCTGAACGAATTTTGTAAGAATTTCTCTCTCTTTCACTGTCCTTGTTTTACGGGTTTTTAAAAGTAATTTATTTTTATAATGGGGTTTAGCTGCTTTTCACGGCTGTGTTTATGCGGCTTTACACCCACTTGACTCACTTCCAGACAGATATCAATACATAGGTTTTAAGATTCTTACTACTCAGATATATTCTTGTGCGGTGAATAGGGGGTGTTGAGTCCAGTTCACTGAGCAAGGAGTAGGTCTTGTCTAATACATATTGGGTGTATGGAACGGTATCTGAGCGAATTTGAAACCCTTGTTTTATGCATCACCCCACCTCACCTTTCCCGTTAAGCAGACATAGTGTGTTTTCTAAACGTGTGACTCTGTTCTCTTTTGTAATTCAGTTCAAGTGTAGCGGTTTTTTCCATTTCCTCTATAAATGATTGCTTATGATAAGTGTATTTTTCTGTGTGACTTATTTCACTTAGAATTGTCGTACCTAAATCCACTCATCTTGCTTCTACTAGCCTTATGACATTGATTTCATGTCTGACTGATATTCCATTGTACATAAGGACCACAACTTCTTTATCCATTTTTCTCTTTCCTGGGATATTTAAGGTGTCATGAAGTGGAGGTTCTTGTCAACAGAGCAGCCCTAAACTTTTGGGTGCCTGTGTCTTGCTGATTTTTAGTTTTCCCAATTTATACGCCCATGAGTGGACGTGCCCTATGCTCCCTAAGCTGTGTTTTTTCGATGTTTCAGGACACACCGCACACTTCTCCAGAGTGGCTGTTGGCAATTTACATCCCGCCCATCAGCGTAGCAAGGCTGCCATTTCTCCATGGCCTGTCCTGCATTTCTGGTTTTGACACTTTTTGCAGCATGGCCCTTTTGACCGATGGGAAGCGAGACTTCTTTGTAGCGCTGATTTGCCTTTCCAGGTTGCTTGGTTGGCCAAAAAGGGCGTATGCGTTTTTTCCTGAATACATTCAGGAAAAAACGCATACGCCCTTTTTGGCCAAGGGCATCACTGTCGACGTTTTGCCGCTTTTCATGTGCTTTAAAGGCGATTCGAATCTACCTCCTGAAACCTGTTTCCTGCAATTCTGCCTTGCTTTCAAATCCTCTTCGTTGCCTTCCCTCAATATATCTGTGGATGAGAGTTATCATTTATAACTCTGCGGGTTTGTGAATTGCAGTGTCCCTGAGCTCCATTTTTCAACTCGCTTTTTTGGGAGCTGGCCGCAAAAGCGCGGGATTGCCTCAGGCCCTATTCTGCTTCTGGGCGGCAGGCTGAGCCTGTGGTTAAATCTTCTTCCTGATGGGAAAAAAGTGTGACCTGTGCCTGTCCCAACACCTAGAGCTAGTCTCTCGTTGGTTGCCCCTCTTCCCGTTCAACCTCAGGATAAATTGCAGTCTGTACAGAACTGGAGGTTAAAGGTGCTGATTCTCCAACGAGGGAGATTGCTAATAAAGCGGCTGGAATGGCGAACACGAGCACAAGGAGATGAGAAGTGAGGTGCGTTTCAGGAACCTTTCCCGATGAGACGGTGTACCATCTTCTGGGTTTCTCACGCATGTTTTCGATGTAGGAAGATGCCCTTGAACCTGGAGATTTGGGATCCATGGGATGGGTACGATGCAGTATTACTTTAAAGGGACTGCGTTTGCCCACCCAACCTCACCAAACCTCTCAGCCCCAAGAGTGTCCACCCTTATGTCTCATCTAGCTGTGGGTCTAGATATGGTCAGTCCACGTTGCATCACAGCCCCTGAACGAATTATGTAAGAATTTCTCTGTCTTTCACTCTCTTTGTTTCATGGGTTTATAAAAGTAATTTATTTTTAAAATGGGGTTTAGCTGCTTTTCACTGCTGTGTTTATGCTGCTTTACCCCCACTTGACACACTTCCAGTGAAATATCAATACATAGGTTTTAAGATTCTTACTAGTCAGATATATTCTTGTGCGGTGAATAGGGGGTGTTGAATCCAGTTCACTGAGCAAGGAGTAGGTCTTGTCTACTACATATTGGGTGTATGGAACGGTATCTGAGATAATTTGAAACACTTGATTTATGCATCACCCCAAATCACATTTCCCGTTAAGCAGCCATAGTGTGTTTTCAAAATGTGTGACTCTGTTCTGTTTTGTAATTCAGTTCAAGGGTAACGGTTTTTACATTCCCTCTATAAGTGATATCTTATGATAAGTGTCTTTTTCTGTGTGACTTATTTCTGTTAGAATCGTCGTACCTAAATCCAATCATCATGCTGCTCCTAGCCTTAGGACATTGTTTTCATGGCTGAGTGATATTCCATTGTACATAAGGACCTCAACTTCTTTATCCATTTTTCTCTTTCCTGGGATATTTAAGGTGGAATGAAGTGGAGGTCCTTGTCAACAGAGCAGCCCTAAACTTTTGGGTGCCTGTGTCTTGCTGATTTTTAGTTTTCCCAATTTGTACACCCATGAGTGGAAGTGCCCTATGCTCTCTAAGCTGTGTGTTTTAGATGTTTCAGGACACACCGTACACTACTCCAGAGTGGCTGTTGGCAATTTACATCCCGCCCATCAGCGTAGCAAGGTTGCCATTTCTCCATGGCCTGTCCTGCATTTCTGGTTTTGACACTTTTTGCAGCATGGCCCTTTTGACAGATGGGAAGCGAGACTTCTTTGTAGCGCTGATTTGCCTTTCCAGGTTGCTTGGTTGGCCAAAAAGGGCGTATGTGTTTTTTCCTGAATATATTCAGGAAAAAACGCATACGCCCTTTTTGGCCAAGGGCATCATTGTCGACGTTTTGCCGCTTTTCATGTGCTTTAAAGGCGATTCGAATCTACCTCCTGAAACCTGTTTCCTGCAATTCTGCCTTGCTTTCAAATCCTCTTCGTTGCCTTCCCTCAATATATTTGTGGACGAGAGTTATCATTTATAACTCAGCGGGTTTGTGAATTGCAGTGCCCCTGAGCTCCATTTTTCAACTGTCTTTTTTGGGAGCTGGCCGCAAAAGCACTGGATTGCCTCAGGCACTATTCTGGTTCCCGGTAGCAGGATTAGCCTGTGGTTAATTCTTCTTCCTGATGGGAAAATACAGTGACCTGTGCCTGTCCCAACACCTAGATCTAGTCTCTCATTGGTTGCCCCTCTTCCCGTTCATCCTCAGGACAAATTGCAACCTGTAGGGAACAGGAGCTTAAAGGTGCTGATTCTCCAAGTAGGGAGATTGCTAGTAAAGTAGCTGGAAAGGCGAACCCGAGCACAAGGAGATGAGACATGAGGTGCGATTTAGAAACCTTTCAAAATCACACGGTGTACCATCTTCTGGGTTTCTCATGCATGTTTTCGATGTAGGAAGATGCCCTTGAACCTGGAGATTTGGGACCCATGGGATGGGTACCACGCAGTATTACTTTAAAGGGTCTGCGTTTGCTCACCCAACCTCACCCAACCTCTCAGCCCCAAGAGTGTCCACCCTTATGTCTCATCCAGCTGTGGGTCTAGACATGGTCAATCCAGGTTGCAACACAGCCCCTGAACGAACTTTGTAAGAATTTCTCTCTCTTTCACTGTCTTTGTTTTACGGGTTTTTAAAAGTAATTTATTTTTATAATGGGGTTTAGCTGCTTTTCACGGCTGTGTTTATGCGGCTTTACACCCACTTGACTCACTTCCAGACAGATATCAATACATAGGTTTTAAGATTCTTACTACTCAGATATATTCTTGTGCGGTGAATAGGGGGTGTTGAGTCCAGTTCACTGAGCAAGGAGTAGGTCTTGTCTATTACATATTGGGTGTATGGAACGGTATCTGAGCGAATTTGAAACCCTTGTTTTATGCATCACCCCACCTCACCTTTCCCGTTAAGCAGACATAGTGTGTTTTCTAAACGTGTGACTCTGTTCTGTTTTGTAATTCAGTTCAAGTGTAGCGGTTTTTACATTCCCTCTATAAGTGATAGCTTATGATAAGTGTCTTTTTCTGTGTGCCTTATTTCACTTAGAATCGTCGTACCTAAATCCACTCATCTTGCTTCTACTAGCCTTATGACTTTGATTTCATGTCTGAGTGATATTCCATTGTACATAAGGACCACAACTTCTTTATGCATTTTTCTCTTTCCTGGGATATTTAAGGTGTGATGAAGTGGAGATTCTTGTCAACAGAGCAGCGCTAAACTTTGGGGTGCCTGTGTCTTGCTGATTTTTAGTTTTCCCAATTTATACGCCCAGGAGTGGACGTGCCCTATGCTCCCTAAGCTGTGTTTTTTCCATGTTTCAGGACACACCGTACACTTCTCCAGAGTGGCTGTTGGCAATTTACATCCCGCCCTTCAGCGTAGCAAGGCTGCCATTTCTCCATGGCCTGTCCTGCATTTCTGGTTTTGACACTTTTTGCAGCATGGCCCTTTTGACCGATGGGAAGCGAGACTTCTTTGTAGCGCTGATTAGCCTTTCCAGGTTCCTTGGTTGGCCAAAAAGGGCGTATGCGTTTTTTCCTGAATATAATCAGGAAAAAATGCATACGCACTTTTTGGCCAAGGGCATCATTGTCGACGTTTTGCCGCTTTTCATGTGCTTTAAAGGCGATTCGAATCTACCTCCTGAAACCTGTTTCCTGCAATTCTGCCTTGCTTTCAAATCCTCTTCGTTGCCTTCCCTCAATATATTTGTGGACGAGAGTTATCATTTATAACTCAGCGGGTTTGTGAATTGCAGTGTCCCTGAGCTCCATTTTTCAACTCGCTTTTTTGGGAGCTGGCCGCAAAAGCACTGGATTGCCTCAGGCCCTATTCTGCTTCTGGGCGGCAGGCTGAGCCTGTGGTTAATTCTTCTTCCTGATGGGAAAATAGAGTGACCTGTGCCTGTCCCAACACCTATATCTAGTCTCTCATTGGTTGCCCCTCTTCCCGTTCATCCTCAGGACAAATTGCAACCTGTAGGGAACAGGAGCTTAAAGGTGCTGATTCTCCAAGTAGGGAGATTGCTAGTAAAGTAGCTGGAATGGCGAACCCAAGCACAAGGAGATGAGAAATGAGGTGCGTTTTAGAAACCTTTCAAAATCACACGGTGTACCATCTTCTGGGTTTCTCATGCATGTTTTCGATTTAGGAAGATGCCCTTGAACCTGGAGATTTGGGACCCATGGGATGGGTACCACGCAGTATTACTTTAAAGGGTCTGCGTTTGCTCACCCAACCTCACCCAACCTCTCAGCCCCAAGAGTGTCCACCCTTATGTCTCATCCAGCTGTGGGTCTAGATATGGTCAATCCAGGTTGCATCACAGCCCCTGAAGGAATTGTGTAAGAATTTCTCTCTCTTTCACTGTCTTTGTTTTACGGGTTTTTAAAAGTAATTTATTTTTATAATGGGGTTTAGCTGCTTTTCACGGCTGTGTTTATGCGGCCTTACACCCACTTGACTCACTTCCAGACAGATATCAATACATAGGTTTTAAGATTCTTACTAGTCACATATATTCTTGTGCGGTGAATACGGGGTGTTGAGTCCAGTTCACTGAGCAAGGAGTAGGTCTTGTCTATTACATATTGGGTGTATGGAACGGTATCTGAGCGAATTTGAAACCCTTGTTTTATGCATCACCCCACCTCACCTTTCCCATTAAGCAGCCATAGTGTGTTTTCTAAACGTGTGACTCTGTTCTGTTTTGTAATTCAGTTCAAGTGTAGCGGTTTTTACATTCCCTCTATAAGTGATAGCTTATGATAAGTGTCTTTTTCTGTGTGACTTATTTCACTTAGAATCGTCGTACCTAACTCCACTCATCTTGCTTCTACTAGCCTTATGACATTGATTTCATGTCTGAGTGATATTCCATTGTACATAAGGACCACAACTTCTTTATCCATTTTTCTCTTTCCTGGGATATTTAAGGTGTCATGAAGTGGAGGTTCTTGTCAACAGAGCAGCCCTAAACTTTGGGGTGCCTGTGTCTTGCTGATTTTTAGTTTTCCCTATTTATACGCCCATGAGTGGACGTGCCCTATGCTCCCTAAGCTGTGTTTTTTCGATGTTTCAGGACACACCGCACACTTCTCCAGAGTGGCTGTTGGCAATTTACATCCCGCCCATCAGCGTAACAAGGCTGCCATTTCTCCATGGCCTGTCCTGCATTTCTGGTTTTGACACTTTTTGCAGCATGGCCCTTTTGACCGATGGGCAGGGAGACTTCTTTGTAGTGCTGATTTGCCTTTCCAGGTTGCTTGGTTGGCCAAAAAGGGCGTATGCGTTTTTTCCTGAATACATTCAGGAAAAAACGCATATGCCCTTTTTGGCCAAGGGCATCACTGTCGACGTTTTGCCGCTTTTCATGTGCTTTAAAGGCGATTCGAATCTACCTCCTGAAACCTGTTTCCTGCAATTCTGCCTTGCTTTCAAATCCTCTTCGTTGCCTTCCCTCAATATATCTGTGGATGAGAGTTATCATTTATAACTCTGCGGGTTTGTGAATTGCAGTGTCCCTGAGCTCCATTTTTCAACTCGCTTTTTTGGGAGCTGGCCGCAAAAGCGCGGTATTGCCTCAGGCCCTATTCTGCTTCTGGGCGGCAGGCTGAGCCTGTGGTTAAATCTTCTTCCTGATGGGAAAAAAGTGTGACCTGTGCCTGTCCCAACACCTAGAGCTAGTCTCTCGTTGGTTGCCCCTCTTCCCGTTCAACCTCAGGATAAATTGCAGTCTGTACAGAACTGGAGGTTAAAGGTGCTGATTCTCCAACGAGGGAGATTGCTAATAAAGCGGCTGGAATGGCGAACACGAGCACAAGGAGATGAGAAGTGAGGTGCGTTTCAGGAACCTTTCCCGATGAGACGGTGTACCATCTTCTGGGTTTCTCACGCATGTTTTCGATGTAGGAAGATGCCCTTGAACCTGGAGATTTGGGATCCATGGGATGGGTACGATGCAGTATTACTTTAAAGGGACTGCGTTTGCCCACCCAACCTCACCAAACCTCTCAGCCCCAAGAGTGTCCACCCTTATGTCTCATCTAGCTGTGGGTCTAGATATGGTCAGTCCACGTTGCGTCACAGCCCCTGAACGAATTATGTAAGAATTTCTCTGTCTTTCACTCTCTTTGTTTCATGGGTTTATAAAAGTAATTTATTTTTAAAATGGGGTTTAGCTGCTTTTCACTGCTGTGTTTATGCTGCTTTACCCCCACTTGACACACTTCCAGTGAAATATCAATACATAGGTTTTAAGATTCTTACTAGTCAGATATATTCTTGTGCGGTGAATAGGGGGTGTTGAATCCAGTTCACTGAGCAAGGAGTAGGTCTTGTCTACTACATATTGGGTGTATGGAATGGTATCTGAGATAATTTGAAACACTTGATTTATGCATCACCCCAAATCACATTTCCCGTTAAGCAGCCATAGTGTGTTTTCAAAATGTGTGACTCTGTTCTGTTTTGTAATTCAGTTCAAGGGTAACGGTTTTTACATTCCCTCTATAAGTGATAGCTTATGATAAGTGTCTTTTTCTGTGTGACTTATTTCACTTAGAATCGTCATACCTAAATCCACTCATCTTGCTTCTACTAGCCTTATGACTTTGATTTCATGTCTGAGTGATATTCCATTGTACATAAGGACCACAACTTCTTTATGCATTTTTCTCTTTCCTGGGATATTTAAGGTGTGATGAATTGGAGGTTCTTGTCAACAGAGCAGCCCTAAACTTTGGGGTGCCTGTGTCTTGCTGATTTTTAGTTTTCCCAATTTATACGCCCATGAGTGGACGTGCCCTATGCTCCCTAAGCTGTGTTTTTTCGATGTTTCACGACACACCGTACACTTCTCCAGAGTGGCTGTTGGCAGTTTACATCCCGCCCATCAGCGTAGCAAGGCTGCCATTTCTCCATGGCCTGTCCTGCATTTCTGGTTTTGACACTTTTTGCAGCATGGCCCTTTTGACAGATGGGAAGCGAGACTTCTTTGTAGCGCTGATTTGCCTTTCCAGGTTGCTTGGTTGGACAAAAAGGGCGTATGCGTTTTTTCCTGAATATATTCAGGAAAAAACACATACGCCCTTCTTGGCCAAGGGCATCATTGTCGACGTTTTGCCGCTTTTCATGTGCTTTAAAGGCGATTCGAATCTACCTCCTGAAACCTGTTTCCTGCAATTCTGCCTTGCTTTCAAATCCTCTTCGTTGCCTTCCCTCAATATATTTGCGGACGAGAGTTATCATTTATAACTCTGTGGGTTTGTGAATTGCAGTGTCCCTGAGCTCCATTTTTCAACTCGCTTTTTTGGGAGCTGGCCGCAAAAACGCGGGATTGCCTCAGGCCCTATTTTGGTTCCCCTAGGCATGCTGAGCCTGTAGTTAATTCTTCTTCCTGATTGGAAAATAGAGTGACCTGTGCCTGTCCCAACACCTATATCTAGTCTCTCATTGGTTGCCCCTCTTCCCGTTCATCCTCAGGACAAATTGCAACCTGTAGGGAACAGGAGCTTAAAGGTGCTGATTCTCCAAGTAGGGAGATTGCTTGTAAAGTAGCTGGAATGGCGAACCCAAGCACAAGGAGATGAGAAATGAGGTGCGTTTTAGAAACCTTTCAAAATCACACGGTGTACCATCTTCTGGGTTTCTCAAGCATGTTTTCGATATAGGAAGATGCCCTTGAACCTGCAGATTTGGGACCCATGGGATGGGTACCACGCAGTATTACTTTAAAGGGTCTGCGTTTGCTCACCCAACCTCACCCAACCTCTCAGCCCCAAGAGTGTCCACCCTTATGTCTCATCCAGCTGTGGGTCTAGATATGGTCAATCCAGGTTGCATCACAGCCCCTGAAGGAATTGTGTAAGAATTTCTCTCTCTTTCACTGTCTTTGTTTTACGGGTTTTTAAAAGTAATTTATTTTTATAATGGGGTTTAGCTGCTTTTCACGGCTGTGTTTATGTGGCCTTACACCCACTTGACTCACTTCCAGACAGATATCAATACATAGGTTTTAAGATTCTTACTAGTCACATATATTCTTGTGCGATGAATAGGGGGTGTTGAGTCCAGTTCACTGAGCAAGGAGTAGGTCTTGTCTATTACATATTGGGTGTATGGAACGGTATCTGAGCGAATTTGAAACCCTTGTTTTATGCATCACCCCACCTCACCTTTCCCGTTAAGCAGACATAGTGTGTTTTCTAAACGTGTGACTCTGTTCTGTTTTGTAATTCAGTTCAAGTGTAGCGGTTTTTACATTCCCTCTATAAGTGATAGCTTATGATAAGTGTCTTTTTCTGTGTGACTTATTTCACTTAGAATCGTCGTACCTAAATCCACTCATCTTGCTTCTACTAGCCTTATGACTTTGATTTCATGTCTGAGTGATATTCCATTGTACATAAGGACCACGACTTCTTTATGCATTTTTCTCTTTCCTGGGATATTTAAGGTGTGATGAATTGGAGGTTCTTGTCAACAGAGCAGCCCTAAACTTTGGGGTGCCTGTGTCTTGCTGATTTTTAGTTTTCCCAATTTATACGCCCATGAGTGGACGTGCCCTATGCTCCCTAAGCTGTGTTTTTTCGATGTTTCACGACACACCGCACACTTCTCCAGAGTGGCTGTTGGCAATTTACATCCCGCCCATCAGCGTAGCAAAGCTGCCATTTCTCCATGGCCTGTCCTGCATTTCTGGTTTTGACACTTTTTGCAGCATGGCCCTTTTGACCGATGGGAAGCGAGACTTCTTTGTAGCGCTGATTAGCCTTTCCAGGTTGCTTGGTTGGCCAAAAAGGGCGTATGCGTTTTTTCCTGAATATAATCAGGAAAAAATGCATACGCACTTTTTGGCCAAGGGCATCATTGTCGACGTTTTGCCGCTTTTCATGTGCTTTAAGGGCGATTCGAATCTACCTCCTGAAACCTGTTTCCTGCAATTCTGCCTTGCTTTCATATCCTCTTCGTTGCCTTCCCTCAATATATTTGTGGACGAGAGTTATCATTTATAACTCAGCGGGTTTGTGAATTGCAGTGCCCCTGAGCTCCATTTTTCAAGTGTCTTTTATGGGAGCTGGCCGCAAAAGCACTGGATTGCCTCAGGCACTATTCTGGTTCCCGGCGGCAGGATTAGCCTGTGGTTAATTCTTCTTCCTGATGGGAAAATACAGTGACCTGTGCCTGTCCCAACACCTAGATCTAGTCTCTCATTGGTTGCCCCTCTTCCCGTTCATCCTCAGGACAAATTTCAACCTGTAGGGAACAGGAGCTTAAAGGTGCTGATTCTCCAAGTAGGGAGATTGCTAGTAAAGTAGCTGGAAAGGCGAACCCGAGCACAAGGAGATGAGACATGAGGTGCGATTTAGAAACCTTTCAAAATCACACGGTGTACCATCTTCTGGGTTTCTCATGCATGTTTTCGATGTAGGAAGATGCCCTTGAACCTGGAGATTTGGGACCCATGGGATGGGTACCACGCAGTATTACTTTAAAGGGTCTGCGTTTGCTCACCCAACCTCACCCAACCTCTCAGCACCAAGAGTGTCCACCCTTATGTCTCATCCAGCTGTGGGTCTAGACATGGTCAATCCAGGTTGCAACACAGCCCCTGAACGAATTTTGTAAGAATTTCTCTCTCTTTCACTGTCTTTGTTTTACGGGTTTTTAAAAGTAATTTATTTTTATAATGGGGTTTAGCTGCTTTTCACGGCTGTGTTTATGCGGCTTTACACCCACTTGACTCACTTCCAGACAGATATCAATACATAGGTTTTAAGATTCTTACTACTCAGATATATTCTTGTGCGGTGAATAGGGGGTGTTGAGTCCAGTTCACTGAGCAAGGAGTAGGTCTTGTCTATTACATATTGGGTGTATGGAACGGTATCTGAGCGAATTTGAAACCCTTGTTTTATGCATCACCCCACCTCACCTTTCCCGTTAAGCAGACATAGTGTGTTTTCTAAAGGTGTGACTGTTCTGTTTTGTAATTCAGTTCAAGTGTAGCGGTTTTTACATTCCCTCTATAAGTGATAGCTTATGATAAGTGTCTTTTTCTGTGTGCCTTATTTCACTTAGAATCGTCGTACCTAAATCCACTCATCTTGCTTCTACTAGCCTTATGACTTTGATTTCATGTCTGAGTGATATTCCATTGTACATAAGGACCACAACTTCTTTATGCATTTTTCTCTTTCCTGGGATATTTAAGGTGTGATGAAGTGGAGATTCTTGTCAACAGAGCAGCGCTAAACTTTGGGGTGCCTGTGTCTTGCTGATTTTTAGTTTTCCCAATTTATACGCCCATGAGTGGACGTGCCCTATGCTCCCTAAGCTGTGTTTTTTCGATGTTTCAGGACACACCGCACACTTCTCCAGAGTGGCTGTTGGCAATTTACATCCCGCCCATCAGCGTAGCAAGGCTGCCATTTCTCCATGGCCTGTCCTGCATTTCTGGTTTTGACACTTTTTGCAGCATGGCCCTTTTGACCGATGGGAAGCGAGACTTCTTTGTAGCGCTGATTTGCCTTTCCAGGTTGCTTGGTTGGCCAAAAAGGGCGTATGCGTTTTTTCCTGAATACATTCAGGAAAAAACGCATACGCCCTTTTTGGCCAAGGGCATCACTGTCGACGTTTTGCCGCTTTTCATGTGCTTTAAAGGCGATTCGAATCTACCTCCTGAAACCTGTTTCCTGCAATTCTGCCTTGCTTTCAAATCCTCTTCGTTGCCTTCCCTCAATATATCTGTGGATGAGAGTTATCATTTATAACTCTGCGGGTTTGTGAATTGCAGTGTCCCTGAGCTCCATTTTTCAACTCGCTTTTTTGGGAGCTGGCCGCAAAAGCGCGGGATTGCCTCAGGCCCTATTCTGCTTCTGGGCGGCAGGCTGAGCCTGTGGTTAAATCTTCTTCCTGATGGGAAAAAAGTGTGACCTGTGCCTGTCCCAACACCTAGAGCTAGTCTCTCTTTGGTTGCCCCTCTTCCCGTTCAACCTCAGGATAAATTGCAGTCTGTACAGAACTGGAGGTTAAAGGTGCTGATTCTCCAACGAGGGAGATTGCTAATAAAGCGGCTGGAATGGCGAACACGAGCACAAGGAGATGAGAAGTGAGGTGCGTTTCAGGAACCTTTCCCGATGAGACGGTGTACCATCTTCTGGGTTTCTCACGCATGTTTTCGATGTAGGAAGATGCCCTTGAACCTGGAGATTTGGGATCCATGGGATGGGTACGATGCAGTATTACTTTAAAGGGACTGCGTTTGCCCACCCAACCTCACCAAACCTCTCAGCCCCAAGAGTGTCCACCCTTATGTCTCATCTAGCTGTGGGTCTAGATATGGTCAGTCCACGTTGCATCACAGCCCCTGAACGAATTATGTAAGAATTTCTCTGTCTTTCACTCTCTTTGTTTCATGGGTTTATAAAAGTAATTTATTTTTAAAATGGGGTTTAGCTGCTTTTCACTGCTGTGTTTATGCTGCTTTACCCCCACTTGACACACTTCCAGTGAAATATCAATACATAGGTTTTAAGATTCTTACTAGTCAGATATATTCTTGTGCGGTGAATAGGGGGTGTTGAATCCAGTTCACTGAGCAAGGAGTAGGTCTTGTCTACTACATATTGGGTGTATGGAACGGTATCTGAGATAATTTGAAACACTTGATTTATGCATCACCCCAAATCACATTTCCCGTTAAGCAGCCATAGTGTGTTTTCAAAATGTGTGACTCTGTTCTCTTTTGTAATTCAGTTCAAGGGTAACGGTTTTTACATTCCCTCTATAAGTGATAGCTTATGATAAGTGTCTTTTTCTGTGTGACTTATTTCTGTTAGAATCGTCGTACCTAAATCCAATCATCATGCTGCTACTAGCCTTAGGACATTGTTTTCATGGCTGAGTGATATTCCATTGTACATAAGGACCTCAACTTCTTTATCCATTTTTCTCTTTCCTGGGATATTTAAGGTGGAATGAAGTGGAGGTCCTTGTCAACAGAGCAGCCCTAAACTTTTGGGTGCCTGTGTCTTGCTGATTTTTAGTTTTCCCAATTTGTACACCCATGAGTGGAAGTGCCCTATGCTCTCTAAGCTGTGTGTTTTAGATGTTTCAGGACACACCGTACACTACTCCAGAGTGGCTGTTGGCAATTTACATCCCGCCCATCAGCGTAGCAAGGCTGCCATTTCTCCATGGCCTTTCCTGCATTTCTGGTTTTGACACTTTTTGCAGCATGGCCCTTTTGACAGATGGGAAGCGAGACTTCTTTGTAGCGCTGATTTGCCTTTCCAGGTTGCTTGGTTGGCCAAAAAGGGCGTATGCGTTTTTTCCTGAATATATTCAGGAAAAAACGCATACGCACTTTTTGGCCAAGGGCATCATTGTCGACGTTTTGCCGCTTTTCATGTGCTTTAAAGGCGATTCGAATCTACCTCCTGAAACCTGTTTCCTGCAATTCTGCCTTGCTTTCAAATCCTCTTCGTTGCCTTCCCTCAATATATTTGTGGACGAGAGTTATCATTTATAACTCTGTGGGTTTGTGAATTGCAGTGTCCCTGAGCTCCATTTTTCAACTCGCTTTTTTGGGAGCTGGCCGCAAAAACGCGGGATTGCCTCAGGCCCTATTTTGGTTCCCCTCGGCATGCTGAGCCTGTAGTTAATTCTTCTTCCTGATTGGAAAATAGAGTGACCTGTGCCTGTCCCAACACCTATATCTAGTCTCTCATTGGTTGCCCCTCTTCCCGTTCATCCTCAGGACAAATTGCAACCTGTAGGGAACAGGAGCTTAAAGGTGCTGATTCTCCAAGTAGGGAGATTGCTAGTAAAGTAGCTGGAATGGCGAACCCAAGCACAAGGAGATGAGAAATGAGGTGCGTTTTAGAAACCTTTCAAAATCACACGGTGTACCATCTTCTGGGTTTCTCATGCATGTTTTCGATTTAGGAAGATGCCCTTGAACCTGGAGATTTGGGACCCATGGGATGGGTACCACGCAGTATTACTTTAAAGGGTCTGCGTTTGCTCACCCAACCTCACCCAACCTCTCAGCCCCAAGAGTGTCCACCCTTATGTCTCATCCAGCTGTGGGTCTAGATATGGTCAATCCAGGTTGCATCACAGCCCCTGAAGGAATTGTGTAAGAATTTCTCTCTCTTTCACTGTCTTTGTTTTACGGGTTTTTAAAAGTAATTTATTTTTATAATGGGGTTTAGCTGCTTTTCACGGCTGTGTTTATGCGGCCTTACACCCACTTGACTCACTTCCAGACAGATATCAATACATAGGTTTTAAGATTCTTACTAGTCACATATATTCTTGTGCGGTGAATACGGGGTGTTGAGTCCAGTTCACTGAGCAAGGAGTAGGTCTTGTCTATTACATATTGGGTGTATGGAACGGTATCTGAGCGAATTTGAAACCCTTGTTTTATGCATCACCCCACCTCACCTTTCCCATTAAGCAGCCATAGTGTGTTTTCTAAACGTGTGACTCTGTTCTGTTTTGTAATTCAGTTCAAGTGTAGCGGTTTTTACATTCCCTCTATAAGTGATAGCTTATGATAAGTGTCTTTTTCTGTGTGACTTATTTCACTTAGAATCGTCGTACCTAACTCCACTCATCTTGCTTCTACTAGCCTTATGACATTGATTTCATGTCTGAGTGATATTCCATTGTACATAAGGACCACAACTTCTTTATCCATTTTTCTCTTTCCTGGGATATTTAAGGTGTCATGAAGTGGAGGTTCTTGTCAACAGAGCAGCCCTAAACTTTGGGGTGCCTGTGTCTTGCTGATTTTTAGTTTTCCCTATTTATACGCCCATGAGTGGACGTGCCCTATGCTCCCTAAGCTGTGTTTTTTCGATGTTTCAGGACACACCGCACACTTCTCCAGAGTGGCTGTTGGCAATTTACATCCCGCCCATCAGCGTAACAAGGCTGCCATTTCTCCATGGCCTGTCCTGCATTTCTGGTTTTGACACTTTTTGCAGCATGGCCCTTTTGACCGATGGGCAGGGAGACTTCTTTGTAGTGCTGATTTGCCTTTCCAGGTTGCTTGGTTGGCCAAAAAGGGCGTATGCGTTTTTTCCTGAATACATTCAGGAAAAAACGCATACGCCCTTTTTGGCCAAGGGCATCACTGTCGACGTTTTGCCGCTTTTCATGTGCTTTAAAGGCGATTCGAATCTACCTCCTGAAACCTGTTTCCTGCAATTCTGCCTTGCTTTCAAATCCTCTTCGTTGCCTTCCCTCAATATATCTGTGGATGAGAGTTATCATTTATAACTCTGCGGGTTTGTGAATTGCAGTGTCCCTGAGCTCCATTTTTCAACTCGCTTTTTTGGGAGCTGGCCGCAAAAGCGCGGTATTGCCTCAGGCCCTATTCTGCTTCTGGGCGGCAGGCTGAGCCTGTGGTTAAATCTTCTTCCTGATGGGAAAAAAGTGTGACCTGTGCCTGTCCCAACACCTAGAGCTAGTCTCTCGTTGGTTGCCCCTCTTCCCGTTCAACCTCAGGATAAATTGCAGTCTGTACAGAACTGGAGGTTAAAGGTGCTGATTCTCCAACGAGGGAGATTGCTAATAAAGCGGCTGGAATGGCGAACACGAGCACAAGGAGATGAGAAGTGAGGTGCGTTTCAGGAACCTTTCCCGATGAGACGGTGTACCATCTTCTGGGTTTCTCACGCATGTTTTCGATGTAGGAAGATGCCCTTGAACCTGGAGATTTGGGATCCATGGGATGGGTACGATGCAGTATTACTTTAAAGGGACTGCGTTTGCCCACCCAACCTCACCAAACCTCTCAGCCCCAAGAGTGTCCACCCTTATGTCTCATCTAGCTGTGGGTCTAGATATGGTCAGTCCACGTTGCGTCACAGCCCCTGAACGAATTATGTAAGAATTTCTCTGTCTTTCACTCTCTTTGTTTCATGGGTTTATAAAAGTAATTTATTTTTAAAATGGGGTTTAGCTGCTTTTCACTGCTGTGTTTATGCTGCTTTACCCCCACTTGACACACTTCCAGTGAAATATCAATACATAGGTTTTAAGATTCTTACTAGTCAGATATATTCTTGTGTGGTGAATAGGGGGTGTTGAATCCAGTTCACTGAGCAAGGAGTAGGTCTTGTCTACTACATATTGGGTGTATGGAACGGTATCTGAGATAATTTGAAACACTTGATTTATGCATCACCCCAAATCACATTTCCCGTTAAGCAGCCATAGTGTGTTTTCAAAATGTGTGACTCTGTTCTGTTTTGTAATTCAGTTCAAGGGTAACGGTTTTTACATTCCCTCTATAAGTGATAGCTTATGATAAGTGTCTTTTTCTGTGTGACTTATTTCACTTAGAATCGTCATACCTAAATCCACTCATCTTGCTTCTACTAGCCTTATGACTTTGATTTCATGTCTGAGTGATATTCCATTGTACATAAGGACCACAACTTCTTTATGCATTTTTCTCTTTCCTGGGATATTTAAGGTGTGATGAATTGGAGGTTCTTGTCAACAGAGCAGCCCTAAACTTTGGGGTGCCTGTGTCTTGCTGATTTTTAGTTTTCCCAATTTATACGCCCATGAGTGGACGTGCCCTATGCTCCCTAAGCTGTGTTTTTTCGATGTTTCACGACACACCGTACACTTCTCCAGAGTGGCTGTTGGCAGTTTACATCCCGCCCATCAGCGTAGCAAGGCTGCCATTTCTCCATGGCCTGTCCTGCATTTCTGGTTTTGACACATTTTGCAGCATGGCCCTTTTGACAGATGGGAAGCGAGACTTCTTTGTAGCGCTGATTTGCCTTTCCAGGTTGCTTGGTTGGCCAAAAAGGGCGTATGCGTTTTTTCCTGAATATATTCAGGAAAAAACACATACGCCCTTCTTGGCCAAGGGCATCATTGTCGACGTTTTGCCGCTTTTCATGTGCTTTAAAGGCGATTCGAATCTACCTCCTGAAACCTGTTTCCTGCAATTCTGCCTTGCTTTCAAATCCTCTTCGTTGCCTTCCCTCAATATATTTGTGGACGAGAGTTATCATTTATAACTCTGTGGGTTTGTGAATTGCAGTGTCCCTGAGCTCCATTTTTCAACTCGCTTTTTTGGGAGCTGGCCGCAAAAACGCGGGATTGCCTCAGGCCCTATTTTGGTTCCCCTTGGCATGCTGAGCCTGTAGTTAATTCTTCTTCCTGATTGGAAAATAGAGTGACCTGTGCCTGTCCCAACACCTATATCTAGTCTCTCAATGGTTGCCCCTCTTCCCGTTCATCCTCAGGACAAATTGCAACCTGTAGGGAACAGGAGCTTAAAGGTGCTGATTCTCCAAGTAGGGAGATTGCTAGTAAAGTAGCTGGAATGGCGAACCCAAGCACAAGGAGATGAGAAATGAGGTGCGTTTTAGAAACCTTTCAAAATCACACGGTGTACCATCTTCTGGGTTTCTCATGCATGTTTTCGATATAGGAAGATGCCCTTGAACCTGCAGATTTGGGACCCATGGGATGGGTACCACGCAGTATTACTTTAAAGGGTCTGCGTTTGCTCACCCAACCTCACCCAACCTCTCAGCCCCAAGAGTGTCCACCCTTATGTCTCATCCAGCTGTGGGTCTAGATATGGTCAATCCAGGTTGCATCACAGCCCCTGAAGGAATTGTGTAAGAATTTCTCTCTCTTTCACTGTCTTTGTTTTACGGGTTTTTAAAAGTAATTTATTTTTATAATGGGGTTTAGCTGCTTTTCACGGCTGTGTTTATGTGGCCTTACACCCACTTGACTCACTTCCAGACAGATATCAATACATAGGTTTTAAGATTCTTACTAGTCACATATATTCTTGTGCGATGAATAGGGGGTGTTGAGTCCAGTTCACTGAGCAAGGAGTAGGTCTTGTCTATTACATATTGGGTGTATGGAACGGTATCTGAGCGAATTTGAAACCCTTGTTTTATGCATCACCCCACCTCACCTTTCCCGTTAAGCAGACATAGTGTGTTTTCTAAACGTGTGACTCTGTTCTGTTTTGTAATTCAGTTCAAGTGTAGCGGTTTTTACATTCCCTCTATAAGTGATAGCTTATGATAAGTGTCTTTTTCTGTGTGACTTATTTCACTTAGAATCGTCGTACCTAAATCCACTCATCTTGCTTCTACTAGCCTTATGACTTTGATTTCATGTCTGAGTGATATTCCATTGTACATAAGGACCACGACTTCTTTATGCATTTTTCTCTTTCCTGGGATATTTAAGGTGTGATGAATTGGAGGTTCTTGTCAACAGAGCAGCCCTAAACTTTGGGGTGCCTGTGTCTTGCTGATTTTTAGTTTTCCCAATTTATACGCCCATGAGTGGACGTGCCCTATGCTCCCTAAGCTGTGTTTTTTCGATGTTTCACTCCACACCGCACACTTCTCCAGAGTGGCTGTTGGCAATTTACATCCCGCCCATCAGCGTAGGAAGGCTGCCATTTCTCCATGGCCTGTTCTGCATTTCTGGTTTTGACACTTTTTGCAGCATGGCCCTTTTGACCGATGGGAAGCGAGACTTCTTTGTAGCGCTGATTAGCCTTTCCAGGTTGCTTGGTTGGCCAAAAAGGGCGTATGCGTTTTTTCCTGAATATAATCAGGAAAAAATGCATACGCACTATTTGGCCAAGGGCATCATTGTCGACGTTTTGCCGCTTTTCATGTGCTTTAAGGGCGATTCGAATCTACCTCCTGAAACCTGTTTCCTGCAATTCTGCCTTGCTTTCATATCCTCTTCGTTGCCTTCCCTCAATATATTTGTGGACGAGAGTTATCATTTATAACTCAGCGGGTTTGTGAATTGCAGTGCCCCTGAGCTCCATTTTTCAAGTGTCTTTTATGGGAGCTGGCCACAAAAGCACTGGATTGCCTCAGGCACTATTCTGGTTCCCGGCGGCAGGATTAGCCTGTGGTTAATTCTTCTTCCTGATGGGAAAATACAGTGACCTGTGCCTGTCCCAACACCTAGATCTAGTCTCTCATTGGTTGCCCCTCTTCCCGTTCATCCTCAGGACAAATTTCAACCTGTAGGGAACAGGAGCTTAAAGGTGCTGATTCTCCAAGTAGGGAGATTGCTAGTAAAGTAGCTGGAAAGGCGAACCCGAGCACAAGGAGATGAGACATGAGGTGCGATTTAGAAACCTTTCAAAATCACACGGTGTACCATCTTCTGGGTTTCTCATGCATGTTTTCGATGTAGGAAGATGCCCTTGAACCTGGAGATTTGGGACCCATGGGATGGGTACCACGCAGTATTACTTTAAAGGGTCTGCGTTTGCTCACCCAACCTCACCCAACCTCTCAGCCCCAAGAGTGTCCACCCTTATGTCTCATCCAGCTGTGGGTCTAGACATGGTCAATCCAGGTTGCAACACAGCCCCTGAACGAATTTTGTAAGAATTTCTCTGTCTTTCACTGTCTTTGTTTTACGGGTTTTTAAAAGTAATTTATTTTTATAATGGGGTTTAGCTGCTTTTCACGGCTGTGTTTATGCGGCTTTACACCCACTTGACTCACTTCCAGACAGATATCAATACATAGGTTTTAAGATTCTTACTACTCAGATATATTCTTGTGCGGTGAATAGGGGGTGTTGAGTCCAGTTCACTGAGCAAGGAGTAGGTCTTGTCTATTACATATTGGGTGTATGGAACGGTATCTGAGCGAATTTGAAACCCTTGTTTTATGCATCACCCCACCTCACCTTTCCCGTTAAGCAGACATAGTGTGTTTTCTAAACGTGTGACTGTTCTGTTTTGTAATTCAGTTCAAGTGTAGCGGTTTTTACATTCCCTCTATAAGTGATAGCTTATGATAAGTGTCTTTTTCTGTGTGCCTTATTTCACTTAGAATCGTCGTACCTAAATCCACTCATCTTGCTTCTACTAGCCTTATGACTTTGATTTCATGTCTGAGTGATATTCCATTGTACATAAGGACCACAACTACTTTATGCATTTTTCTCTTTCCTGGGATATTTAAGGTGTGATGAAGTGGAGATTCTTGTCAACAGAGCAGCGCTAAACTTTGGGGTGCCTGTGTCTTGCTGATTTTTAGTTTTCCCAATTTATACGCCCATGAGTGGACGTGCCCTATGCTCCCTAAGCTGTGTTTTTTCCATGTTTCAGGACACACCGCAAACTTCTCCAGAGTGGCTGTTGGCAATTTACATCCCGCCCTTCAGCGTAGCAAGGCTGCCATTTCTCCATGGCCTGTCCTGCATTTCTGGTTTTGACACTTTTTGCAGCATGGCCCTTTTGACCGATGGGAAGCGAGACTTCTTTGTAGCGCTGATTAGCCTTTCCAGGTTGCTTGGTTGGCCAAAAAGGGCGTATGCGTTTTTTCCTGAATATAACCAGGAAAAAATGCATACGCACTTTTTGGCCAAGGGCATCATTGTCGACGTTTTGCCTCTTTTCATGTGCTTAAAGGGCGATTCGAATCAACCTCCTGAAACCTGTTTCCTGCAATTCTGCCTTGCTTTCAAATCCTCTTCGTTGCCTTCCCTCAATATATTTGTGGACGAGAGTTATCATTTATAACTCAGCGGGTTTGTGAATTGCAGTGTCCCTGAGCTCCATTTTTCAACTCGCTTTTTTGGGAGCTGGCCGCAAAAGCGCGGGATTGCCTGAGGCCCTATTCTGCTTCTGGGCGGCAGGCTGAGCCTGTGGTTAAATCTTCTTCCTGATGGGAAAAAAGTGTGACCTGTGCCTGTCCCAACACCTAGAGCTAGTCTCTCGTTGGTTGCCCCTCTTCCCGTTCAACCTCAGGATAAATTGCAGTCTGTACAGAACTGGAGGTTAAAGGTGCTGATTCTCCAACGAGGGAGATTGCTAATAAAGCGGCTGGAATGGCGAACACGAGCACAAGGAGATGAGAAGTGAGGTGCGTTTCAGGAACCTTTCCCGATGAGACGGTGTACCATCTTCTGGGTTTCTCACGCATGTTTTCGATGTAGGAAGATGCCCTTGAACCTGGAGATTTGGGATCCATGGGATGGGTACGATGCAGTATTACTTTAAAGGGACTGCGTTTGCCCACCCAACCTCACCAAACCTCTCAGCCCCAAGAGTGTCCACCCTTATGTCTCATCTAGCTGTGGGTCTAGATATGGTCAGTCCACGTTGCATCACAGCCCCTGAACGAATTATGTAAGAATTTCTCTGTCTTTCACTCTCTTTGTTTCATGGGTTTATAAAAGTAATTTATTTTTAAAATGGGGTTTAGCTGCTTTTCACTGCTGTGTTTATGCTGCTTTACCCCCACTTGACACACTTCCAGTGAAATATCAATACATAGGTTTTAAGATTCTTACTAGTCAGATATATTCTTGTGCGGTGAATAGGGGGTGTTGAATCCAGTTCACTGAGCAAGGAGTAGGTCTTGTCTACTACATATTGGGTGTATGGAACGGTATCTGAGATAATTTGAAACACTTGATTTATGCATCACCCCAAATCACATTTCCCGTTAAGCAGCCATAGTGTGTTTTCAAAATGTGTGACTCTGTTCTGTTTTGTAATTCAGTTCAAGGGTAACGGTTTTTACATTCCCTCTATAAGTGATATCTTATGATAAGTGTCTTTTTCTGTGTGACTTATTTCTGTTAGAATCGTCGTACCTAAATCCAATCATCATGCTGCTCCTAGCCTTAGGACATTGTTTTCATGGCTGAGTGATATTCCATTGTACATAAGGACCTCAACTTCTTTATCCATTTTTCTCTTTCCTGGGATATTTAAGGTGGAATGAAGTGGAGGTCCTTGTCAACAGAGCAGCCCTAAACTTTTGGGTGCCTGTGTCTTGCTGATTTTTAGTTTTCCCAATTTGTACACCCATGAGTGGAAGTGCCCTATGCTCTCTAAGCTGTGTGTTTTAGATGTTTCAGGACACACCGTACACTACTCCAGAGTGGCTGTTGGCAATTTACATCCCGCCCATCAGCGTAGCAAGGTTGCCATTTCTCCATGGCCTGTCCTGCATTTCTGGTTTTGACACTTTTTGCAGCATGGCCCTTTTGACAGATGGGAAGCGAGACTTCTTTGTAGCGCTGATTTGCCTTTCCAGGTTGCTTGGTTGGCCAAAAAGGGCGTATGTGTTTTTTCCTGAATATATTCAGGAAAAAACGCATACGCCCTTTTTGGCCAAGGGCATCATTGTCGACGTTTTGCCGCTTTTCATGTGCTTTAAAGGCGATTCGAATCTACCTCCTGAAACCTGTTTCCTGCAATTCTGCCTTGCTTTCAAATCCTCTTCGTTGCCTTCCCTCAATATATTTGTGGACGAGAGTTATCATTTATAACTCAGCGGGTTTGTGAATTGCAGTGCCCCTGAGCTCCATTTTTCAACTGTCTTTTTTGGGAGCTGGCCGCAAAAGCACTGGATTGCCTCAGGCACTATTCTGGTTCCCGGCGGCAGGATTAGCCTGTGGTTAATTCTTCTTCCTGATGGGAAAATACAGTGACCTGTGCCTGTCCCAACACCTAGATCTAGTCTCTCATTGGTTGCCCCTCTTCCCGTTCATCCTCAGGACAAATTGCAACCTGTAGGGAACAGGAGCTTAAAGGTGCTGATTCTCCAAGTAGGGAGATTGCTAGTAAAGTAGCTGGAAAGGCGAACCCGAGCACAAGGAGATGAGACATGAGGTGCGATTTAGAAACCTTTCAAAATCACACGGTGTACCATCTTCTGGGTTTCTCATGCATGTTTTCGATGTAGGAAGATGCCCTTGAACCTGGAGATTTGGGACCCATGGGATGGGTACCACGCAGTATTACTTTAAAGGGTCTGCGTTTGCTCACCCAACCTCACCCAACCTCTCAGCCCCAAGAGTGTCCACCCTTATGTCTCATCCAGCTGTGGGTCTAGACATGGTCAATCCAGGTTGCAACACAGCCCCTGAACGAACTTTGTAAGAATTTCTCTCTCTTTCACTGTCTTTGTTTTACGGGTTTTTAAAAGTAATTTATTTTTATTATGGGGTTTAGCTGCTTTTCACGGCTGTGTTTATGCGGCTTTACACCCACTTGACTCACTTCCAGACAGATATCAATACATAGGTTTTAAGATTCTTACTACTCAGATATATTCTTGTGCGGTGAATAGGGGGTGTTGAGTCCAGTTCACTGAGCAAGGAGTAGGTCTTGTCTATTACATATTGGGTGTATGGAACGGTATCTGAGCGAATTTGAAACCCTTGTTTTATGCATCACCCCACCTCACCTTTCCCGTTAAGCAGACATAGTGTGTTTTCTAAACGTGTGACTCTGTTCTGTTTTGTAATTCAGTTCAAGTGTAGCGGTTTTTACATTCCCTCTATAAGTGATAGCTTATGATAAGTGTCTTTTTCTGTGTGCCTTATTTCACTTAGAATCGTCGTACCTAAATCCACTCATCTTGCTTCTACTAGCCTTATGACTTTGATTTCATGTCTGAGTGATATTCCATTGTACATAAGGACCACAACTTCTTTATGCATTTTTCTCTTTCCTGGGATATTTAAGGTGTGATGAAGTGGAGATTCTTGTCAACAGAGCAGCGCTAAACTTTGGGGTGCCTGTGTCTTGCTGATTTTTAGTTTTCCCAATTTATACGCCCAGGAGTGGACGTGCCCTATGCTCCCTAAGCTGTGTTTTTTCCATGTTTCAGGACACACCGTACACTTCTCCAGAGTGGCTGTTGGCAATTTACATCCCGCCCTTCAGCGTAGCAAGGCTGCCATTTCTCCATGGCCTGTCCTGCATTTCTGGTTTTGACACTTTTTGCAGCATGGCCCTTTTGACCGATGGGAAGCGAGACTTCTTTGTAGCGCTGATTAGCCTTTCCAGGTTCCTTGGTTGGCCAAAAAGGGCGTATGCGTTTTTTCCTGAATATAATCAGGAAAAAATGCATACGCACTTTTTGGCCAAGGGCATCATTGTCGACGTTTTGCCGCTTTTCATGTGCTTAAAGGGCGATTCGAATCTACCTCCTGAAACCTGTTTCCTGCAATTCTGCCTTGCTTTCAAATCCTCTTCGTTGCCTTCCCTCAATATATTTGTGGACGAGAGTTATCATTTATAACTCAGCGGGTTTGTGAATTGCAGTGTCCCTGAGCTCCATTTTTCAACTCGCTTTTTTGGGAGCTGGCCGCAAAAGCGCGGGATTGCCTGAGGCCCTATTCTGCTTCTGGGCGGCAGGCTGAGCCTGTGGTTAAATCTTCTTCCTGATGGGAAAAAAGTGTGACCTGTGCCTGTCCCAACACCTAGAGCTAGTCTCTCGTTGGTTGCCCCTCTTCCCGTTCAACCTCAGGATAAATTGCAGTCTGTACAGAACTGGAGGTTAAAGGTGCTGATTCTCCAACGAGGGAGATTGCTAATAAAGCGGCTGGAATGGCGAACACGAGCACAAGGAGATGAGAAGTGAGGTGCGTTTCAGGAACCTTTCCCGATGAGACGGTGTACCATCTTCTGGGTTTCTCACGCATGTTTTCGATGTAGGAAGATGCCCTTGAACCTGGAGATTTGGGATCCATGGGATGGGTACGATGCAGTATTACTTTAAAGGGACTGCGTTTGCCCACCCAACCTCACCAAACCTCTCAGCCCCAAGAGTGTCCACCCTTATGTCTCATCTAGCTGTGGGTCTAGATATGGTCAGTCCACGTTGCATCACAGCCCCTGAAAGAATTATGTAAGAATTTCTCTGTCTTTCACTCTCTTTGTTTCATGGGTTTATAAAAGTAATTTATTTTTAAAATGGGGTTTAGCTGCTTTTCACTGCTGCGTTTATGCTGCTTTACCCCCACTTGACACACTTCCAGTGAAATATCAATACATAGGTTTTAAGATTCTTACTAGTCAGATATATTCTTGTGCGGTGAATAGGGGGTGTTGAATCCAGTTCACTGAGCAAGGAGTAGGTCTTGTCTACTACATATTGGGTGTATGGAACGGTATCTGAGATAATTTGAAACACTTGATTTATGCATCACCCCAAATCACATTTCCCGTTAAGCAGCCATAGTGTGTTTTCAAAATGTGTGACTCTGTTCTGTTTTGTAATTCAGTTCAAGGGTAACGGTTTTTACATTCCCTCTATAAGTGATATCTTATGATAAGTGTCTTTTTCTGTGTGACTTATTTCTGTTAGAATCGTCGTACCTAAATCCAATCATCATGCTGCTCCTAGCCTTAGGACATTGTTTTCATGGCTGAGTGATATTCCATTGTACATAAGGACCTCAACTTCTTTATCCATTTTTCTCTTTCCTGGGATATTTAAGGTGGAATGAAGTGGAGGTCCTTGTCAACAGAGCAGCCCTAAACTTTTGGGTGCCTGTGTCTTGCTGATTTTTAGTTTTCCCAATTTGTACACCCATGAGTGGAAGTGCCCTATGCTCTCTAAGCTGTGTGTTTTAGATGTTTCAGGACACACCGTACACTACTCCAGAGTGGCTGTTGGCTATTTACATCCCGCCCATCAGCGTAGCAAGGCTGCCATTTCTCCATGGCCTGTCCTGCATTTCTGGTTTTGACACTTTTTGCAGCATGGCCCTTTAGACAGATGGGAAGCGAGACTTCTTTGTAGCGCTGATTTGCCTTTCCAGGTTGCTTGGTTGGCCAAAAAGGGCGTATGCGTTTTTTCCTGAATATATTCAGGAAAAAACGCATACGCCCTTTTTGGCCAAGGGCATCATTGTCGACGTTTTGCCGCTTTTCATGTGCTTTAAAGGCGATTCGAATCTACCTCCTGAAACCTGTTTCCTGCAATTCTGCCTTGCTTTCAAATCCTCTTCGTTGCCTTCCCTCAATATATTTGTGGACGAGAGTTATCATTTATAACTCAGCGGGTTTGTGAATTGCAGTGTCCCTGAGCTCCATTTTTCAACTCGCTTTTTTGGGAGCTGGCCGCAAAAACGCGGGATTGCCTCAGGCCCTATTTTGGTTCCCCTCGGCATGCTGAGCCTGTAGTTAATTCTTCTTCCTGATGGGAAAATAGAGTGACCTGTGCCTGTCCCAACACCTATATCTAGTCTCTCATTGGTTGCCCCTCTTCCCGTTCATCCTCAGGACAAATTGCAACCTGTAGGGAACAGGAGCTTAAAGGTGCTGATTCTCCAAGTAGGGAGATTGCTAGTAAAGTAGCTGGAATGGCGAACCCAAGCACAAGGAGATGAGAAATGAGGTGCGTTTTAGAAACCTTTCAAAATCACACGGTGTACCATCTTCTGGGTTTCTCATGCATGTTTTCGATGTAGGAAGATGCCCTTGAACCTGCAGATTTGGGACCCATGGGATGGGTACCACGCAGTATTACTTTAAAGGGTCTGCGTTTGCTCACCCAACCTCACCCAACCTCTCAGCCCCAAGAGTGTCCACCCTTATGTCTCATCCAGCTGTGGGTCTAGATATGGTCAATCCAGGTTGCATCACAGCCCCTGAAGGAATTGTGTAAGAATTTCTCTCTCTTTCACTGTCTTTGTTTTACGGGTTTTTAAAAGTAATTTATTTTTATAATGGGGTTTAGCTGCTATTCACGGCTGTGTTTATGCGGCCTTACACCCACTTGACTCACTTCCAGACAGATATCAATACATAGGTTTTAAGATTCTTACTAGTCACATATATTCTTGTGCGGTGAATAGGGGGTGTTGAGTCCAGTTCACTGAGCAAGGAGTAGGTCTTGTCTATTACATATTGGGTGTATGGAACGGTATCTGAGCGAATTTGAAACCCTTGTTTTATGCATCACCCCACCTCACCTTTCCCGTTAAGCAGCCATAGTGTGTTTTCTAAACGTGTGACTCTGTTCTGTTTTGTAATTCAGTTTAAGTGTAGCGGTTTTTACATTCCCTCTATAAGTGATAGCTTATGATAAGTGTCTTTTTCTGTGTGACTTATTTCACTTAGAATCGTCGTACCTAAATCCACTCATCTTGCTTCTACTAGCCTTATGACTTTGATTTCATGTCTGAGTGATATTCCATTGTACATAAGGACCACAACTTCTTTATGCATTTTTCTCTTTCCTGGGATATTTAAGGTGTGATGAATTGGAGGTTCTTGTCAACAGAGCAGACCTAAACTTTGGGGTGCCTGTGTCTTGCTGATTTTTAGTTTTCCCAATTTATACGCCCATGAGTGGAGGTGCCCTATGCTCCCTAAGCTGTGTTTTTTCGATGTTTCACGACACACCGTACACTTCTCCAGAGTGTCTGTTGGCAATTTACATCCCGCCCATCAGCGTAGCAAGGCTGCCATTTCTCCATGGCCTGTCCTGCATTTCTGGTTTTGACACTTTTTGCAGCATGGCCCTTTTGACCGATGGGAAGCGAGACTTCTTTGTAGCGCTGATTAGCCTTTCCAGGTTGCTTGGTTGGCCAAAAAGGGCGTATGCGTTTTTTCCTGAATATAATCAGGAAAAAATGCATACGCACTTTTTGGCCAAGGGCATCATTGTCGACGTTTTGCCGCTTTTCATGTGCTTTAAGGGCGATTCGAATCTACCTCCTGAAACCTGTTTCCTGCAATTCTGCCTTGCTTTCAAATCCTCTTCGTTGCCTTCCCTCAATATATTTGTGGTCGAGAGTTATCATTTATAACTCAGCGGGTTTGTGAATTGCAGTGCCCCTGAGCTCCATTTTTCAACTGTCTTTTTTGGGAGCTGGCCGCAAAAGCACTGGATTGCCTCAGGCACTATTCTGGTTCCCGGCGGCAGGATTAGCCTGTGGTTAATTCTTCTTCCTGATGGGAAAATACAGTGACCTGTGCCTGTCCCAACACGTAGATCTAGTCTCTCATTGGTTGCCACTCTTCCCGTTCATCCTCAGGACAAATTGCAACCTGTAGGGAACAGGAGCTTAAAGGTGCTGATTCTCCAATTAGGGAGATTGCTAGTAAAGTAGCTGGAAAGGCGAATCCGAGCACAAGGAGATGAGACATGAGGTGCGATTTAGAAACCTTTCAAAATCACACGGTGTACCATCTTCTGGGTTTCTCATGCATGTTTTCGATGTAGGAAGATGCCCTTGAACCTGGAGATTTGGGACCCATGGGATGGGTACCACGCAGTATTACTTTAAAGGGTCTGCGTTTGCTCACCCAACCTCACCCAACCTCTCAGCCCCAAGAGTGTCCACCCTTATGTCTCATCCAGCTGTGGGTCTAGACATGGTCAATCCAGGTTGCAACACAGCCCCTGAACGAATTTTATAAGAATTTCTCTCTCTTTCACTGTCTTTGTTTTACGGGATTTAAAAGTAATTTATTTTTATAATGGGGTTTAGCTGCTTTTCACGGCTGTGTTTATGCGGCTTTACACCCACTTGACTCACTTCCAGACAGATATCAATACATAGGTTTTAAGATTCTTACTACTCAGATATATTCTTGTGCGGTGAATAGGGGGTGTTGAGTCCAGTTCACTGAGCAAGGAGTAGGTCTTGTCTATTACATATTGGGTGTATGGAACGGTATCTGAGCGAATTTGAAACCCTTGTTTTATGCATCACCCCACCTCACCTTTCCCGTTAAGCAGACATAGTGTGTTTTCTAAACGTGTGAATCTGTTCTCTTTTGTAATTCAGTTCAAGTGTAGCGGTTTTTTCCATTCCCTCTATAAATGATAGCTTATGATAAGTGTCTTTTTCTGTGTGACTTATTTCACTTAGAATCGTCGTACCTAAATCCACTCATCTTGCTTCTACTAGCCTTATGACATTGATTTCATGTCTGAGTGATATTCCATTGTACATAAGGACCACAACTTCTTTATCCATTTTTCTCTTTCCTGGGATATTTAAGGTGTCATGAAGTGGAGCTTCTTGTCAACAGAGCAGCCCTAAACTTTGGGGTGCCTGTGTCTTGCTGATTTTTAGTTTTCCCAATTTATACGCCCATGAGTGGAGGTGCCCTATGCTCCCTAAGCTGTGTTTTTTCGATGTTTCAGGACACACCGCACACTTCTCCAGAGTGGCTGTTGGCAATTTACATCCCGCCCATCAGCGTAGCAAGGCTGCCATTTCTCCATGGCCTGTCCTGCATTTCTGGTTTTGACACTTTTTGCAGCATGGCCCTTTTGACCGATGGGAAGCGAGACTACTTTGTAGCGCTGATTTGCCTTTCCAGGTTGCTTGGTTGGCCAAAAAGGGCGTATGCATTTTTTCCTGAATGTATTCAGGAAAAAACGCATACGCCCTTTTTGGCCAAGGGCATCACTGTCGACGTTTTGCCGCTTTTCATGTGCTTTAAAGGCGATTCGAATCTACCTCCTGAAACCTGTTTCCTGCAATTCTGCCTTGCTTTCAAATCCTCTTCGTTGCCTTCCCTCAATATATCTGTGGATGAGAGTTATCATTTATAACTCTGCGGGTTTGTGAATTGCAGTGTCCCTGAGCTCCATTTTTCAACTCGCTTTTTTGGGAGCTGGCCGCAAAAGCGCGGGATTGCCTGAGGCCCTATTCTGCTTCTGGGCGGCAGGCTGAGCCTGTGGTTAAATCTTCTTCCTGATGGGAAAAAAGTGTGACCTGTGCCTGTCCCAACACCTAGAGCTAGTCTCTCGTTGGTTGCCCCTCTTCCCGTTCAACCTCAGGATAAATTGCAGTCTGTACAGAACTGGAGGTTAAAGGTGCTGATTCTCCAACGAGGGAGATTGCTAATAAAGCGGCTGGAATGGCGAACACGAGCACAAGGAGATGAGAAGTGAGGTGCGTTTCAGGAACCTTTCCCGATGAGACGGTGTACCATCTTCTGGGTTTCTCACGCATGTTTTCGATGTAGGAAGATGCCCTTGAACCTGGAGATTTGGGATCCATGGGATGGGTACGATGCAGTATTACTTTAAAGGGACTGCGTTTGCCCACCCAACCTCACCAAACCTCTCAGCCCCAAGAGTGTCCACCCTTATGTCTCATCTAGCTGTGGGTCTAGATATGGTCAGTCCACGTTGCATCACAGCCTCTGAACGAATTATGTAAGAATTTCTCTGTCTTTCACTCTCTTTGTTTCATGGGTTTATAAAAGTAATTTATTTTTAAAATGGGGTTTAGCTGCTTTTCACTGCTGTGTTTATGCTGCTTTACCCGCACTTGACACACTTCCAGTGAAATATCAATACATAGGTTTTAAGATTCTTACTAGTCAGATATATTCTTGTGCGGTGAATAGGGGGTGTTGAATCCAGTTCACTGAGCAAGGAGTAGGTCTTGTCTACTACATATTGGGTGTATGGAACGGTATCTGAGATAATTTGAAACACTTGATTTATGCATCACCCCAAATCACATTTCCCGTTAAGCAGCCATAGTGTGTTTTCAAAATGTGTGACTCTGTTCTGTTTTGTAATTCAGTTCAAGGGTAACGGTTTTTACATTCCCTCTATAAGTGATATCTTATGATAAGTGTCTTTTTCTGTGTGACTTATTTCTGTTAGAATCGTCATACCTAAATCCAATCATCATGCTGCTACTAGCCTTAGGACATTGTTTTCATGGCTGAGTGATATTCCATTGTACATAAGGACCTCAACTTCTTTATCCATTTTTCTCTTTCCTGGGATATTTAAGGTGGAATGAAGTGGAGGTCCTTGTCAACAGAGCAGCCCTAAACTTTTGGGTGCCTGTGTCTTGCTGATTTTTAGTTTTCCCAATTTGTACACCCATGAGTGGAAGTGCCCTATGCTCTCTAAGCTGTGTGTTTTAGATGTTTCAGGACACACCGTACACTACTCCAGAGTGGCTGTTGGCAATTTACATCCCGCCCATCAGTGTAGCAAGGCTGCCATTTCTCCATGGCCTGTCCTGCATTTCTGGTTTTGACACTTTTTGCAGCATGGCCCTTTTGACAGATGGGAATCGAGACTTCTTTGTAGCGCTGATTTGCCTTTCCAAGTTGCTTGGTTGGCCAAAAAGGGCGTATGCGTTTTTTCCTGAATATATTCAGGAAAAAACGCATACGCCCTTTTTGGCCAAGGGCATCATTGTCGACGTTTTGCCGCTTTTCATGTGCTTTAAAGGCGATTCGAATCTACCTCCTGAAACCTGTTTCCTGCAATTCTGCCTTGCTTTCAAATCCTCTTCGTTGCCTTCCCTCAATATATTTGTGGACGAGAGTTATCATTTATAACTCTGTGGGTTTGTGAATTGCAGTGTCCCTGAGCTCCATTTTTCAACTCGCTTTTTTGGGAGCTGGCCGCAAAAACGCGGGATTGCCTCAGGCCCTATTTTGGTTCCCCTCGGCATGCTGAGCCTGTAGTTAATTCTTCTTCCTGATGGGAAAATAGAGTGACCTGTGCCTGTCCCAACACCTATATCTAGTCTCTCATTGGTTGCCCCTCTTCCCGTTCATCCTCAGGACAAATTGCAACCTGTAGGGAACAGGAGCTTAAAGGTGCTGATTCTCCAAGTAGGGAGATTGCTAGTAAAGTAGCTGGAATGGCGAACCCAAGCACAAGGAGATGAGAAATGAGGTGCGTTTTAGAAACCTTTCAAAATCACACGGTGTACCATCTTCTGGGTTTCTCATGCATGTTTTCGATTTAAGAAGATGCCCTTGAACCTGGAGATTTGGGACCCATGGGATGGGTACCACGCAGTATTACTTTAAAGGGTCTGCGTTTGCTCACCCAACCTCACCCAACCTCTCAGCCCCAAGAGTGTCCACCCTTATGTCTCATCCAGCTGTGGGTCTAGATATGGTCAATCCAGGTTGCATCACAGCCCCTGAAGGAATTGTGTAAGAATTTCTCTCTCTTTCACTGTCTTTGTTTTACGGGTTTTTAAAAGTAATTTATTTTTATAATGGGGTTTAGCTGCTTTTCACGGCTGTGTTTATGCGGCCTTACACCCACTTGACTCACTTCCAGACAGATATCAATACATAGGTTTTAGGATTCTTACTAGTCACATATATTCTTGTGCGGTGAATACAGGGTGTTGAGTCCAGTTCACTGAGCAAGGAGTAGGTCTTGTCTATTACATATTGGGTGTATGGAACGGTATCTGAGCGAATTTGAAACCCTTGTTTTATGCATCACCCCACCTCACCTTTCCCATTAAGCAGCCATAGTGTGTTTTCTAAACGTGTGACTCTGTTCTGTTTTGTAATTCAGTTCAAGTGTAGCGGTTTTTACATTCCCTCTATAAGTGATAGCTTATGATAAGTGTCTTTTTCTGTGTGACTTATTTCACTTAGAATCGTCGTACCTAACTCCACTCATCTTGCTTCTACTAGCCTTATGACATTGATTTCATGTCTGAGTGATATTCCATTGTACATAAGGACCACAACTTCTTTATCCAATTTTCTCTTTCCTGGGATATTTAAGGTGTCGTGAAGTGGAGGTTCTTGTCAACAGAGCAGCCCTAAACTTTGGGGTGCCTGTGTCTTGCTGATTTTTAGTTTTCCCTATTTATACGCCCATGAGGGGACGTGCCCTATGCTCCCTAAGCTGTGTTTTTTCGATGTTTCAGGACACACCGCACACTTCTCCAGAGTGGCTGTTGGCAATTTACATCCCGCCCATCAGCGTAACAAGGCTGCCATTTCTCCATGGCCTGTCCTGCATTTCTGGTTTTGACACTTTTTGCAGCATGGCCCTTTTGACCGATGGGCAGGGAGACTTCTTTGTAGTGCTGATTTGCCTTTCCAGGTTGCTTGGTTGGCCAAAAAGGGCGTATGCGTTTTTTCCTGAATACATTCAGGAAAAAACGCATATGCCCTTTTTGGCCAAGGGCATCACTGTCGACGTTTTGCCGCTTTTCATGTGCTTTAAAGGCGATTCGAATCTACCTCCTGAAACCTGTTTCCTGCAATTCTGCCTTGCTTTCAAATCCTCTTCGTTGCCTTCCCTCAATATATCTGTGGATGAGAGTTATCATTTATAACTCTGCGGGTTTGTGAATTGCAGTGTCCCTGAGCTCCATTTTTCAACTCGCTTTTTTGGGAGCTGGCCGCAAAAGCGCGGGATTGCCTGAGGCCCTATTCTGCTTCTGGGCGGCAGGCTGAGCCTGTGGTTAAATCTTCTTCCTGATGGGAAAAAAGTGTGACCTGTGCCTGTCCCAACACCTAGAGCTAGTCTCTCGTTGGTTGCCCCTCTTCCCGTTCAACCTCAGGATAAATTGCAGTCTGTACAGAACTGGAGGTTAAAGGTGCTGATTCTCCAACGAGGGAGATTGCTAATAAAGCGGCTGGAATGGCGAACACGAGCACAAGGAGATGAGAAGTGAGGTGCGTTTCAGGAACCTTTCCCGATGAGACGGTGTACCATCTTCTGGGTTTCTCACGCATGTTTTCGATGTAGGAAGATGCCCTTGAACCTGGAGATTTGGGATCCATGGGATGGGTACGATGCAGTATTACTTTAAAGGGACTGCGTTTGCCCACCCAACCTCACCAAACCTCTCAGCCCCAAGAGTGTCCACCCTTATGTCTCATCTAGCTGTGGGTCTAGATATGGTCAGTCCACGTTGCGTCACAGCCCCTGAACGAATTATGTAAGAATTTCTCTGTCTTTCACTCTCTTTGTTTCATGGGTTTATAAAAGTAATTTATTTTTAAAATGGGGTTTAGCTGCTTTTCACTGCTGTGTTTATGCTGCTTTACCCCCACTTGACACACTTCCAGTGAAATATCAATACATAGGTTTTAAGATTCTTACTAGTCAGATATATTCTTGTGTGGTGAATAGGGGGTGTTGAATCCAGTTCACTGAGCAAGGAGTAGGTCTTGTCTACTACATATTGGGTGTATGGAACGGTATCTGAGATAATTTGAAACACTTGATTTATGCATCACCCCAAATCACATTTCCCGTTAAGCAGCCATAGTGTGTTTTCAAAATGTGTGACTCTGTTCTGTTTTGTAATTCAGTTCAAGGGTAACGGTTTTTACATTCCCTCTATAAGTGATAGCTTATGATAAGTGTCTTTTTCTGTGTGACTTATTTCACTTAGAATCGTCATACCTAAATCCACTCATCTTGCTTCTACTAGCCTTATGACTTTGATTTCATGTCTGAGTGATATTCCATTGTACATAAGGACCACAACTTCTTTATGCATTTTTCTCTTTCCTGGGATATTTAAGGTGTGATGAATTGGAGGTTCTTGTCAACAGAGCAGCCCTAAACTTTGGGGTGCCTGTGTCTTGCTGATTTTTAGTTTTCCCAATTTATACGCCCATGAGTGGACGTGCCCTATGCTCCCTAAGCTGTGTTTTTTCGATGTTTCACGACACACCGTACACTTCTCCAGAGTGGCTGTTGGCAGTTTACATCCCGCCCATCAGCGTAGCAAGGCTGCCATTTCTCCATGGCCTGTCCTGCATTTCTGGTTTTGACACTTTTTGCAGCATGGCCCTTTTGACAGATGGGAAGCGAGACTTCTTTGTAGCGCTGATTTGCCTTTCCAGGTTGCTTGGTTGGCCAAAAAGGGCGTATGCGTTTTTTCCTGAATATATTCAGGAAAAAACACATACGCCCTTCTTGGCCAAGGGCATCATTGTCGACGTTTTATCGCTTTTCATGTGCTTTAAAGGCGATTCGAATCTACCTCCTGAAACCTGTTTCCTGCAATTCTGCCTTGCTTTCAAATCCTCTTCGTTGCCTTCCCTCAATATATTTGTGGACGAGAGTTATCATTTATAACTCTGTGGGTTTGTGAATTGCAGTGTCCCTGAGCTCCATTTTTCAACTCGCTTTTTTGGGAGCTGGCCGCAAAAACGCGGGATTGCCTCAGGCCCTATTTTGGTTCCCCTCGGCATGCTGAGCCTGTAGTTAATTCTTCTTCCTGATGGGAAAATAGAGTGACCTGTGCCTGTCCCAACACCTATATCTAGTCTCTCATTGGTTGCCCCTCTTCCCGTTCATCCTCAGGACAAATTGCAACCTGTAGGGAACAGGAGCTTAAAGGTGCTGATTCTCCAAGTAGGGAGATTGCTAGTAAAGTAGCTGGAATGGCGAACCCAAGCACAAGGAGATGAGAAATGAGGTGCGTTTTAGAAACCTTTCAAAATCACACGGTGTACCATCTTCTGGGTTTCTCATGCATGTTTTCGATATAGGAAGATGCCCTTGAACCTGCAGATTTGGGACCCATGGGATGGGTACCACGCAGTATTACTTTAAAGGGTGTGCGTTTGCTCACCCAACCTCACCCAACCTCTCAGCCCGAAGAGTGTCCACCCTTATGTCTCATCCAGCTGTGGGTCTAGATATGGTCAATCCAGGTTGCATCACAGCCCCTGAAGGAATTGTGTAAGAATTTCTCTCTCTTTCACTGTCTTTGTTTTACGGGTTTTTAAAAGTAATTTATTTTAATAATGGGGTTTAGCTGCTTTTCACGGCTGTGTTTATGTGGCCTTACACCCACTTGACTCACTTCCAGACAGATATCAATACATAGGTTTTAAGATTCTTACTAGTCACATATATTCTTGTGCGATGAATAGGGGGTGTTGAGTCCAGTTCACTGAGCAAGGAGTAGGTCTTGTCTATTACATATTGGGTGTATGGAACGGTATCTGAGCGAATTTGAAACCCTTGTTTTATGCATCACCCCACCTCACCTTTCCCGTTAAGCAGACATAGTGTGTTTTCTAAACGTGTGACTCTGTTCTGTTTTGTAATTCAGTTCAAGTGTAGCGGTTTTTACATTCCCTCTATAAGTGATAGCTTATGATAAGTGTCTTTTGCTGTGTGACTTATTTCACTTAGAATCGTCGTACCTAAATCCACTCATCTTGCTTCTACTAGCCTTATGACTTTGATTTCATGTCTGAGTGATATTCCATTGTACATAAGGACCACGACTTCTTTATGCATTTTTCTCTTTCCTGGGATATTTAAGGTGTGATGAATTGGAGGTTCTTGTCAACAGAGCAGCCCTAAACTTTGGGGTGCCTGTGTCTTGCTGATTTTTAGTTTTCCCAATTTATACGCCCATGAGTGGACGTGCCCTATGCTCCCTAAGCTGTGTTTTTTCGATGTTTCACGACACACCGCACACTTCTCCAGAGTGGCTGTTGGCAATTTACATCACGCCCATCAGCGTAGCAAGGCTGCCATTTCTCCATGGCCTGTCCTGCATTTCTGGTTTTGACACTTTTTGCAGCATGGCCCTTTTGACCGATGGGAAGCGAGACTTCTTTGTAGCGCTGATTAGCCTTTCCAGGTTGCTTGGTTGGCCAAAAAGGGCGTATGCGTTTTTTCCTGAATATAATCAGGAAAAAATGCATACGCACTTTTTGGCCAAGGGCATCATTGTCGACGTTTTGCCGCTTTTCATGTGCTTTAAGGGCGATTCGAATCTACCTCCTGAAACCTGTTTCCTGCAATTCTGCCTTGCTTTCATATCCTCTTCGTTGCCTTCCCTCAATATATTTGTGGACGAGAGTTATCATTTATAACTCAGCGGGTTTGTGAATTGCAGTGCCCCTGAGCTCCATTTTTCAAGTGTCTTTTATGGGAGCTGGCCGCAAAAGCACTGGATTGCCTCAGGCACTATTCTGGTTCCCGGCGGCAGGATTAGCCTGTGGTTAATTCTTCTTCCTGATGGGAAAATACAGTGACCTGTGCCTGTCCCAACACCTAGATCTAGTCTCTCATTGGTTGCCCCTCTTCCCGTTCATCCTCAGGACAAATTTCAACCTGTAGGGAACAGGAGCTTAAAGGTGCTGATTCTCCAAGTAGGGAGATTGCTAGTAAAGTAGCTGGAAAGGCGAACCCGAGCACAAGGAGATGAGACATGAGGTGCGATTTAGAAACCTTTCAAAATCACACGGTGTACCATCTTCTGGGTTTCTCATGCATGTTTTCGATGTAGGAAGATGCCCTTGAACCTGGAGATTTGGGACCCATGGGATGGGTACCACGCAGTATTACTTTAAAGGGTCTGCGTTTGCTCACCCAACCTCACCCAACCTCTCAGCCCCAAGAGTGTCCACCCTTATGTCTCATCCAGCTGTGGGTCTAGACATGGTCAATCCAGGTTGCAACACAGCCCCTGAACGAATTTTGTAAGAATTTCTCTCTCTTTCACTGTCTTTGTTTTACGGGTTTTTAAAAGTAATTTATTTTTATAATGGGGTTTAGCTGCTTTTCACGGCTGTGTTTATGCGGCTTTACACCCACTTGACTCACTTCCAGACAGATATCAATACATAGGTTTTAAGATTCTTACTACTCAGATATATTCTTGTGCGGTGAATAGGGGGAGTTGAGTCCAGTTCACTGAGCAAGGAGTAGGTCTTGTCTATTACATATTGGGTGTATGGAACGGTATCTGAGCGAATTTGAAACCCTTGTTTTATGCATCACCCCACCTCACCTTTCCCGTTAAGCAGACATAGTGTGTTTTCTAAACGTGTGACTCTGTTCTGTTTTGTAATTCAGTTCAAGTGTAGCGGTTTTTACATTCCCTCTATAAGTGATAGCTTATGATAAGTGTCTTTTTCTGTGTGCCTTATTTCACTTAGAATCGTCGTACCTAAATCCACTCATCTTGCTTCTACTAGCCTTATGACTTTGATTTCATGTCTGAGTGATATTCCATTGTACATAAGGACCACAACTTCTTTATGCATTTTTCTCTTTCCTGGGATATTTAAGGTGTGATGAAGTGGAGATTCTTGTCAACAGAGCAGCGCTAAACTTTGGGGTGCCTGTGTCTTGCTGATTTTTAGTTTTCCCAATTTATACGCCCATGAGTGGACGTGCCCTATGCTCCCTAAGCTGTGTTTTTTCCATGTTTCAGGACACACCGCACACTTCTCCAGAGTGGCTGTTGGCAATTTACATCCCGCCCTTCAGCGTAGCAAGGCTGCCATTTCTCCATGGCCTGTCCTGCATTTCTGGTTTTGACACTTTTTGCAGCATGGCCCTTTTGACCGATGGGAAGCGAGACTTCTTTGTAGCGCTGATTAGCCTTTCCAGGTTGCTTGGTTGGCCAAAAAGGGCGTATGCGTTTTTTCCTGAATATAACCAGGAAAAAATGCATACGCACTTTTTGGCCAAGGGCATCATTGTCGACGTTTTGCCGCTTTTCATGTGCTTAAAGGGCGATTCGAATCAACCTCCTGAAACCTGTTTCCTGCAATTCTGCCTTGCTTTCAAATCCTCTTCGTTGCCTTCCCTCAATATATTTGTGGACGAGAGTTATCATTTATAACTCAGCGGGTTTGTGAATTGCAGTTTCCCTGAGCTCCATTTTTCAACTCGGTTTTTTGGGAGCTGGCCGCAAAAGCGCGGGATTGCCTCAGGCCCTATTCTGCTTCTGGGCGGCAGGCTGAGCCTGTGGTTAAATCTTCTTCCTGATGGGAAAAAAGTGTGACCTGTGCCTGTCCCAACACCTAGAGCTAGTCTCTCGTTGGTTGCCCCTCTTCCCGTTCAACCTCAGGATAAATTGCAGTCTGTACAGAACTGGAGGTTAAAGGTGCTGATTCTCCAACGAGGGAGATTGCTAATAAAGCGGCTGGAATGGCGAACACGAGCACAAGGAGATGAGAAGTGAGGTGCGTTTCAGGAACCTTTCCCGATGAGACGGTGTACCATCTTCTGGGTTTCTCACGCATGTTTTCGATGTAGGAAGATGCCCTTGAACCTGGAGATTTGGGATCCATGGGATGGGTACGATGCAGTATTACTTTAAAGGGACTGCGTTTGCCCACCCAACCTCACCAAACCTCTCAGCCCCAAGAGTGTCCACCCTTATGTCTCATCTAGCTGTGGGTCTAGATATGGTCAGTCCACGTTGCATCACAGCCCCTGAACGAATTATGTAAGAATTTCTCTGTCTTTCACTCTCTTTGTTTCATGGGTTTATAAAAGTAATTTATTTTTAAAATGGGGTTTAGCTGCTTTTCACTGCTGCGTTTATGCTGCTTTACCCCCACTTGACACACTTCCAGTGAAATATCAATACATAGGTTTTAAGATTCTTACTAGTCAGATATATTCTTGTGCGGTGAATAGGGGGTGTTGAATCCAGTTCACTGAGCAAGGAGTAGGTCTTGTCTACTACATATTGGGTGTATGGAACGGTATCTGAGATAATTTGAAACACTTGATTTATGCATCACCCCAAATCACATTTCCCGTTAAGCAGCCATAGTGTGTTTTCAAAATGTGTGACTCTGTTCTGTTTTGTAATTCAGTTCAAGGGTAACGGTTTTTACATTCCCTCTATAAGTGATATCTTATGATAAGTGTCTTTTTCTGTGTGACTTATTTCTGTTAGAATCGTCGTACCTAAATCCAATCATCATGCTGCTCCTAGCCTTAGGACATTGTTTTCATGGCTGAGTGATATTCCATTGTACATAAGGACCTCAACTTCTTTATCCATTTTTCTCTTTCCTGGGATATTTAAGGTGGAATGAAGTGGAGGTCCTTGTCAACAGAGCAGCCCTAAACTTTTGGGTGCCTGTGTCTTGCTGATTTTTAGTTTTCCCAATTTGTACACCCATGAGTGGAAGTGCCCTATGCTCCCTAAGCTGTGTGTTTTAGATGTTTCAGTACACACCGTACACTACTCCAGAGTGGCTGTTGGCTATTTACATCCCGCCCATCAGCGTAGCAAGGCTGCCATTTCTCCATGGCCTGTCCGGCATTTCTGGTTTTGACACTTTTTGCAGCATGGCCCTTTTGACAGATGGGAAGCGAGACTTCTTTGTAGCGCTGATTTGCCTTTCCAGGTTGCTTGGTTGGCCAAAAAGGGCGTATGCGTTTTTTCCTGAATATATTCAGGAAAAAACACATACGCCCTTTTTGGCCAAGGGCATCATTGTCGACGTTTTGCCGCTTTTCATGTGCTTTAAAGGCGATTCGAATCTACCTCCTGAAACCTGTTTCCTGCAATTCTGCCTTGCTTTCAAATCCTCTTCGTTGCCTTCCCTCAATATATTTGTGGACGAGAGTTATCATTTATAACTCAGCGGGTTTGTGAATTGCAGTGCCCCTGAGCTCCATTTTTCAACTGTCTTTTTTGGGAGCTGGCCGCAAAAGCACTGGATTGCCTCAGGCACTATTCTGGTTCCCGGCGGCAGGATTAGCCTGTGGTTAATTCTTCTTCCTGATGGGAAAATACAGTGACCTGTGCCTGTCCCAACACCTAGATCTAGTCTCTCATTGGTTGCCCCTCTTCCCGTTCATCCTCAGGACAAATTGCAACCTGTAGGGAACAGGAGCTTAAAGGTGCTGATTCTCCAAGTAGGGAGATTGCTAGTAAAGTAGCTGGAAAGGCGAACCCGAGCACAAGGAGATGAGACATGAGGTGCGATTTAGAAACCTTTCAAAATCACACGGTGTACCATCTTCTGGGTTTCTCATGCATGTTTTCGATGTAGGAAGATGCCCTTGAACCTGGAGATTTGGGACCCATGGGATGGGTACCACGCAGTATTACTTTAAAGGGTCTGCGTTTGCTCACCCAACCTCACCCAACCTCTCAGCCCCAAGAGTGTCCACCCTTATGTCTCATCCAGCTGTGGGTCTAGACATGGTCAATCCAGGTTGCAACACAGCCCCTGAACGAATTTTGTAAGAATTTCTCTCTCTTTCACTGTCTTTGTTTTACGGGTTTTTAAAAGTAATTTATTTTTATAATGGGGTTTAGCTGCTTTTCACGGCTGTGTTTATGCGGCTTTACACCCACTTGACTCACTTCCAGACAGATATCAATACATAGGTTTTAAGATTCTTACTACTCAGATATATTCTTGTGCGGTGAATAGGGGGTGTTGAGTCCAGTTCACTGAGCAAGGAGTAGGTCTTGTCTATTACATATTGGGTGTATGGAACGGTATCTGAGCGAATTTGAAACCCTTGTTTTATGCATCACCCCACCTCACCTTTCCCGTTAAGCAGACATAGTGTGTTTTCTAAACGTGTGACTCTGTTCTGTTTTGTAATTCAGTTCAAGTGTAGCGGTTTTTACATTCCCTCTATAAGTGATAGCTTATGATAAGTGTCTTTTTCTGTGTGACTTATTTCACTTAGAATCGTCGTACCTAAATCCACTCATCTTGCTTCTACTAGCCTTATGACTTTGATTTCATGTCTGAGTGATATTCCATTGTACATAAGGACCACAACTTCTTTATGCATTTTTCTCTTTCCTGGGATATTTAAGGTGTGATGAAGTGGAGATTCTTGTCAACAGAGCAGCGCTAAACTTTGGGGTGCCTGTGTCTTGCTGATTTTTAGTTTTCCCAATTTATACGCCCATGAGTGGACGTGCCCTATGCTCCCTAAGCTGTGTTTTTTCCATGTTTCAGGACACACCGTACACTTCTCCAGAGTGGCTGTTGGCAATTTACATCCCGCCCTTCAGCGTAGCAAGGCTGCCATTTCTCCATGGCCTGTCCTGCATTTCTGGTTTTGACACTTTTTGCAGCATGGCCCTTTTGACCGATGGGAAGCGAGAATTCTTTGTAGCGCTGATTAGCCTTTCCAGGTTGCTTGGTTGGCCAAAAAGGGCGTATGCGTTTTTTCCTGAATATAATCAGGAAAAAATGCATACGCACTTTTTGGCCAAGGGCATCATTGTCGACGTTTTGCCGCTTTTCATGTGCTTAAAGGGCGATTCGAATCTACCTCCTGAAACCTGTTTCCTGCAATTCTGCCTTGCTTTCAAATCCTCTTCGTTGCCTTCCCTCAATATATTTGTGGACGAGAGTTATCATTTATAACTCAGCGGGTTTGTGAATTGCAGTGTCCCTGAGCTCCATTTTTCAACTCGCTTTTTTGGGAGCTGGCCGCAAAAGCGCGGGATTGCCTCAGGCCCTATTCTGCTTCTGGGCGGCAGGCTGAGCCTGTGGTTAAATCTTCTTCCTGATGGGAAAAAAGTGTGACCTGTGCCTGTCCCAACACCTAGAGCTAGTCTCTCGTTGGTTGCCCCTCTTCCCGTTCAACCTCAGGATAAATTGCAGTCTGTACAGAACTGGAGGTTAAAGGTGCTGATTCTCCAACGAGGGAGATTGCTAATAAAGCGGCTGGAATGGCGAACACGAGCACAAGGAGATGAGAAGTGAGGTGCGTTTCAGGAACCTTTCCCGATGAGACGGTGTACCATCTTCTGGGTTTCTCACGCATGTTTTCGATGTAGGAAGATGCCCTTGAACCTGGAGATTTGGGATCCATGGGATGGGTACGATGCAGTATTACTTTAAAGGGACTGCGTTTGCCCACCCAACCTCACCAAACCTCTCAGCCCCAAGAGTGTCCACCCTTATGTCTCATCTAGCTGTGGGTCTAGATATGGTCAGTCCACGTTGCATCACAGCCCCTGAACGAATTATGTAAGAATTTCTCTGTCTTTCACTCTCTTTGTTTCATGGGTTTATAAAAGTAATTTATTTTTAAAATGGGGTTTAGCTGCTTTTCACTGCTGCGTTTATGCTGCTTTACCCCCACTTGACACACTTCCAGTGAAATATCAATACATAGGTTTTAAGATTCTTACTAGTCAGATATATTCTTGTGCGGTGAATAGGGGGTGTTGAATCCAGTTCACTGAGCAAGGAGTAGGTCTTGTCTACTACATATTGGGTGTATGGAACGGTATCTGAGATAATTTGAAACACTTGATTTATGCATCACCCCAAATCACATTTCCCGTTAAGCAGCCATAGTGTGTTTTCAAAATGTGTGACTCTGTTCTGTTTTGTAATTCAGTTCAAGGGTAACGGTTTTTACATTCCCTCTATAAGTGATATCTTATGATAAGTGTCTTTTTCTGTGTGACTTATTTCTGTTAGAATCGTCGTACCTAAATCCAATCATCATGCTGCTCCTAGCCTTAGGACATTGTTTTCATGGCTGAGTGATATTCCATTGTACATAAGGACCTCAACTTCTTTATCCATTTTTCTCTTTCCTGGGATATTTAAGGTGGAATGAAGTGGAGGTCCTTGTCAACAGAGCAGCCCTAAACTTTTGGGTGCCTGTGTCTTGCTGATTTTTAGTTTTCCCAATTTGTACACCCATGAGTGGAAGTGCCCTATGCTCCCTAAGCTGTGTGTTTTAGATGTTTCAGTACACACCGTACACTACTCCAGAGTGGCTGTTGGCTATTTACATCCCGCCCATCAGCGTAGCAAGGCTGCCATTTCTCCATGGCCTGTCCTGCATTTCTGGTTTTGACACTTTTTGCAGCATGGCCCTTTAGACAGATGGGAAGCGAGACTTCTTTGTAGCGCTGATTTGCCTTTCCAGGTTGCTTGGTTGGCCAAAAAGGGCGTATGCGTTTTTTCCTGAATATATTCAGGAAAAAACGCATACGCCCTTTTTGGCCAAGGGCATCATTGTCGACGTTTTGCCGCTTTTCATGTGTTTTAAAGGCGATTCGAATCTACCTCCTGAAACCTGTTTCCTGCAATTCTGCCTTGCTTTCAAATCCTCTTCGTTGCCTTCCCTCAATATATTTGTGGACGAGAGTTATCATTTATAACTCTGTGGGTTTGTGAATTGCAGTGTCCCTGAGCTCCATTTTTCAACTCGCTTTTTTGGGAGCTGGCCGCAAAAACGCGGGATTGCCTCAGGCCCTATTTTGGTTCCCCTGGGCATGCTGAGCCTGTAGTTAATTCTTCTTCCTGATGGGAAAATAGAGTGACCTGTGCCTGTCCCAACACCTATATCTAGTCTCTCATTGGTTGCCCCTCTTCCCGTTCATCCTCAGGACAAATTGCAACCTGTAGGGAACAGGAGCTTAAAGGTGCTGATTCTCCAAGTAGGGAGATTGCTAGTAAAGTAGCTGGAATGGCGAACCCAAGCACAAGGAGATGAGAAATGAGGTGCGTTTTAGAAACCTTTCAAAATCACACGGTGTACCATCTTCTGGGTTTCTCATGCATGTTTTCGATGTAGGAAGATGCCCTTGAACCTGCAGATTTGGGACCCATGGGATGGGTACCAGGCAGTATTACTTTAAAGGGTCTGCGTTTGCTCACCCAACCTCACCAAACCTCTCAGCCCCAAGAGTGTCCACCCTTATGTCTCATCCAGCTGTGGGTCTAGATATGGTCAATCCAGGTTGCATCACAGCCCCTGAAGGAATTGTGTAAGAATTTCTCTCTCTTTCACTGTCTTTGTTTTACGGGTTTTTAAAAGTAATTTATTTTTATAATGGGGTTTAGCTGCTTTTCACGGCTGTGTTTATGTGGCCTTACACCCACTTGACTCACTTCCAGACAGATATCAATACATAGGTTTTAAGATTCTTACTAGTCACATATATTCTTGTGCGATGAATAGGGGGTGTTGAGTCAAGTTCACTGAGCAAGGAGTAGGTCTTGTCTATTACATATTGGGTGTATGGAACGGTATCTGAGCGAATTTGAAACCCTTGTTTTATGCATCACCCCACCTCACCTTTCCCGTTAAGCAGCCATAGTGTGTTTTCTAAACGTGTGACTCTGTTCTGTTTTGTAATTCAGTTCAAGTGTAGCGGTTTTTACATTCCCTCTATAAGTGATAGCTTATGATAAGTGTCTTTTTCTGTGTGACTTATTTCACTTAGAATCGTCGTACCTAAATCCACTCATCTTGCTTCTACTAGCCTTATGACTTTGATTTCATGTCTGAGTGATATTCCATTGTACATAAGGACCACAACTTCTTTATGCATTTTTCTCTTTCCTGGGATATTTAAGGTGTGATGAATTGGAGGTTCTTGTCAACAGAGCAGCCCTAAACTTTGGGGTGCCTGTGTCTTGTTGATTTTTAGTTTTCCCAATTTATACGCCCATGAGTGGACGTGCCCTATGCTCCCTAAGCTGTGTTTTTTCGATGTTTCACGACACACCGTACACTTCTCCAGAGTGTCTGTTGGCAATTTACATCCCGCCCATCAGCGTAGCAAGGCTGCCATTTCTCCATGGCCTGTCCTGCATTTCTGGTTTTGACACTTTTTGCAGCATGGCCCTTTTGACCGATGGGAAGCGAGACTTCTTTGTAGCGCTGATTAGCCTTTCCAGGTTGCTTGGTTGGCCAAAAAGGGCGTATGCGTTTTTTCCTGAATATAATCAGGAAAAAATGCATACGCACTTTTTGGCCAAGGGCATCATTGTCGACGTTTTGCCGCTTTTCATGTGCTTTAAGGGCGATTCGAATCTACCTCCTGAAACCTGTTTCCTGCAATTCTGCCTTGCTTTCAAATCCTCTTCGTTGCCTTCCCTCAATATATTTGTGGACGAGAGTTATCATTTATAACTCAGCGGGTTTGTGAATTGCAGTGCCCCTGAGCTCCATTTTTCAACTGTCTTTTTTGGGAGCTGGCCGCAAAAGCACTGGATTGCCTCAGGCACTATTCTGGTTCCCGGCGGCAGGATTAGCCTGTGGTTAATTCTTCTTCCTGATGGGAAAATACAGTGACCTGTGCCTGTCCCAACACCTAGATCTAGTCTCTCATTGGTTGCCCCTCTTCCCGTTCATCCTCAGGACAAATTGCAACCTGTATGGAACAGGAGCTTAAAGGTGCTGATTCTCCAAGTAGGGAGATTGCTAGTAAAGTAGCTGCAAAGGCGAACCCGAGCACAAGGAGATGAGACATGAGGTGCGATTTAGAAACCTTTCAAAATCACACGGTGTACCATCTTCTGGGTTTCTCATGCATGTTTTCGATGTAGGAAGATGCCCTTGAACCTGGAGATTTGGGACCCATGGGATGGGTACCACGCAGTATTACTTTAAAGGGTCTGCGTTTGCTCACCCAACCTCACCCAAACTCTCAGCCCCAAGAGTGTCCACCCTTATGTCTCATCCAGCTGTGGGTCTAGACATGGTCAATCCAGGTTGCAACACAGCCCCTGAACGAATTTTGTAAGAATTTCTCACTCTTTCACTGTCTTTGTTTTACGGGTTTTTAAAAGTAATTTATTTTTATAATGGGGTTTAGCTGCTTTTCACGGCTGTGTTTATGCGGCTTTACACCCACTTGACTCACTTCCAGACAGATATCAATACATAGGTTTTAAGATTCTTACTACTCAGATATATTCTTGTGCGGTGAATAGGGGGTGTTGAGTCCAGTTCACTGAGCAAGGAGTAGGTCTTGTCTATTACATATTGGGTGTATGGAACGGTATCTGAGCGAATTTGAAACCCTTGTTTTATGCATCACCCCACCTCACCTTTCCCGTTAAGCAGACATAGTGTGTTTTCTAAACGTGTGACTCTGTTCTGTTTTGTAATTCAGTTCAAGTGTAGCGGTTTTTACATTCCCTCTATAAGTGATAGCTTATGATAAGTGTCTTTTTCTGTGTGACTTATTTCACTTAGAATCGTCGTACCTAAATCCACTCATCTTGCTTCTACTAGCCTTATGACTTTGATTTCATGTCTGAGTGATATTCCATTGTACATAAGGACCACAACTTCTTTATGCATTTTTCTCTTTCCTGGGATATTTAAGGTGTGATGAAGTGGAGATTCTTGTCAACAGAGCAGCGCTAAACTTTGGGGTGCCTGTGTCTTGCTGATTTTTAGTTTTCCCAATTTATACGCCCATGAGTGGACGTGCCCTATGCTCCCTAAGCTGTGTTTTTTCCATGTTTCAGGACACACCGTACACTTCTCCAGAGTGGCTGTTGGCAATTTACATCCCGCCCTTCAGCGTAGCAAGGCTGCCATTTCTCCATGGCCTGTCCTGCCTTTCTGGTTTTGACACTTTTTGCAGCATGGCCCTTTTGACCGATGGGAAGCGAGACTTCTTTGTAGCGCTGATTAGCCTTTCCAGGTTGCTTGGTTGGCCAAAAAGGGCGTATGCGTTTTTTCCTGAATATAATCAGGAAAAAATGCATACGCACTTTTTGGCCAAGGGCATCATTGTGGACGTTTTGCCGCTTTTCATGTGCTTTAAGGGCGATTCGAATCTACCTCCTGAAACCTGTTTCCTGCAATTTTGCCTTGCTTTCAAATCCTCTTCGTTGCCTTCCCTCAATATATTTGTGGACGAGAGTTATCATTTATAACTCAGCGGGTTTGTGAATTGCAGTGCCCCTGAGCTCCATTTTTCAACTGTCTTTTTTGGGAGCTGGCCGCAAAAGCACTGGATTGCCTCAGGCACTATTCTGGTTCCCGGCGGCAGGATTAGCCTGTGGTTAATTCTTCTTCCTGATGGGAAAATACAGTGACCTGTGCCTGTCCCAACACCCAGATCTAGTCTCTCATTGGTTGCCCCTCTTCCCGTTCATCCTCAGGACAAATTGCAACCTGTATGGAACAGGAGCTTAAAGGTGCTGATTCTCCAAGTAGGGAGATTGCTAGTAAAGTAGCTGCAAAGGCGAACCCGAGCACAAGGAGATGAGACATGAGGTGCGATTTAGAAACCTTTCAAAATCACACGGTGTACCATCTTCTGGGTTTCTCATGCATGTTTTCGATGTAAGAAGATGCCCTTGAACCTGGAGATTTGGGACCCATGGGATGGGTACCACGCAGTATTACTTTAAAGGGTCTGCGTTTGCTCACCCAACCTCACCCAACCTCTCAGCCCCAAGAGTGTCCACCCTTATGTCTCATCCAGCTGTGGGTCTAGACATGGTCAATCCAGGTTGCAACACAGCCCCTGAACGAATTTTGTAAGAATTTCTCTCTCTTTCACTGTCTTTGTTTTACGGGTTTTTAAAAGTAATTTATTTTTATAATGGGGTTTAGCTGCTTTTCACGGCTGTGTTTATGCGGCTTTACACCCACTTGACTCACTTCCAGACAGATATCAATACATAGGTTTTAAGATTCTTACTACTCAGATATATTCTTGTGCGGTGAATAGGGGGTGTTGAGTCCAGTTCACTGAGCAAAGAGTAGGTCTTGTCTATTACATATTGGGTGTATGGAACGGTATCTGAGCGAATTTGAAACCCTTGTTTGATGCATCACCCCACCTCACCTTTCCCGTTAAGCAGACATAGTGTGTTTTCTAAACGTGTGACTCTGTTCTGTTTTGTAATTCAGTTCAAGTGTAGCGGTTTTTACATTCCCTCTATAAGTGATAGCTTATGATAAGTGTCTTTTTCTGTGTGACTTATTTCACTTAGAATCGTCGTACCTAAATCCACTCATCTTGCTTCTACTAGCCTTATGACTTTGATTTCATGTCTGAGTGATATTCCATTGTACATAAGGACCACAACTTCTTTATGCATTTTTCTCTTTCCTGGGATATTTAAGGTGTGATGAAGTGGAGATTCTTGTCAACAGAGCAGCGCTAAACTTTGGGGTGCCTGTGTCTTGCTGATTTTTAGTTTTCCCAATTTATACGCCCATGAGTGGACGTGCCCTATGCTCCCTAAGCTGTGTTTTTTCCATGTTTCAGGACACACCGTACACTTCTCCAGAGTGGCTGTTGGCAATTTACATCCCGCCCTTCAGCGTAGCAAGGCTGCCATTTCTCCATGGCCTGTCCTGCATTTCTGGTTTTGACACTTTTTGCAGCATGGCCCTTTTGACCGATGGGAAGCGAGACTTCTTTGTAGCGCTGATTAGCCTTTCCAGGTTGCTTGGTTGGCCAAAAAGGGCGTATGCGTTTTTTCCTGAATATAATCAGGAAAAAATGCATACGCACTTTTTGGCCAAGGGCATCATTGTCGACGTTTTGCCGCTTTTCATGTGCTTAAAGGGCGATTCGAATCTACCTCCTGAAACCTGTTTCCTGCAATTCTGCCTTGCTTTCAAATCCTCTTCGTTGCCTTCCCTCAATATATTTGTGGACGAGAGTTATCATTTATAACTCAGCGGGTTTGTGAATTGCAGTGTCCCTGAGCTCCATTTTTCAACTCGCTTTTTTGGGAGCTGGCCGCAAAAGCGCGGGATTGCCTGAGGCCCTATTCTGCTTCTGGGCGGCAGGCTGAGCCTGTGGTTAAATCTTCTTCCTGATGGGAAAAAAGTGTGACCTGTGCCTGTCCCAACACCTAGAGCTAGTCTCTCGTTGGTTGCCCCTCTTCCCGTTCAACCTCAGGGTTAAATTGCAGTCTGTACAGAACTGGAGGTTAAAGGTGCTGATTCTCCAACGAGGGAGATTGCTAATAAAGCGGCTGGAATGGCGAACACGAGCACAAGGAGATGAGAAGTGAGGTGCGTTTCAGGAACCTTTCCCGATGAGACGGTGTACCATCTTCTGGGTTTCTCACGCATGTTTTCGATGTAGGAAGATGCCCTTGAACCTGGAGATTTGGGATCCATGGGATGGGTACGATGCAGTATTACTTTAAAGGGACTGCGTTTGCCCACCCAACCTCACCAAACCTCTCAGCCCCAAGAGTGTCCACCCTTATGTCTCATCTAGCTGTGGGTCTAGATATGGTCAGTCCACGTTGCATCACAGCCCCTGAAAGAATTATGTAAGAATTTCTCTGTCTTTCACTCTCTTTGTTTCATGGGTTTATAAAAGTAATTTATTTTTAAAATGGGGTTTAGCTGCTTTTCACTGCTGCGTTTATGCTGCTTTACCCCCACTTGACACACTTCCAGTGAAATATCAATACATAGGTTTTAAGATTCTTACTAGTCAGATATATTCTTGTGCGGTGAATAGGGGGTGTTGAATCCAGTTCACTGAGCAAGGAGTAGGTCTTGTCTACTACATATTGGGTGTATGGAACGGTATCTGAGATAATTTGAAACACTTGATTTATGCATCACCCCAAATCACATTTCCCGTTAAGCAGCCATAGTGTGTTTTCAAAATGTGTGACTCTGTTCTGTTTTGTAATTCAGTTCAAGGGTAACGGTTTTTACATTCCCTCTATAAGTGATATCTTATGATAAGTGTCTTTTTCTGTGTGACTTATTTCTGTTAGAATCGTCGTACCTAAATCCAATCATCATGCTGCTCCTAGCCTTAGGACATTGTTTTCATGGCTGAGTGATATTCCATTGTACATAAGGACCTCAACTTCTTTATCCATTTTTCTCTTTCCTGGGATATTTAAGGTGGAATGAAGTGGAGGTCCTTGTCAACAGAGCAGCCCTAAATTTTTGGGTGCCTGTGTCTTGCTGATTTTTAGTTTTCCCAATTTGTACACCCATGAGTGGAAGTGCCCTATGCTCTCTAAGCTGTGTGTTTTAGATGTTTCAGGACACACCATACACTACTCCAGAGTGGCTGTTGGCAATTTACATCCCGCCCATCAGCGTAGCAAGGCTGCCATTTCTCCATGGCCTGTCCTGCATTTCTGGTTTTGACACTTTTTGCAGCATGGCCCTTTTGACAGATGGGAAGCGAGACTTCTTTGTAGCGCTGATTTGCCTTTCCAGGTTGCTTGGTTGGCCAAAAAGGGCGTATGCGTTTTTTCCTGAATATATTCAGGAAAAAACGCATACGCCCTTTTTGGCCAAGGGCATCATTGTCGACGTTTTGCCGCTTTTCATGTGCTTTAAAGGCGATTCGAATCTACCTCCTGAAACCTGTTTCCTGCAATTCTGCCTTGCTTTCAAATCCTCTTCGTTGCCTTCCCTCAATATATTTGTGGACGAGAGTTATCATTTATAACTCTGTGGGTTTGTGAATTGCAGTGTCCCTGAGCTCCATTTTTCAACTCGCTTTTTTGGGAGCTGGCCGCAAAAACGCGGGATTGCCTCAGGCCCTATTTTGGTTCCCCTCGGCACGCTGAGCCTGTAGTTAATTCTTCTTCCTGATGGGAAAATAGAGTGACCTGTGCCTGTCCCAACACCTAGATCTAGTCTCTCATTGGTTGCCCCTCTTCCCGTTCATCCTCAGGACAAATTGCAACCTGTAGGGAACAGGAGCTTAAAGGTGCTGATTCTCCAAGTAGGGAGATTGCTAGTAAAGTAGCTGGAATGGCGAACCCAAGCACAAGGAGATGAGAAATGAGGTGCGTTTTAGAAACCTTTCAAAATCACACGGTGTACCATCTTCTGGGTTTCTCATGCATGTTTTCGATGTAGGAAGATGCCCTTGAACCTGCAGATTTGGGACCCATGGGATGGGTACCACGCAGTATTACTTTAAAGGGTCTGCGTTTGCTCACCCAACCTCACCAAACCTCTCAGCCCCAAGAGTGTCCACCCTTATGTCTCATCCAGCTGTGGGTCTAGATATGGTCAATCCAGGTTGCATCACAGCCCCTGAAGGAATTGTGTAAGAATTTCTCTCTCTTTCACTGTCTTTGTTTTACGGGATTTTAAAAGTAATTTATTTTTATAATGGGGTTTAGCTGCTTTTCACGGCTGTGTTTATGTGGCCTTACACCCACTTGACTCACTTCCAGACAGATATCAATACATAGGTTTTAAGATTCTTACTAGTCACATATATTCTTGTGCGATGAATAGGGGGTGTTGAGTCCAGTTCACTGAGCAAGGAGTAGGTCTTGTCTATTACATATTGGGTGTATGGAACGGTATCTGAGCGAATTTGAAACCCTTGTTTTATGCATCACCCCACCTCACCTTTCCCGTTAAGCAGCCATAGTGTGTTTTCTAAACGTGTGACTCTGTTCTGTTTTGTAATTCAGTTCAAGTGTAGCGGTTTTTACATTCCCTCTATAAGTGATAGCTTATGATAAGTGTCTTTTTCTGTGTGACTTATTTCACTTAGAATCGTCGTACCTAAATCCACTCATCTTGCTTCTACTAGCCTTATGACTTTGATTTCATGTCTGAGTGATATTCCATTGTACATAAGGACCACAACTTCTTTATGCATTTTTCTCTTTCCTGGGATATTTAAGGTGTGATGAATTGGAGGTTCTTGTCAACAGAGCAGCCCTAAACTTTGGGGTGCCTGTGTCTTGCTGATTTTTAGTTTTCCCAATTTATACGCCCATGAGTGGACGTGCCCTATGCTCCCTAAGCTGTGTTTTTTCCATGTTTCACGACACACCGCACACTTCTCCAGAGTGGCTGTTGGCAATTTACATCCCGCCCATCAGCGTAGCAAGGCTGCCATTTCTCCATGGCCTGTCCTGCATTTCTGGTTTTGACACTTTTTGCAGCATGGCCCTTTTGACCGATGGGTATCGAGACTTCTTTGTAGCGCTGATTAGCCTTTCCAGGTTGCTTGGTTGGCCAAAAAGGGCGTATGCGTTTTTTCCTGAATATAATCAGGAAAAAATGCATACGCACTTTTTGGCCAAGGGCATCATTGTCGACGTTTTGCCGCTTTTCATGTGCTTTAAGGGCGATTCGAATCTACCTCCTGAAACCTGTTTCCTGCAATTCTGCCTTGCTTTCAAATCCTCTTCGTTGCCTTCCCTCAATATATTTGTGGACGAGAGTTATCATTTATAACTCAGCGGGTTTGTGAATTGCAGTGCCCCTGAGCTCCATTTTTCAACTGTCTTTTTTGGGAGCTGGCCGCAAAAGCACTGGATTGCCTCAGGCACTATTCTGGTTCCCGGCGGCAGGATTAGCCTGTGGTTAATTCTTCTTCCTGATGGGAAAATACAGTGACCTGTGCCTGTCCCAACACCTAGATCTAGTCTCTCATTGGTTGCCCCTCTTCCCGTTCATCCTCAGGACAAATTGCAACCTGTATGGAACAGGAGCTTAAAGGTGCTGATTCTCCAAGTAGGGAGATTGCTAGTAAAGTAGCTGCAAAGGCGAACCCGAGCACAAGGAGATGAGACATGAGGTGCGATTTAGAAACCTTTCAAAATCACACGGTGTACCATCTTCTGGGTTTCTCATGCATGTTTTCGATGTAGGAAGATGCCCTTGAACCTGGAGATTTGGGACCCATGGGATGGGTACCACGCAGTATTACTTTAAAGGGTCTGCGTTTGCTCACCCAACCTCACCCAAACTCTCAGCCCCAAGAGTGTCCACCCTTATGTCTCATCCAGCTGTGGGTCTAGACATGGTCAATCCAGGTTGCAACACAGCCCCTGAACGAATTTTGTAAGAATTTCTCTCTCTTTCACTGTCTTTGTTTTACGGGTTTTTAAAAGTAATTTATTTTTATAATGGGGTTTAGCTGCTTTTCACGGCTGTGTTTATGCGGCTTTACACCCACTTGACTCACTTCCAGACAGATATCAATACATAGGTTTTAAGATTCTTACTACTCAGATATATTCTTGTGCGGTGAATAGGGGGTGTTGAGTCCAGTTCACTGAGCAAGGAGTAGGTCTTGTCTATTACATATTGGGTGTATGGAACGGTATCTGAGCGAATTTGAAACCCTTGTTTTATGCATCACCCCACCTCACCTTTCCCGTTAAGCAGACATAGTGTGTTTTCTAAACGTGTGACTCTGTTCTGTTTTGTAATTCAGTTCAAGTGTAGCGGTTTTTACATTCCCTCTATAAGTGATAGCTTATGATAAGTGTCTTTTTCTGTGTGACTTATTTCACTTAGAATCGTCGTACCTAAATCCACTCATCTTGCTTCTACTAGCCTTATGACTTTGATTTCATGTCTGAGTGATATTCCATTGTACATAAGGACCACAACTTCTTTATGCATTTTTCTCTTTCCTGGGATATTTAAGGTGTGATGAAGTGGAGATTCTTGTCAACAGAGCAGCGCTAAACTTTGGGGTGCCTGTGTCTTGCTGATTTTTAGTTTTCCCAATTTATACGCCCATGAGTGGACGTGCCCTATGCTCCCTAAGCTGTGTTTTTTCCATGTTTCAGGACACACCGTACACTTCTCCAGAGTGGCTGTTGGCAATTTACATCCCGCCCTTCAGCGTAGCAAGGCTGCCATTTCTCCATGGCCTGTCCTGCCTTTCTGGTTTTGACACTTTTTGCAGCATGGCCCTTTTGACCGATGGGAAGCGAGACTTCTTTGTAGCGCTGATTAGCCTTTCCAGGTTGCTTGGTTGGCCAAAAAGGGCGTATGCGTTTTTTCCTGAATATAATCAGGAAAAAATGCATACGCACTTTTTGGCCAAGGGCATCATTGTCGACGTTTTGCCGCTTTTCATGTGCTTAAAGGGCGATTCGAATCTACCTCCTGAAACCTGTTTCCTGCAATTCTGCCTTGCTTTCAAATCCTCTTCGTTGCCTTCCCTCAATATATTTGTGGACGAGAGTTATCATTTATAACTCAGCGGGTTTGTGAATTGCAGTGTCCCTGAGCTCCATTTTTCAACTCGCTTTTTTGGGAGCTGGCCGCAAAAGCGCGGGATTGCCTGAGGCCCTATTCTGCTTCTGGGCGGCAGGCTGAGCCTGTGGTTAAATCTTCTTCCTGATGGGAAAAAAGTGTGACCTGTGCCTGTCCCAACACCTAGAGCTAGTCTCTCGTTGGTTGCCCCTCTTCCCGTTCAACCTCAGGATAAATTGCAGTCTGTACAGAACTGGAGGTTAAAGGTGCTGATTCTCCAACGAGGGAGATTGCTAATAAAGCGGCTGGAATGGCGAACACGAGCACAAGGAGATGAGAAGTGAGGTGCGTTTCAGGAACCTTTCCCGATGAGACGGTGTACCATCTTCTGGGTTTCTCACGCATGTTTTCGATGTAGGAAGATGCCCTTGAACCTGGAGATTTGGGATCCATGGGATGGGTACGATGCAGTATTACTTTAAAGGGACTGCGTTTGCCCACCCAACCTCACCAAACCTCTCAGCCCCAAGAGTGTCCACCCTTATGTCTCATCTAGCTGTGGGTCTAGATATGGTCAGTCCACGTTGCATCACAGCCCCTGAAAGAATTATGTAAGAATTTCTCTGTCTTTCACTCTCTTTGTTTCATGGGTTTATAAAAGTAATTTATTTTTAAAATGGGGTTTAGCTGCTTTTCACTGCTGCGTTTATGCTGCTTTACCCCCACTTGACACACTTCCAGTGAAATATCAATACATAGGTTTTAAGATTCTTACTAGTCAGATATATTCTTGTGCGGTGAATAGGGGGTGTTGAATCCAGTTCACTGAGCAAGGAGTAGGTCTTGTCTACTACATATTGGGTGTATGGAACGGTATCTGAGATAATTTGAAACACTTGATTTATGCATCACCCCAAATCACATTTCCCGTTAAGCAGCCATAGTGTGTTTTCAAAATGTGTGACTCTGTTCTGTTTTGTAATTCAGTTCAAGGGTAACGGTTTTTACATTCCCTCTATAAGTGATATCTTATGATAAGTGTCTTTTTCTGTGTGACTTATTTCTGTTAGAATCGTCGTACCTAAATCCAATCATCATGCTGCTCCTAGCCTTAGGACATTGTTTTCATGGCTGAGTGATATTCCATTGTACATAAGGACCTCAACTTCTTTATCCATTTTTCTCTTTCCTGGGATATTTAAGGTGGAATGAAGTGGAGGTCCTTGTCAACAGAGCAGCCCTAAACTTTTGGGTGCCTGTGTCTTGCTGATTTTTAGTTTTCCCAATTTGTACACCCATGAGTGGAAGTGCCCTATGCTCTCTAAGCTGTGTGTTTTAGATGTTTCAGGACACACCGTACACTACTCCAGAGTGGCTGTTGGCAATTTACATCCCGCCCATCAGCGTAGCAAGGCTGCCATTTCTCCATGGCCTGTCCTGCATTTCTGGTTTTGACACTTTTTGCAGCATGGCCCTTTTGACAGATGGGAAGCGAGACTTCTTTGTAGCGCTGATTTGCCTTTCCAGGTTGCTTGGTTGGCCAAAAAGGGCGTATGCGTTTTTTCCTGAATATATTCAGGAAAAAACGCATACGCCCTTTTTGGCCAAGGGCATCATTGTCGACGTTTTGCCGCTTTTCATGTGCTTTAAAGGCGATTCGAATCTACCTCCTGAAACCTGTTTCCTGCAATTCTGCCTTGCTTTCAAATCCTCTTCGTTGCCTTCCCTCAATATATTTGTGGACGAGAGTTATCATTTATAACTCTGTGGGTTTGTGAATTGCAGTGTCCCTGAGCTCCATTTTTCAACTCGCTTTTTTGGGAGCTGGCCGCAAAAACGCGGGATTGCCTCAGGCCCTATTTTGGTTCCCCTCGGCATGCTGAGCCTGTAGTTAATTCTTCTTCCTGATGGGAAAATAGAGTGACCTGTGCCTGTCCCAACACCTATATCTAGTCTCTCATTGGTTGCCCCTCTTCCCGTTCATCCTCAGGACAAATTGCAACCTGTAGGGAACAGGAGCTTAAAGGTGCTGATTCTCCAAGTAGGGAGATTGCTAGTAAAGTAGCTGGAATGGCAAACCCAAGCACAAGGAGATGAGAAATGAGGTGCGTTTTAGAAACCTTTCAAAATCACACGGTGTACCATCTTCTGGGTTTCTCATGCATGTTTTCGATGTAGGAAGATGCCCTTGAACCTGCAGATTTGGGACCCATGGGATGGGTACCACGCAGTATTACTTTAAAGGGTCTGCGTTTGCTCACCCAACCTCACCAAACCTCTCAGCCCCAAGAGTGTCCACCCTTATGTCTCATCCAGCTGTGGGTCTAGATATGGTCAATCCAGGTTGCATCACAGCCCCTGAAGGAATTGTGTAAGAATTTCTCTCTCTTTCACTGTCTTTGTTTTACGGGTTTTTAAAAGTAATTTATTTTTATAATGGGGTTTAGCTGCTTTTCACGGCTGTGTTTATGTGGCCTTACACCCACTTGACTCACTTCCAGACAGATATCAATACATAGGTTTTAAGATTCTTACTAGTCAGATATATTCTTGTGCGGTGAATAGGGGGTGTTGAATCCAGTTCACTGAGCAAGGAGTAGGTCTTGTCTACTACATATTGGGTGTATGGAACGGTATCTGAGATAATTTGAAACACTTGATTTATGCATCACCCCAAATCACATTTCCCGTTAAGCAGCCATAGTGTGTTTTCAAAATGTGTGACTCTGTTCTGTTTTGTAATTCAGTTCAAGGGTAACGGTTTTTACATTCCCTCTATAAGTGATAGCTTATGATAAGTGTCTTTTTCTGTGTGATTTATTTCACTTAGAATCGTCGTACCTAAATCCACTCATCTTGCTTCTACTAGCCTTATGACTTTGATTTCATGTCTGAGTGATATTCCATTGTACATAAGGACCACAACTTCTTTATGCATTTTTCTCTTTCCTGGGATATTTAAGGTGTGATGAATTGGAGGTTCTTATCAACAGAGCAGCCCTAAACTTTGGGGTGCCTGTGTCTTGCTGATTTTTAGTTTTCCCAATTTATACGCCCATGAGTGGACGTGCCCTATGCTCCCTAAGCTGTGTTTTTTCGATGTTTCACGACACAGCGCACACTTCTCCAGAGTGTCTGTTGGCAATTTACATCCCACCCATCAGCGTAGCAAGCCTGCCATTTCTCCATGGCCTGTCCTGCATTTCTGGTTTTGACACTTTTTGCAGCATGGCCCTTTTGACCGATGGGAAGCGAGACTTCTTTGTAGCGCTGATTAGCCTTTCCAGGTTGCTTGGTTGGCCAAAAAGGGCGTATGCGTTTTTTCCTGAATATAATCAGGAAAAAATGCATACGCACTTTTTGGCCAAGGGCATCATTGTCGACGTTTTGCCGCTTTTCATGTGCTTTATGGGCGATTCGAATCTACCTCCTGAAACCTGTTTCCTGCAATTCTGCCTTGCTTTCAAATCCTCTTCGTTGCCTTCCCTCAATATATTTGTGGACGAGAGTTATCATTTATAACTCAGCGGGTTTGTGAATTGCAGTGCCCCTGAGCTCCATTTTTCAACTGTCTTTTTTGGGAGCTGGCCGCAAAAGCACTGGATTGCCTCAGGCACTATTCTGGTTCCCGGCGGCAGGATTAGCCTGTGGTTAATTCTTCTTCCTGATGGGAAAATACAGTGACCTGTGCCTGTCCCAACACCTAGATCTAGTCTCTCATTCGTTGCCCCTCTTCCCGTTCATCCTCAGGACAAATTGCAACCTGTAGGGAACAGGAGCTTAAAGGTGCTGATTCTCCAAGTAGGGAGATTGCTAGTAAAGTAGCTGGAAAGGCGAACCCGAGCACAAGGTGATGAGACATGAGGTGCGATTTAGAAACCTTTCAAAATCACACGGTGTACCATCTTCTGGGTTTCTCATGCATGTTTTCGATGTAGGAAGATGCCCTTGAACCTGGAGATTTGGGACCCATGGGATGGGTACCACGCAGTATTAATTTAAAGGGTCTACGTTTGCTCACCCAACCTCACCCAACCTCTCAGCCCCAAGAGTGTCCACCCTTATGTCTCATCCAGCTGTGGGTCTAGACATGGTCAATCCAGGTTGCAACACAGCCCCTGAACGAATTTTGTAAGAATTTCTCTCTCTTTCACTGTCTTTGTTTTACGGGTTTTTAAAAGTAATTTATTTTTATAATGGGGTTTAGCTGCTTTTCACGGCTGTGTTTATGCGGCTTTACACCCACTTGACTCACTTCCAGACAGATATCAATACATAGGTTTTAAGATTCTTACTACTCAGATATATTCTTGTGTGGTGAATAGGGGGTGTTGAGTCCAGTTCACTGAGCAAGGAGTAGGTCTTGTCTATTACATATTGGGTGTATGGAACGGTATCTGAGCGAATTTGAAACCCTTGTTTTATGCATCACCCCACCTCACCTTTCCCGTTAAGCAGACATAGTGTGTTTTCTAAACGTGTGACTCTGTTCTGTTTTGTAATTCAGTTCAAGTGTAGCGGTTTTTACATTCCCTCTATAAGTGATAGCTTATGATAAGTGTCTTTTTCTGTGTGACTTATTTCACTTAGAATCGTCGTACCTAAATCCACTCATCTTGCTTCTACTAGCCTTATGACTTTGATTTCATGTCTGAGTGATATTCCATTGTACATAAGGACCACAACTTCTTTATGCATTTTTCTCTTTCCTGGGATATTTAAGGTGTGATGAAGTGGAGGTTCTTGTCAACAGAGCAGCGCTAAACTTTGGGGTGCCTGTGTCTTGCTGATTTTTAGTTTTCCCAATTTATACGCCCATGAGTGGACGTGCCCTATGCTCCCTACGCTGTGTTTTTTCGATGTTTCAGGACACACCGTACACTTCTCCAGAGTGGCTGTTGGCAATTTACATCCCGCCCTTCAGCGTAGCAAGGCTGCCATTTCTCCATGGCCTGTCCTGCATTTCTGGTTTGCACACTTTTTGCAGCATGGCCCTTTTGACCGATGGGAAGCGAGACTTCTTTGTAGCGCTGATTAGCCTTTCCAGGTTGCTTCGTTGGCCAAAAAGGGCGTATGCGTTTTTTCCTGAATATAATCAGGGAAAAATGCATACGCCCTTTTTGGCCAAGGGCATCATTGTCGACGTTTTGCCGCTTTTCATGTGCTTAAAGGGCGATTCGAATCTACCTCCTGAAACCTGTTTCCTGCAATTCTGCCTTGCTTTCAAATCCTCTTCGTTGCCTTCCCTCAATATATTTGTGGACGAGAGTTATCATTTATAACTCAGCGGGTTTGTGAATTGCAGTGCCCCTGAGCTCCATTTTTCAACTGTCTTTTTTGGGAGCTGGCCGCAAAAGCACTGGATTACCTCAGGCACTATTCTGGTTCCCGGCGGCTGGATTAGCCTGTGGTTAATTCTTCTTCCTGATGGGAAAATACAGTGACCTGTGCCTGTCCCAACACCTAGATCTAGTCTCTCATTGGTTGCCCCTCTTCCCGTTCATCCTCAGGACAAATTGCAACCTGTAGGGAACAGGAGCTTAAAGGTGCTGATTCTCCAAGTAGGGAGATTGCTAGTAAAGTAGCTGGAAAGGCGAACCCGAGCACAAGGAGATGAGACATGAGGTGCGATTTAGAAACCTTTCAAAATCACACGGTGTACCATCTTCTGGGTTTCTCATGCATGTTTTCGATGTAGGAAGATGCCCTTGAACCTGGAGATTTGGGACCCATGGGATGGGTACCACGCAGTATTACTTTAAAGGGTCTGCGTTTGCTCACCCAACCTCACCCAACCTCTCAGCCCCAAGAGTGTCCACCCTTATGTCTCATCCAGCTGTGGGTCTAGACATGGTCAATCCAGGTTGCAACACAGCCCCTGAACGAATTTTGTAAGAATTTCTCTCTCTTTCACTGTCTTTGTTTTACGGGTTTTTAAAAGTAATTTATTTTTATAATGGGGTTTAGCTGCTTTTCACGGCTGTGTTTATGCGGCTTTACACCCACTTGACTCACTTCCAGACAGATATCAATACATAGGTTTTAAGATTCTTACTACTCAGATATATTCTTGTGTGGTGAATAGGGGGTGTTGAGTCCAGTTCACTGAGCAAGGAGTAGGTCTTGTCTATTACATATTGGGTGTATGGAACGGTATCTGAGCGAATTTGAAACCCTTGTTTTATGCATCACCCCACCTCACCTTTCCCGTTAAGCAGACATAGTGTGTTTTCTAAACGTGTGACTCTGTTCTGTTTTGTAATTCAGTTCAAGTGTAGCGGTTTTTACATTCCCTCTATAAGTGATAGCTTATGATAAGTGTCTTTTTCTGTGTGACTTATTTCACTTAGAATCGTCGTACCTAAATCCACTCATCTTGCTTCTACTAGCCTTATGACTTTGATTTCATGTCTGAGTGATATTCCATTGTACATAAGGACCACAACTTCTTTATGCATTTTTCTCTTTCCTGGGATATTTAAGGTGTGATGAAGTGGAGGTTCTTGTCAACAGAGCAGCGCTAAACTTTGGGGTGCCTGTGTCTTGCTGATTTTTAGTTTTCCCAATTTATACGCCCATGAGTGGACGTGCCCTATGCTCCCTACGCTGTGTTTTTTCGATGTTTCAGGACACACCGTACACTTCTCCAGAGTGGCTGTTGGCAATTTACATCCCGCCCTTCAGCGTAGCAAGGCTGCCATTTCTCCATGGCCTGTCCTGCATTTCTGGTTTGCACACTTTTTGCAGCATGGCCCTTTTGACCGATGGGAAGCGAGACTTCTTTGTAGCGCTGATTAGCCTTTCCAGGTTGCTTCGTTGGCCAAAAAGGGCGTATGCGTTTTTTCCTGAATATAATCAGGGAAAAATGCATACGCACTTTTTGGCCAAGGGCATCATTGTCGACGTTTTGCCGCTTTTCATGTGCTTAAAGGGCGATTCGAATCTACCTCCTGAGACCTGTTTCCTGCAATTCTGCCTTGCTTTCAAATCCTCTTCGTTGCCTTCCCTCAATATATTTGTGGACGAGAGTTATCATTTATAACTCAGCGGGTTTGTGAATTGCAGTGCCCCTGAGCTCCATTTTTCAACTGTCTTTTTTGGGAGCTGGCCGCAAAAGCACTGGATTACCTCAGGCACTATTCTGGTTCCCGGCGGCAGGATTAGCCTGTGGTTAATTCTTCTTCCTGATGGGAAAATACAGTGACCTGTGCCTGTCCCAACACCTAGATCTAGTCTCTCATTGGTTGCCCCTCTTCCCGTTCATCCTCAGGACAAATTGCAACCTGTAGGGAACAGGAGCTTAAAGGTGCTGATTCTCCAAGTAGGGAGATTGCTAGTAAAGTAGCTGGAAAGGCGAACCCGAGCACAAGGAGATGAGACATGAGGTGCGATTTAGAAACCTTTCAAAATCACACGGTGTACCATCTTCTGGGTTTCTCATGCATGTTTTCGATGTAGGAAGATGCCCTTGAACCTGGAGATTTGGGACCCATGGGATGGGTACCACGCAGTATTACTTTAAAGGGTCTGCGTTTGCTCACCCAACCTCACCCAACCTCTCAGCCCCAAGAGTGTCCACCCTTATGTCTCATCCAGCTGTGGGTCTAGACATGGTCAATCCAGGTTGCAACACAGCCCCTGAACGAATTTTGTAAGAATTTCTCTCTCTTTCACTGTCTTTGTTTTACGGGTTTTTAAAAGTAATTTATTTTTATAATGGGGTTTAGCTGCTTTTCACGGCTGTGTTTATGCGGCTTTACACCCACTTGACTCACTTCCAGACAGATATCAATACATAGGTTTTAAGATTCTTACTACTCAGATATATTCTTGTGCGGTGAATAGGGGGTGTTGAGTCCAGTTCACTGAGCAAGGAGTAGGTCTTTTCTATTACATATTGGGTGTATGGAACGGTATCTGAGCGAATTTGAAACCCTTGTTTTATGCATCACCCCACCTCACCTTTCCCGTTAAGCAGACATAGTGTGTTTTCTAAACGTGTGACTCTGTTCTCTTTTGTAATTCAGTTCAAGTGTAGCGGTTTTTTCCTTTCCCTCTATAAATGATAGCTTATGATAAGTGTCTTTTTCTGTGTGACTTATTTCACTTAGAATCGTCGTACCTAAATCCACTCATCTTGCTTCTACTAGCCTTATGACATTGATTTCATGTCTGAGTGATATTCCATTGTACATAAGGACCACAACTTCTTTATCCATTTTTCTCTTTCCTGGGATATTTAAGGTGTCATGAAGTGGAGGTTCTTGTCAACAGAGCAGCCCTAAACTTTGGGGTGCCTGTGTCTTGCTGATTTTTAGTTTTCCCAATTTATACTCCCATGAGTGGACGTGCCCTATGCTCCCTAAGCTGTGTTTTTTCGATGTTTCAGGACACACCGCACACTTCTCCAGAGTGGCTGTTGGCAATTTACATCCCACCCATCAGCGTAGCAAGGCTGCCATTTCTCCATGGCCTGTCCTGCATTTCTGGTTTTGACACTTTTTGCAGCATGGCCCTTTTGACCGATGGGAAGCGAGACTTCTTTGTAGCGCTGATTTGCCTTTCCAGGTTGCTTGGTTGGCCAAAAAGGGCGTATGCGTTTTTTCCTGAATAAATTCAGGAAAAAAAGCATACGCCCTTTTTGGCCAAGGGCATCACTGTCGACGTTTTGCCGCTTTTCATGTGCTTTTAAGGCGATTCGAATCTACCTCCTGAAACCTGTTTCCTGCAATTCTGCCTTGCTTTCAAATCCTCTTCGTTGCCTTCCCTCAATATATCTGTGGATGAGAGTTATCATTTATAACTCTGCGGGTTTGTGAATTGCAGTGTCCCTGAGCTCCATTTTTCAACTCGCTTTTTTGGGAGCTGGCCGCAAAAGCGCGGGATTGCCTCAGGCCCTATTCTGCTTCTGGGCGGCAGGCTGAGCCTGTGGTTAAATCTTCTTCCTGATGGGAAAAAAGTGTGACCTGTGCCTGTCCCAACACCTAGAGCTAGTCTCTCGTTGGTTGCCCCTCTTCCCGTTCAACCTCAGGATAAATTGCAGTCTGTACAGAACTGGAGGTTAAAGGTGCTGATTCTCCAACGAGGGAGATTGCTAATAAAGCGGCTGGAATGGCGAACACGAGCACAAGGAGATGAGAAGTGAGGTGCGTTTCAGGAACCTTTCCCGATGAGACGGTGTACCATCTTCTGGGTTTCTCACGCATGTTTTCGATGTAGGAAGATGCCCTTGAACCTGGAGATTTGGGATCCATGGGATGGGTACGATGCAGTATTACTTTAAAGGGACTGCGTTTGCCCACCCAACCTCACCAAACCTCTCAGCCCCAAGAGTGTCCACCCTTATGTCTCATCTAGCTGTGGGTCTAGATATGGTCAGTCCACGTTGCATCACAGCCCCTGAACGAATTATGTAAGAATTTCTCTGTCTTTCACTCTCTTTGTTTCATGGGTTTATAAAAGTAATTTATTTTTAAAATGGGGTTTAGCTGCTTTTCACTGCTGTGTTTATGCTGCTTTACCCCCACTTGACACACTTCCAGTGAAATATCAATACATAGGTTTTAAGATTCTTACTAGTCAGATATATTCTTGTGCGGTGAATAGGGGGTGTTGAATCCAGTTCACTGAGCAAGGAGTAGGTCTTGTCTACTACATATTGGGTGTATGGAACGGTATCTGAGATAATTTGAAACACTTGATTTATGCATCACCCCAAATCACATTTCCCGTTAAGCAGCCATAGTGTGTTTTCAAAATGTGTGACTCTGTTCTGTTTTGTAATTCAGTTCAAGGGTAACGGTTTTTACATTCCCTCTATAAGTGATATCTTATGATAAGTGTCTTTTTCTGTGTGACTTATTTCTGTTAGAATCGTCGTACCTAAATCCAATCATCATGCTGCTACTAGCCTTAGGACATTGTTTTCATGGCTGAGTGATATTCCATTGTACATAAGGACCTCAACTTCTTTATCCATTTTTCTCTTTCTTGGGATATTTAAGGTGGAATGAAGTGGAGGTCCTTGTCAACAGAGCAGCCCTAAACTTTTGGGTGCCTGTGTCTTGCTGATTTTTAGTTTTCCCAATTTGTACACCCATGAGTGGAAGTGCCCTATGCTCTCTAAGCTGTGTGTTTTAGATGTTTCAGGACACACCGTACACTACTCCAGAGTGGCTGTTGGCAATTTACATCCCGCCCATCAGCGTAGCAAGGCTGCCATTTCTCCATGGCCTGTCCTGCATTTCTGGTTTTGACACTTTTTGCAGCATGGCCCTTTTGACAGATGGGAAGCGAGACTTCTTTGTAGCGCTGATTTGCCTTTCCAGGTTGCTTGGTTGGCCAAAAAGGGCGTATGCGTTTTTTCCTGAATATATTCAGGAAAAAACGCATACGCCCTTTTTGGCCAAGGGCATCATTGTCGACGTTTTGCCACTTTTCATGTGCTTTAAAGGCGATTCGAATCTACCTCCTGAAACCTGTTTCCTGCAATTCTGCCTTGCTTTCAAATCCTCTTCGTTGCCTTCCCTCAATATATTTGTGGACGAGAGTTATCATTTATAACTCTGCGGTTTGTGAATGGCAGTGTCCCTGGGCTCCATTTTTCAACTCCCTTTTTTGGGAGCTGGCCTTAAGAGCGCGGGATTGCCTCAGGCCCTATTCTGCTTCTGGGCGGCAGGCTGAGCCTGTGGTTAATTCTTCTTCCTGATGGGAAAATAGAGTGACCTGTGCCTGTCCCAACACCTATATCTAGTCTCTCATTGGTTGCCCCTCTTCCCGTTCATCCTCAGGACAAATTGCAACCTGTAGGGAACAGGAGCTTAAAGGTGCTGATTCTCCAAGTAGGGAGATTGCTAGTAAAGTAGCTGGAATGGCGAACCCAAGCACAAGGAGATGAGAAATGAGGTGCGTTTTAGAAACCTTTCAAAATCACACGGTGTACCATCTTCTGGGTTTCTCATGCATGTTTTCGATGTAGGAAGATGCCCTTGAACCTGGAGATTTGGGACCCATGGGATGGGTACCACGCAGTATTACTTTAAAGGGTCTGCGTTTGCTCACCCAACCTCACCAAACCTCTCAGCCCCAAGAGTGTCCACCCTTATGTCTCATCCAGCTGTGGGTCTAGATATGGTCAATCCAGGTTGCATCACAGCCCCTGAAGGAATTGTGTAAGAATTTCTCTCTCTTTCACTGTCTTTGTTTTACTGGTTTTTAAAAGTAATTTATTTTTATAATGGGGTTTAGCTGCTTTTCACGGCTGTGTTTATGCGGCCTTACACCCACTTGACTCACTTCCAGACAGATATCAATACATAGGTTTTAAGATTCTTACTAGTCACATATAATCTTGTGCGGTGAATAGGGGGTGTTGAGTCCAGTTCACTGAACAAGGAGTAGGTCTTGTCTATTACATATTGGGTGTATGGAACGGTATCGGAGCGAATTTGAAACCCTTGTTTTATGCATCACCCCACCTCACATTTCCCGTTAAGCAGCCATAGTGTGTTTTCTAAACGTGTGACTCTGTTCTGTTTTGTAATTCAGTTCAAGTGTAGCGGTTTTTACATTCCCTCTATAAGTGATAGCTTATGATAAGTGTCTTTTTCTGTGTGACTTATTTCACTTAGAATCGTCGTACCTAAATCCACTCATCTTGCTTCTACTAGCCTTATGAGTTTGATTTCATGTCTGAGTGATATTCCATTGTACATAAGGACCACAACTTCTTTATGCATTTTTCTCTTTCCTGGGATATTTAAGGTGTGATGAAGTGGAGGTTCTTGTCAACAGAGCAGCCCTAAACTTTGGGGTGCCTGTGTCTTGCTGATTTTTAGTTTTCCCAATTTATACGCCCATGAGTGGACGTGCCCTATGCTCCTTAAGCTGTGTTTTTTCGATGTTTCACGACACACCGTACACTTCTCCAGAGTGGCTGTTGGCAATTTACATCCCGCCCATCAGCGTAGCAAGGCTGCCATTTCTCCATGGCCTGTCCTGCATTTCTGGTTTTGACACTTTTCGCAGCATGGCCCTTTTGACCGATGGGAAGCGAGACTTCTTTGTAGCGCTGATTTGCTTTCCAGGTTGCTTGGTTGGCCAAAAAGGGCGTATGCGTTTTTTCCTGAATATATTCAGGAAAAAACGCATACGCCCTTTTTGGCCAAGGGCATCATTGTCGACGTTTTGCCGCTTTTCATGTGCTTTAAGGGCGATTCGAATCTACCTCCTGAAACCTGTTTCCTGCAATTCTGCCTTGCTTTCAAATCCTCTTCGTTGCCTTCCCTCAATATATTTGTGGACGAGAGTTATCATTTATAACTCAGCGGGTTTGTGAATTGCAGTGCCCCTGAGCTCCATTTTTCAACTGTCTTTTTTGGGAGCTGGCCGCAAAAGCACTGGATTGCCTCAGGCACTATTCTGGTTCCCGGCGGCAGGATTAGCCTGTGGTTAATTCTTCTTCCTGATGGGAAAATACAGTGACCTGTGCCTGTCCCAACACCTAGATCTAGTCTCTCATTGGTTGCCCCTCTTCCCGTTCATCCTCAGAACAAATTGCAACCTGTAGGGAACAGGAGCTTAAAGGTGCTGATTCTCCAAGTAGGGAGATTGCTAGTAAAGTAGCTGGAAAGGCGAACCCGAGCACAAGGAGATGAGACATGAAGTGCGATTTAGAAACCTTTCAAAATCACACGGTGTACCATCTTCTGGGTTTCTCATGCATGTTTTCGATGTAGGAAGATGCCCTTGAACCTGCAGATTTGGGACCCATTTGATGGGTACCACGCAGTATTACTTTAAAGGGTCTGCGTTTGCTCACCCAACCTCACCCAACCTCTCAGCCCCAAGAGTGTCCACCCTTATGTCTCATCCAGCTGTGGGTCTAGATATGGTCAATCCAGGTTGCATCACAGCCCCTGAAGGAATTGTGTAAGAATTTCTCTCTCTTTCACTGTCTTTGTTTTACGGGTTTTTAAAAGTAATTTATTTTTATAATGGGGTTTAGCTGCTTTTCACGGCTGTGTTTATGCGGCTTTACACCCACTTGACTGACTTCCAGACAGATATCAATACATAGGTTTTAAGATTCTTACTACTCAGATATATTCTTGTGCGGTGAATAGGGGCTGTTGTGTCCAGTTCACTGAGCAAGGAGTAGGTCTTGTCTATTACATATTGGGTGTATGGAACGGTATCTGAGCGAATTTGAAACCCTTGTTTTATGCATCACCCCACCTCACCTTTCCCGTTAAGCAGACATAGTGTGTTTTCTAAACGTGTGACTCTGTTCTGTTTTGTAATTCAGTTCAAGTGTAGCGGTTTTTTCCATTCCCTCTATAAATGATAGCTTATGATAAGTGTCTTTTTCTGTGTGACTTATTTCACTTAGAATCGTCGTACCTAAATCCACTCATCTTGCTTCTACTAGCCTTATGACATTGATTTCATGTCTGAGTGATATTCCATTGTACATAAGGACCACAACTTCTTTATCCATTTTTCTCTTTCCTGGGATATTTAAGGTGTCATGAAGTGGAGGTTCTTGTCAACAGAGCAGCCCTAAACTTTGGGGTGCCTGTGTCTTGCTGATTTTTAGTTTTCCCAATTTATACGCCCATGAGTGGACGTGCCCTATGCTCCCTAAGCTGTGTTTTTTCGATGTTTCAGGACACACCGCACACTTCTCCAGAGTGGCTGTTGGCAATTTACATCCCGCCCATCAGCGTAGCAAGGCTGCCATTTCTCCATGGCCTGTCCTGCATTTCTGGTTTTGACACTTTTTGCAGCATGGCCCTTTTGACCGATGGGAAGCGAGACTTCTTTGTAGCGCTGATTTGCCTTTCCAGGTTGCTTGGTTGGCCAAAAAGGGCGTATGCGTTTTTTCCTGAATACATTCAGGAAAAAACGCATACGCCCTTTTTGGCCAAGGGCATCACTGTCGACGTTTTGCCGCTTTTCATGTGCTTTTAAGGCGATTCGAATCTACCTCCTGAAACCTGTTTCCTGCAATTCTGCCTTGCTTTCAAATCCTCTTCGTTGCCTTCCCTCAATATATCTGTGGATGAGAGTTATCATTTATAACTCTGCGGGTTTGTGAATTGCAGTGCCCCTGAGCTCCATTTTTCAACTGTCTTTTTTGGGAGCTGGCCGCAAAAGCACTGGATTGCCTCAGGCACTATTCTGGTTCCCGGCGGCAGGATTAGCCTGTGGTTAATTCTTCTTCCTGATGGGAAAATACAGTGACCTGTGCCTGTCCCAACACCTAGATCTAGTCTCTCATTGGTTGCCCCTCTTCCCGTTCATCCTCAGGACAAATTGCAACCTGTAGGGAACAGGAGCTTAAAGGTGCTGATTCTCCAAGTAGGGAGATTGCTAGTAAAGTAGCTGGAAAGGCGAACCCGAGCACAAGGAGATGAGACATGAGGTGCGATTTAGAAACCTTTCAAAATCACACGGTGTACCATCTTCTGGGTTTCTCATGCATGTTTTCGATGTAGGAAGATGCCCTTGAACCTGGAGATTTGGGACCCATGGGATGGGTACCACGCAGTATTACTTTAAAGGGTCTACGTTTGCTCACCCAACCTCACCCAACCTCTCAGCCCCAAGAGTGTCCACCCTTATGTCTCATCCAGCTGTGGGTCTAGACATGGTCAATCCAGGTTGCAACACAGCCCCTGAACGAATTTTGTAAGAATTTCTCTCTCTTTCACTGTCTTTGTTTTACGGGTTTTTAAAAGTAATTTATTTTTATAATGGGGTTTAGCTGCTTTTCACGGCTGTGTTTATGCGGCTTTACACCCACTTGACTCACTTCCAGACAGATATCAATACATAGGTTTTAAGATTCTTACTACTCAGATATATTCTTGTGTGGTGAATAGGGGGTGTTGAGTCCAGTTCACTGAGCAAGGAGTAGGTCTTGTCTATTACATATTGGGTGTATGGAACGGTATCTGAGCGAATTTGAAACCCTTGTTTTATGCATCACCCCACCTCACCTTTCCCGTTAAGCAGACATAGTGTGTTTTCTAAACGTGTGACTCTGTTCTGTTTTGTAATTCAGTTCAAGTGTAGCGGTTTTTACATTCCCTCTATAAGTGATAGCTTATGATAAGTGTCTTTTTCTGTGTGACTTATTTCACTTAGAATCGTCGTACCTAAATCCACTCATCTTGCTTCTACTAGCCTTATGACTTTGATTTCATGTCTGAGTGATATTCCATTGTACATAAGGACCACAACTTCTTTATGCATTTTTCTCTTTCCTGGGATATTTAAGGTGTGATGAAGTGGAGGTTCTTGTCAACAGAGCAGCGCTAAACTTTGGGGTGCCTGTGTCTTGCTGATTTTTAGTTTTCCCAATTTATACGCCCATGAGTGGACGTGCCCTATGCTCCCTACGCTGTGTTTTTTCGATGTTTCAGGACACACCGTACACTTCTCCAGAGTGGCTGTTGGCAATTTACATCCCGCCCTTCAGCGTAGCAAGGCTGCCATTTCTCCATGGCCTGTCCTGCATTTCTGGTTTTGACACTTTTTGCAGCATGGCCCTTTTGACCGATGGGAAGCGAGACTTCTTTGTAGCGCTGATTAGCCTTTCCAGGTTGCTTCGTTGGCCAAAAAGGGCGTATGCGTTTTTTCCTGAATATAATCAGGGAAAAATGCATACGCACTTTTTGGCCAAGGGCATCATTGTCGACGTTTTGCCGCTTTTCATGTGCTTAAAGGGCGATTCGAATCTACCTCCTGAAACCTGTTTCCTGCAATTCTGCCTTGCTTTCAAATCCTCTTCGTTGCCTTCCCTCAATATATTTGTGGACGAGAGTTATCATTTATAACTCAGCGGGTTTGTGAATTGCAGTGCCCCTGAGCTCCATTTTTCAACTGTCTTTTTTGGGAGCTGGCCGCAAAAGCACTGGATTACCTCAGGCACTATTCTGGTTCCCGGCGGCAGGATTAGCCTGTGGTTAATTCTTCTTCCTGATGGGAAAATACAGTGACCTGTGCCTGTCCCAACACCTAGATCTAGTCTCTCATTGGTTGCCCCTCTTCCCGTTCATCCTCAGGACAAATTGCAACCTGTAGGGAACAGGAGCTTAAAGGTGCTGATTCTCCAAGTAGGGAGATTGCTAGTAAAGTAGCTGGAAAGGCGAACCCGAGCACAAGGAGATGAGACATGAGGTGCGATTTAGAAACCTTTCAAAATCACACGGTGTACCATCTTCTGGGTTTCTCATGCATGTTTTCGATGTAGGAAGATGCCCTTGAACCTGGAGATTTGGGACCCATGGGATGGGTACCACGCAGTATTACTTTAAAGGGTCTGCGTTTGCTCACCCAACCTCACCCAACCTCTCAGCCCCAAGAGTGTCCACCCTTATGTCTCATCCAGCTGTGGGTCTAGACATGGTCAATCCAGGTTGCAACACAGCCCCTGAACGAATTTTGTAAGAATTTCTCTCTCTTTCACTGTCTTTGTTTTACGGGTTTTTAAAAGTAATTTATTTTTATAATGGGGTTTAGCTGCTTTTCACGGCTGTGTTTATGCGGCTTTACACCCACTTGACTCACTTCCAGACAGATATCAATACATAGGTTTTAAGATTCTTACTACTCAGATATATTCTTGTGCGGTGAATAGGGGGTGTTGAGTCCAGTTCACTGAGCAAGGAGTAGGTCTTTTCTATTACATATTGGGTGTATGGAACGGTATCTGAGCGAATTTGAAACCCTTGTTTTATGCATCACCCCACCTCACCTTTCCCGTTAAGCAGACATAGTGTGTTTTCTAAACGTGTGACTCTGTTCTCTTTTGTAATTCAGTTCAAGTGTAGCAGTTTTTTCCTTTCCCTCTATAAATGATAGCTTATTATAAGTGTCTTTTTCTGTGTGACTTATTTCACTTAGAATCGTCGTACCTAAATCCACTCATCTTGCTTCTACTAGCCTTATGACATTGATTTCATGTCTGAGTGATATTCCATTGTACATAAGGACCACAACTTCTTTATCCATTTTTCTCTTTCCTGGGATATTTAAGGTGTCATGAAGTGGAGGTTCTTGTCAACAGAGCAGCCCTAAACTTTGGGGTGCCTGTGTCTTGCTGATTTTTATTTTTCCCAATTTATACTCCCATGAGTGGACGTGCCCTATGCTCCCTAAGCTGTGTTTTTTCGATGTTTCAGGACACACCGCACACTTCTCCAGAGTGGCTGTTGGCAATTTACATCCCACCCATCAGCGTAGCAAGGCTGCCATTTCTCCATGGCCTGTCCTGCATTTCTGGTTTTGACACTTTTTGCAGCATGGCCCTTTTGACCGATGGGAAGCGAGACTTCTTTGTAGCGCTGATTTGCCTTTCCAGGTTGCTTGGTTGGCCAAAAAGGGCGTATGCGTTTTTTCCTGAATACATTCAGGAAAAAAAGCATACGCCCTTTTTGGCCAAGGGCATCACTGTCGACGTTTTGCCGCTTTTCATGTGCTTTTAAGGCGATTCGAATCTACCTCCTGAAACCTGTTTCCTGCAATTCTGCCTTGCTTTCAAATCCTCTTCGTTGCCTTCCCTCAATATATCTGTGGATGAGAGTTATCATTTATAACTCTGTGGGTTTGTGAATTGCAGTGTCCCTGAGCTCCATTTTTCAACTCGCTTTTTTGGGAGCTGGCCGCAAAAGCGCGGGATTGCCTCAGGCCCTATTCTGCTTCTGGGCGGCAGGCTGAGCCTGTGGTTAAATCTTCTTCCTGATGGGAAAAAAGTGTGACCTGTGCCTGTCCCAACACCTAGAGCTAGTCTCTCGTTGGTTGCCCCTCTTCCCGTTCAACCTCAGGATAAATTGCAGTCTGTACAGAACTGGAGGTTAAAGGTGCTGATTCTCCAACGAGGGAGATTGCTAATAAAGCGGCTGGAATGGCGAACACGAGCACAAGGAGATGAGAAGTGAGGTGCGTTTCAGGAACCTTTCCCGATGAGACGGTGTACCATCTTCTGGGTTTCTCACGCATGTTTTCGATGTAGGAAGATGCCCTTGAACCTGGAGATTTGGGATCCATGGGATGGGTACGATGCAGTATTACTTTAAAGGGACTGCGTTTGCCCACCCAACCTCACCAAACCTCTCAGCCCCAAGAGTGTCCACCCTTATGTCTCATCTAGCTGTGGGTCTAGATATGGTCAGTCCACGTTGCATCACAGCCCCTGAACGAATTATGTAAGAATTTCTCTGTCTTTCACTCTCTTTGTTTCATGGGTTTATAAAAGTAATTTATTTTTAAAATGGGGTTTAGCTGCTTTTCACTGCTGTGTTTATGCTGCTTTACCCCCACTTGACACACTTCCAGTGAAATATCAATACATAGGTTTTAAGATTCTTACTAGTCAGATATATTCTTGTGCGGTGAATAGGGGGTGTTGAATCCAGTTCACTGAGCAAGGAGTAGGTCTTGTCTACTACATATTGGGTGTATGGAACGGTATCTGAGATAATTTGAAACACTTGATTTATGCATCACCCCAAATCACATTTCCCGTTAAGCAGCCATAGTGTGTTTTCAAAATGTGTGACTCTGTTCTGTTTTGTAATTCAGTTCAAGGGTAACGGTTTTTACATTCCCTCTATAAGTGATATCTTATGATAAGTGTCTTTTTCTGTGTGACTTATTTCTGTTAGAATCGTCGTACCTAAATCCAATCATCATGCTGCTACTAGCCTTAGGACATTGTTTTCATGGCTGAGTGATATTCCATTGTACATAAGGACCTCAACTTCTTTATCCATTTTTCTCTTTCTTGGGATATTTAAGGTGGAATGAAGTGGAGGTCCTTGTCAACAGAGCAGCCCTAAACTTTTGGGTGCCTGTGTCTTGCTGATTTTTAGTTTTCCCAATTTGTACACCCATGAGTGGAAGTGCCCTATGCTCTCTAAGCTGTGTGTTTTAGATGTTTCAGGACACACCGTACACTACTCCAGAGTGGCTGTTGGCAATTTACATCCCGCCCATCAGCGTAGCAAGGCTGCCATTTCTCCATGGCCTGTCCTGCATTTCTGGTTTTGACACTTTTTGCAGCATGGCCCTTTTGACAGATGGGAAGCGAGACTTCTTTGTAGCGCTGATTTGCCTTTCCAGGTTGCTTGGTTGGCCAAAAAGGGCGTATGCGTTTTTTCCTGAATATATTCAGGAAAAAACGCATACGCCCTTTTTGGCCAAGGGCATCATTGTCGACGTTTTGCCACTTTTCATGTGCTTTAAAGGCGATTCGAATCTACCTCCTGAAACCTGTTTCCTGCAATTCTGCCTTGCTTTCAAATCCTCTTCGTTGCCTTCCCTCAATATATTAGTGGACGAGAGTTATCATTTATAACTCTGCGGTTTGTGAATGGCAGTGTCCCTGGGCTCCATTTTTCAACTCCCTTTTTTGGGAGCTGGCCTTAAGAGCGCGGGATTGCCTCAGGCCCTATTCTGCTTCTGGGCGGCAGGCTGAGCCTGTGGTTAATTCTTCTTCCTGATGGGAAAATAGAGTGACCTGTGCCTGTCCCAACACCTATATCTAGTCTCTCATTGGTTGCCCCTCTTCCCGTTCATCCTCAGGACAAATTGCAACCTGTAGGGAACAGGAGCTTAAAGGTGCTGATTCTCCAAGTAGGGAGATTGCTAGTAAAGTAGCTGGAATGGCGAACCCAAGCACAAGGAGATGAGAAATGAGGTGCGTTTTAGAAACCTTTCAAAATCACACGGTGTACCATCTTCTGGGTTTCTCATGCATGTTTTCGATGTAGGAAGATGCCCTTGAACCTGGAGATTTGGGACCCATGGGATGGGTACCACGCAGTATTACTTTAAAGGGTCTGCGTTTGCTCACCCAACCTCACCAAACCTCTCAGCCCCAAGAGTGTCCACCCTTATGTCTCATCCAGCTGTGGGTCTAGATATGGTCAATCCAGGTTGCATCACAGCCCCTGAAGGAATTGTGTAAGAATTTCTCTCTCTTTCACTGTCTTTGTTTTACTGGTTTTTAAAAGTAATTTATTTTTATAATGGGGTTTAGCTGCTTTTCACGGCTGTGTTTATGCGGCCTTACACCCACTTGACTCACTTCCAGACAGATATCAATACATAGGTTTTAAGATTCTTACTAGTCACATATAATCTTGTGCGGTGAATAGGGGGTGTTGAGTCCAGTTCACTGAACAAGGAGTAGGTCTTGTCTATTACATATTGGGTGTATGGAACGGTATCGGAGCGAATTTGAAACCCTTGTTTTATGCATCACCCCACCTCACATTTCCCGTTAAGCAGCCATAGTGTGTTTTCTAAACGTGTGACTCTGTTCTGTTTTGTAATTCAGTTCAAGTGTAGCGGTTTTTACATTCCCTCTATAAGTGATAGCTTATGATAAGTGTCTTTTTCTGTGTGACTTATTTCACTTAGAATCGTCGTACCTAAATCCACTCATCTTGCTTCTACTAGCCTTATGAGTTTGATTTCATGTCTGAGTGATATTCCATTGTACATAAGGACCACAACTTCTTTATGCATTTTTCTCTTTCCTGGGATATTTAAGGTGTGATGAAGTGGAGGTTCTTGTCAACAGAGCAGCCCTAAACTTTGGGGTGCCTGTGTCTTGCTGATTTTTAGTTTTCCCAATTTATACGCCCATGAGTGGACGTGCCCTATGCTCCTTAAGCTGTGTTTTTTCGATGTTTCACGACACACCGTACACTTCTCCAGAGTGGCTGTTGGCAATTTACATCCCGCCCATCAGCGTAGCAAGGCTGCCATTTCTCCATGGCCTGTCCTGCATTTCTGGTTTTGACACTTTTCGCAGCATGGCCCTTTTGACCGATGGGAAGCGAGACTTCTTTGTAGCGCTGATTTGCTTTCCAGGTTGCTTGGTTGGCCAAAAAGGGCGTATGCGTTTTTTCCTGAATATATTCAGGAAAAAACGCATACGCCCTTTTTGGCCAAGGGCATCATTGTCGACGTTTTGCCGCTTTTCATGTGCTTTAAGGGCGATTCGAATCTACCTCCTGAAACCTGTTTCCTGCAATTCTGCCTTGCTTTCAAATCCTCTTCGTTGCCTTCCCTCAATATATTTGTGGACGAGAGTTATCATTTATAACTCAGCGGGTTTGTGAATTGCAGTGCCCCTGAGCTCCATTTTTCAACTGTCTTTTTTGGGAGCTGGCCGCAAAAGCACTGGATTGCCTCAGGCACTATTCTGGTTCCCGGCGGCAGGATTAGCCTGTGGTTAATTCTTCTTCCTGATGGGAAAATACAGTGACCTGTGCCTGTCCCAACACCTAGATCTAGTCTCTCATTGGTTGCCCCTCTTCCCGTTCATCCTCAGAACAAATTGCAACCTGTAGGGAACAGGAGCTTAAAGGTGCTGATTCTCCAAGTAGGGAGATTGCTAGTAAAGTAGCTGGAAAGGCGAACCCGAGCACAAGGAGATGAGACATGAGGTGCGATTTAGAAACCTTTCAAAATCACACGGTGTACCATCTTCTGGGTTTCTCATGCATGTTTTCGATGTAGGAAGATGCCCTTGAACCTGGAGATTTGGGACCCATTTGATGGGTACCACGCAGTATTACTTTAAAGGGTCTGCGTTTGCTCACCCAACCTCACCCAACCTCTCAGCCCCAAGAGTGTCCACCCTTATGTCTCATCCAGCTGTGGGTCTAGATATGGTCAATCCAGGTTGCATCACAGCCCCTGAAGGAATTGTGTAAGAATTTCTCTCTCTTTCACTGTCTTTGTTTTACGGGTTTTTAAAAGTAATTTATTTTTATAATGGGGTTTAGCTGCTTTTCACGGCTGTGTTTATGCGGCTTTACACCCACTTGACTGACTTCCAGACAGATATCAATACATAGGTTTTAAGATTCTTACTACTCAGATATATTCTTGTGCGGTGAATAGGGGCTGTTGTGTCCAGTTCACTGAGCAAGGAGTAGGTCTTGTCTATTACATATTGGGTGTATGGAACGGTATCTGAGCGAATTTGAAACCCTTGTTTTATGCATCACCCCACCTCACCTTTCCCGTTAAGCAGACATAGTGTGTTTTCTAAACGTGTGACTCTGTTCTGTTTTGTAATTCAGTTCAAGTGTAGCGGTTTTTTTCCATTCCCTCTATAAATGATAGCTTATGATAAGTGTCTTTTTCTGTGTGACTTATTTCACTTAGAATCGTCGTACCTAAATCCACTCATCTTGCTTCTACTAGCCTTATGACATTGATTTCATGTCTGAGTGATATTCCATTGTACATAAGGACCACAACTTCTTTATCCATTTTTCTCTTTCCTGGGATATTTAAGGTGTGATGAAGTGGAGGTTCTTGTCAACAGAGCAGCCCTAAACTTTGGGGTGCCTGTGTCTTGCTGATTTTTAGTTTTCCCAATTTATACGCCCATGAGTGGACGTGCCCTATGCTCCCTAAGCTGTGTTTTTTCGATGTTTCAGGACACACCGCACACTTCTCCAGAGTGGCTGTTGGCAATTTACATCCCGCCCATCAGCGTAGCAAGGCTGCCATTTCTCCATGGCCTGTCCTGCATTTCTGGTTTTGACACTTTTTGCAGCATGGCCCTTTTGACCGATGGGAAGCGAGACTTCTTTGTAGCGCTGATTTGCCTTTCCAGGTTGCTTGGTTGGCCAAAAAGGGCGTATGCGTTTTTTCCTGAATACATTCAGGAAAAAACGCATACGCCCTTTTTGGCCAAGGGCATCACTGTCGACGTTTTGCCGCTTTTCATGTGCTTTTAAGGCGATTCGAATCTACCTCCTGAAACCTGTTTCCTGCAATTCTGCCTTGCTTTCAAATCCTCTTCGTTGCCTTCCCTCAATATATCTGTGGATGAGAGTTATCATTTATAACTCTGCGGGTTTGTGAATTGCAGTGCCCCTGAGCTCCATTTTTCAACTGTCTTTTTTGGGAGCTGGCCGCAAAAGCACTGGATTGCCTCAGGCACTATTCTGGTTCCCGGCGGCAGGATTAGCCTGTGGTTAATTCTTCTTCCTGATGGGAAAATACAGTGACCTGTGCCTGTCCCAACACCTAGATCTAGTCTCTCATTGGTTGCCCCTCTTCCCGTTCATCCTCAGGACAAATTGCAACCTGTAGGGAACAGGAGCTTAAAGGTGCTGATTCTCCAAGTAGGGAGATTGCTAGTAAAGTAGCTGGAAAGGCGAACCCGAGCACAAGGAGATGAGACATGAGGTGCGATTTAGAAACCTTTCAAAATCACACGGTGTACCATCTTCTGGGTTTCTCATGCATGTTTTCGATGTAGGAAGATGCCCTTGAACCTGGAGATTTGGGACCCATGGGATGGGTACCACGCAGTATTACTTTAAAGGGTCTACGTTTGCTCACCCAACCTCACCCAACCTCTCAGCCCCAAGAGTGTCCACCCTTATGTCTCATCCAGCTGTGGGTCTAGACATGGTCAATCCAGGTTGCAACACAGCCCCTGAACGAATTTTGTAAGAATTTCTCTCTCTTTCACTGTCTTTGTTTTACGGGTTTTTAAAAGTAATTTATTTTTATAATGGGGTTTAGCTGCTTTTCACGGCTGTGTTTATGCGGCTTTACACCCACTTGACTCACTTCCAGACAGATATCAATACATAGGTTTTAAGATTCTTACTACTCAGATATATTCTTGTGTGGTGCATAGGGGGTGTTGAGTCCAGTTCACTGAGCAAGGAGTAGGTCTTGTCTATTACATATTGGGTGTATGGAACGGTATCTGAGCGAATTTGAAACCCTTGTTTTATGCATCACCCCACCTCACCTTTCCCGTTAAGCAGACATAGTGTGTTTTCTAAACGTGTGACTCTGTTCTGTTTTGTAATTCAGTTCAAGTGTAGCGGTTTTTACATTCCCTCTATAAGTGATAGCTTATGATAAGTGTCTTTTTCTGTGTGACTTATTTCACTTAGAATCGTCGTACCTAAATCCACTCATCTTGCTTCTACTAGCCTTATGACTTTGATTTCATGTCTGAGTGATATTCCATTGTACATAAGGACCACAACTTCTTTATGCATTTTTCTCTTTCCTGGGATATTTAAGGTGTGATGAAGTGGAGGTTCTTGTCAACAGAGCAGCGCTAAACTTTGGGGTGCCTGTGTCTTGCTGATTTTTAGTTTTCCCAATTTATACGCCCATGAGTGGACGTGCCCTATGCTCCCTACGCTGTGTTTTTTCGATGTTTCAGGACACACCGTACACTTCTCCAGAGTGGCTGTTGGCAATTTACATCCCGCCCTTCAGCGTAGCAAGGCTGCCATTTCTCCATGGCCTGTCCTGCATTTCTGGTTTTGACACTTTTTGCAGCATGGCCCTTTTGACCGATGGGAAGCGAGACTTCTTTGTAGCGCTGATTAGCCTTTCCAGGTTGCTTCGTTGGCCAAAAAGGGCGTATGCGTTTTTTCCTGAATATAATCAGGGAAAAATGCATACGCACTTTTTGGCCAAGGGCATCATTGTCGACGTTTTGCCGCTTTTCATGTGCTTAAAGGGCGATTCGAATCTACCTCCTGAAACCTGTTTCCTGCAATTCTGCCTTGCTTTCAAATCCTCTTCGTTGCCTTCCCTCAATATATTTGTGGACGAGAGTTATCATTTATAACTCAGCGGGTTTGTGAATTGCAGTGCCCCTGAGCTCCATTTTTCAACTGTCTTTTTTGGGAGCTGGCCGCAAAAGCACTGGATTACCTCAGGCACTATTCTGGTTCCCGGCGGCAGGATTAGCCTGTGGTTAATTCTTCTTCCTGATGGGAAAATACAGTGACCTGTGCCTGTCCCAACACCTAGATCTAGTCTCTCATTGGTTGCCCCTCTTCCCGTTCATCCTCAGGACAAATTGCAACCTGTAGGGAACAGGAGCTTAAAGGTGCTGATTCTCCAAGTAGGGAGATTGCTAGTAAAGTAGCTGGAAAGGCGAACCCGAGCACAAGGAGATGAGACATGAGGTGCGATTTAGAAACCTTTCAAAATCACACGGTGTACCATCTTCTGGGTTTCTCATGCATGTTTTCGATGTAGGAAGATGCCCTTGAACCTGGAGATTTGGGACCCATGGGATGGGTACCACGCAGTATTACTTTAAAGGGTCTGCGTTTGCTCACCCAACCTCACCCAACCTCTCAGCCCCAAGAGTGTCCACCCTTATGTCTCATCCAGCTGTGGGTCTAGACATGGTCAATCCAGGTTGCAACACAGCCCCTGAACGAATTTTGTAAGAATTTCTCTCTCTTTCACTGTCTTTGTTTTACGGGTTTTTAAAAGTAATTTATTTTTATAATGGGGTTTAGCTGCTTTTCACGGCTGTGTTTATGCGGCTTTACACCCACTTGACTCACTTCCAGACAGATATCAATACATAGGTTTTAAGATTCTTACTACTCAGATATATTCTTGTGCGGTGAATAGGGGGTGTTGAGTCCAGTTCACTGAGCAAGGAGTAGGTCTTTTCTATTACATATTGGGTGTATGGAACGGTATCTGAGCGAATTTGAAACCCTTGTTTTATGCATCACCCCACCTCACCTTTCCCGTTAAGCAGACATAGTGTGTTTTCTAAACGTGTGACTCTGTTCTCTTTTGTAATTCAGTTCAAGTGTAGCAGTTTTTTCCTTTCCCTCTATAAATGATAGCTTATTATAAGTGTCTTTTTCTGTGTGACTTATTTCACTTAGAATCGTCGTACCTAAATCCACTCATCTTGCTTCTACTAGCCTTATGACTTTGATTTCATGTCTGAGTGATATTCCATTGTACATAAGGACCACAACTTCTTTATGCATTTTTCTCTTTCCTGGGATATTTAAGGTGTGATGAAGTGGAGGTTCTTGTCAACAGAGCAGCGCTAAACTTTGGGGTGCCTGTGTCTTGCTGATTTTTAGTTTTCCCAATTTATACGCCCATGAGTGGACGTGCCCTATGCTCCCTACGCTGTGTTTTTTCGATGTTTCAGGACACACCGTACACTTCTCCAGAGTGGCTGTTGGCAATTTACATCCCGCCCATCAGCGTAGCAAGGCTGCCATTTCTCCATGGCCTGTCCTGCATTTCTGGTTTTGACACTTTTCGCAGCATGGCCCTTTTGACCGATGGGAAGCGAGACTTCTTTGTAGCGCTGATTTGCTTTCCAGGTTGCTTGGTTGGCCAAAAAGGGCGTATGCGTTTTTTCCTGAATATATTCAGGAAAAAACGCATACGCCCTTTTTGGCCAAGGGCATCATTGTCGACGTTTTGCCGCTTTTCATGTGCTTTAAGGGCGATTCGAATCTACCTCCTGAAACCTGTTTCCTGCAATTCTGCCTTGCTTTCAAATCCTCTTCGTTGCCTTCCCTCAATATATTTGTGGACGAGAGTTATCATTTATAACTCAGCGGGTTTGTGAATTGCAGTGCCCCTGAGCTCCATTTTTCAACTGTCTTTTTTGGGAGCTGGCCGCAAAAGCACTGGATTGCCTCAGGCACTATTCTGGTTCCCGGCGGCAGGATTAGCCTGTGGTTAATTCTTCTTCCTGATGGGAAAATACAGTGACCTGTGCCTGTCCCAACACCTAGATCTAGTCTCTCATTGGTTGCCCCTCTTCCCGTTCATCCTCAGGACAAATTGCAACCTGTAGGGAACAGGAGCTTAAAGGTGCTGATTCTCCAAGTAGGGAGATTGCTAGTAAAGTAGCTGGAAAGGCGAACCCGAGCACAAGGAGATGAGACATGAGGTGCGATTTAGAAACCTTTCAAAATCACACGGTGTACCATCTTCTGGGTTTCTCATGCATGTTTTCGATGTAGGAAGATGCCCTTGAACCTGGAGATTTGGGACCCATTTGATGGGTACCACGCAGTATTACTTTAAAGGGTCTGCGTTTGCTCACCCAACCTCACCCAACCTCTCAGCCCCAAGAGTGTCCACCCTTATGTCTCATCCAGCTGTGGGTCTAGATATGGTCAATCCAGGTTGCATCACAGCCCCTGAAGGAATTGTGTAAGAATTTCTCTCTCTTTCACTGTCTTTGTTTTACGGGTTTTTAAAAGTAATTTATTTTTATAATGGGGTTTAGCTGCTTTTCACGGCTGTGTTTATGCGGCTTTACACCCACTTGACTGACTTCCAGACAGATATCAATACATAGGTTTTAAGATTCTTACTACTCAGATATATTCTTGTGCGGTGAATAGGGGCTGTTGTGTCCAGTTCACTGAGCAAGGAGTAGGTCTTGTCTATTACATATTGGGTGTATGGAACGGTATCTGAGCGAATTTGAAACCCTTGTTTTATGCATCACCCCACCTCACCTTTCCCGTTAAGCAGACATAGTGTGTTTTCTAAACGTGTGACTCTGTTCTGTTTTGTAATTCAGTTCAAGTGTAGCGGTTTTTTCCATTCCCTCTATAAATGATAGCTTATGATAAGTGTCTTTTTCTGTGTGACTTATTTCACTTAGAATCGTCGTACCTAAATCCACTCATCTTGCTTCTACTAGCCTTATGACATTGATTTCATGTCTGAGTGATATTCCATTGTACATAAGGACCACAACTTCTTTATCCATTTTTCTCTTTCCTGGGATATTTAAGGTGTCATGAAGTGGAGGTTCTTGTCAACAGAGCAGCCCTAAACTTTGGGGTGCCTGTGTCTTGCTGATTTTTAGTTTTCCCAATTTATACGCCCATGAGTGGACGTGCCCTATGCTCCCTAAGCTGTGTTTTTTCGATGTTTCAGGACACACCGCACACTTCTCCAGAGTGGCTGTTGGCAATTTACATCCCGCCCATCAGCGTAGCAAGGCTGCCATTTCTCCATGGCCTGTCCTGCATTTCTGGTTTTGACACTTTTTGCAGCATGGCCCTTTTGACCGATGGGAAGCGAGACTTCTTTGTAGCGCTGATTTGCCTTTCCAGGTTGCTTGGTTGGCCAAAAAGGGCGTATGCGTTTTTTCCTGAATACATTCAGGAAAAAACGCATACGCCCTTTTTGGCCAAGGGCATCACTGTCGACGTTTTGCCGCTTTTCATGTGCTTTTAAGGCGATTCGAATCTACCTCCTGAAACCTGTTTCCTGCAATTCTGCCTTGCTTTCAAATCCTCTTCGTTGCCTTCCCTCAATATATCTGTGGATGAGAGTTATCATTTATAACTCTGCGGGTTTGTGAATTGCAGTGCCCCTGAGCTCCATTTTTCAACTGTCTTTTTTGGGAGCTGGCCGCAAAAGCACTGGATTGCCTCAGGCACTATTCTGGTTCCCGGCGGCAGGATTAGCCTGTGGTTAATTCTTCTTCCTGATGGGAAAATACAGTGACCTGTGCCTGTCCCAACACCTAGATCTAGTCTCTCATTGGTTGCCCCTCTTCCCGTTCATCCTCAGGACAAATTGCAACCTGTAGGGAACAGGAGCTTAAAGGTGCTGATTCTCCAAGTAGGGAGATTGCTAGTAAAGTAGCTGGAAAGGCGAACCCGAGCACAAGGAGATGAGACATGAGGTGCGATTTAGAAACCTTTCAAAATCACACGGTGTACCATCTTCTGGGTTTCTCATGCATGTTTTCGATGTAGGAAGATGCCCTTGAACCTGGAGATTTGGGACCCATGGGATGGGTACCACGCAGTATTACTTTAAAGGGTCTACGTTTGCTCACCCAACCTCACCCAACCTCTCAGCCCCAAGAGTGTCCACCCTTATGTCTCATCCAGCTGTGGGTCTAGACATGGTCAATCCAGGTTGCAACACAGCCCCTGAACGAATTTTGTAAGAATTTCTCTCTCTTTCACTGTCTTTGTTTTACGGGTTTTTAAAAGTAATTTATTTTTATAATGGGGTTTAGCTGCTTTTCACGGCTGTGTTTATGCGGCTTTACACCCACTTGACTCACTTCCAGACAGATATCAATACATAGGTTTTAAGATTCTTACTACTCAGGTATATTCTTGTGTGGTGAATAGGGGGTGTTGAGTCCAGTTCACTGAGCAAGGAGTAGGTCTTGTCTATTACATATTGGGTGTATGGAACGGTATCTGAGCGAATTTGAAACCCTTGTTTTATGCATCACCCCACCTCACCTTTCCCGTTAAGCAGACATAGTGTGTTTTCTAAACGTGTGACTCTGTTCTGTTTTGTAATTCAGTTCAAGTGTAGCGGTTTTTACATTCCCTCTATAAGTGATAGCTTATGATAAGTGTCTTTTTCTGTGTGACTTATTTCACTTAGAATCGTCGTACCTAAATCCACTCATCTTGCTTCTACTAGCCTTATGACTTTGATTTCATGTCTGAGTGATATTCCATTGTACATAAGGACCACAACTTCTTTATGCATTTTTCTCTTTCCTGGGATATTTAAGGTGTGATGAAGTGGAGGTTCTTGTCAACAGAGCAGCGCTAAACTTTGGGGTGCCTGTGTCTTGCTGATTTTTAGTTTTCCCAATTTATACGCCCATGAGTGGACGTGCCCTATGCTCCCTACGCTGTGTTTTTTCGATGTTTCAGGACACACCGTACACTTCTCCAGAGTGGCTGTTGGCAATTTACATCCCGCCCTTCAGCGTAGCAAGGCTGCCATTTCTCCATGGCCTGTCCTGCATTTCTGGTTTTGACACTTTTTGCAGCATGGCCCTTTTGACCGATGGGAAGCGAGACTTCTTTGTAGCGCTGATTAGCCTTTCCAGGTTGCTTCGTTGGCCAAAAAGGGCATATGCGTTTTTTCCTGAATATAATCAGGGAAAAATGCATACGCACTTTTTGGCCAAGGGCATCATTGTCGACGTTTTGCCGCTTTTCATGTGCTTAAAGGGCGATTCGAATCTACCTCCTGAAACCTGTTTCCTGCAATTCTGCCTTGCTTTCAAATCCTCTTCGTTGCCTTCCCTCAATATATTTGTGGACGAGAGTTATCATTTATAACTCAGCGGGTTTGTGAATTGCAGTGCCCCTGAGCTCCATTTTTCAACTGTCTTTTTTGGGAGCTGGCCGCAAAAGCACTGGATTACCTCAGGCACTATTCTGGTTCCCGGCGGCAGGATTAGCCTGTGGTTAATTCTTCTTCCTGATGGGAAAATACAGTGACCTGTGCCTGTCCCAACACCTAGATCTAGTCTCTCATTGGTTGCCCCTCTTCCCGTTCATCCTCAGGACAAATTGCAACCTGTAGGGAACAGGAGCTTAAAGGTGCTGATTCTCCAAGTAGGGAGATTGCTAGTAAAGTAGCTGGAAAGGCGAACCCGAGCACAAGGAGATGAGACATGAGGTGCGATTTAGAAACCTTTCAAAATCACACGGTGTACCATCTTCTGGGTTTCTCATGCATGTTTTCGATGTAGGAAGATGCCCTTGAACCTGGAGATTTGGGACCCATGGGATGGGTACCACGCAGTATTACTTTAAAGGGTCTGCGTTTGCTCACCCAACCTCACCCAACCTCTCAGCCCCAAGAGTGTCCACCCTTATGTCTCATCCAGCTGTGGGTCTAGACATGGTCAATCCAGGTTGCAACACAGCCCCTGAACGAATTTTGTAAGAATTTCTCTCTCTTTCACTGTCTTTGTTTTACGGGTTTTTAAAAGTAATTTATTTTTATAATGGGGTTTAGCTGCTTTTCACGGCTGTGTTTATGCGGCTTTACACCCACTTGACTCACTTCCAGACAGATATCAATACATAGGTTTTAAGATTCTTACTACTCAGATATATTCTTGTGCGGTGAATAGGGGGTGTTGAGTCCAGTTCACTGAGCAAGGAGTAGGTCTTTTCTATTACATATTGGGTGTATGGAACGGTATCTGAGCGAATTTGAAACCCTTGTTTTATGCATCACCCCACCTCACCTTTCCCGTTAAGCAGACATAGTGTGTTTTCTAAACGTGTGACTCTGTTCTCTTTTGTAATTCAGTTCAAGTGTAGCAGTTTTTTCCTTTCCCTCTATAAATGATAGCTTATTATAAGTGTCTTTTTCTGTGTGACTTATTTCACTTAGAATCGTCGTACCTAAATCCACTCATCTTGCTTCTACTAGCCTTATGACTTTGATTTCATGTCTGAGTGATATTCCATTGTACATAAGGACCACAACTTCTTTATGCATTTTTCTCTTTCCTGGGATATTTAAGGTGTGATGAAGTGGAGGTTCTTGTCAACAGAGCAGCGCTAAACTTTGGGGTGCCTGTGTCTTGCTGATTTTTAGTTTTCCCAATTTATACGCCCATGAGTGGACGTGCCCTATGCTCCCTACGCTGTGTTTTTTCGATGTTTCAGGACACACCGTACACTTCTCCAGAGTGGCTGTTGGCAATTTACATCCCGCCCATCAGCGTAGCAAGGCTGCCATTTCTCCATGGCCTGTCCTGCATTTCTGGTTTTGACACTTTTTGCAGCATGGCCCTTTTGACCGATGGGAAGCGAGACTTCTTTGTAGCGCTGATTAGCCTTTCCAGGTTGCTTCGTTGGCCAAAAAGGGCGTATGCGTTTTTTCCTGAATATAATCAGGGAAAAATGCATACGCACTTTTTGGCCAAGGGCATCATTGTCGACGTTTTGCCGCTTTTCATGTGCTTAAAGGGCGATTCGAATCTACCTCCTGAAACCTGTTTCCTGCAATTCTGCCTTGCTTTCAAATCCTCTTCGTTGCCTTCCCTCAATATATTTGTGGACGAGAGTTATCATTTATAACTCAGCGGGTTTGTGAATTGCAGTGCCCCTGAGCTCCATTTTTCAACTGTCTTTTTTGGGAGCTGGCCGCAAAAGCACTGGATTACCTCAGGCACTATTCTGGTTCCCGGCGGCAGGATTAGCCTGTGGTTAATTCTTCTTCCTGATGGGAAAATACAGTGACCTGTGCCTGTCCCAACACCTAGATCTAGTCTCTCATTGGTTGCCCCTCTTCCCGTTCATCCTCAGGACAAATTGCAACCTGTAGGGAACAGGAGCTTAAAGGTGCTGATTCTCCAAGTAGGGAGATTGCTAGTAAAGTAGCTGGAAAGGCGAACCCGAGCACAAGGAGATGAGACATGAGGTGCGATTTAGAAACCTTTCAAAATCACACGGTGTACCATCTTCTGGGTTTCTCATGCATGTTTTCGATGTAGGAAGATGCCCTTGAACCTGGAGATTTGGGACCCATGGGATGGGTACCACGCAGTATTACTTTAAAGGGTCTGCGTTTGCTCACCCAACCTCACCCAACCTCTCAGCCCCAAGAGTGTCCACCCTTATGTCTCATCCAGCTGTGGGTCTAGACATGGTCAATCCAGGTTGCAACACAGCCCCTGAACGAATTTTGTAAGAATTTCTCTCTCTTTCACTGTCTTTGTTTTACGGGTTTTTAAAAGTAATTTATTTTTATAATGGGGTTTAGCTGCTTTTCACGGCTGTGTTTATGCGGCTTTACACCCACTTGACTCACTTCCAGACAGATATCAATACATAGGTTTTAAGATTCTTACTACTCAGATATATTCTTGTGCGGTGAATAGGGGGTGTTGAGTCCAGTTCACTGAGCAAGGAGTAGGTCTTTTCTATTACATATTGGGTGTATGGAACGGTATCTGAGCGAATTTGAAACCCTTGTTTTATGCATCACCCCACCTCACCTTTCCCGTTAAGCAGACATAGTGTGTTTTCTAAACGTGTGACTCTGTTCTCTTTTGTAATTCAGTTCAAGTGTAGCAGTTTTTTCCTTTCCCTCTATAAATGATAGCTTATTATAAGTGTCTTTTTCTGTGTGACTTATTTCACTTAGAATCGTCGTACCTAAATCCACTCATCTTGCTTCTACTAGCCTTATGACATTGATTTCATGTCTGAGTGATATTCCATTGTACATAAGGACCACAACTTCTTTATCCATTTTTCTCTTTCCTGGGATATTTAAGGTGTCATGAAGTGGAGGTTCTTGTCAACAGAGCAGCCCTAAACTTTGGGGTGCCTGTGTCTTGCTGATTTTTAGTTTTCCCAATTTATACGCCCATGAGTGGACGTGCCCTATGCTCCCTAAGCTGTGTTTTTTCGATGTTTCAGGACACACCGCACACTTCTCCAGAGTGGCTGTTGGCAATTTACATCCCACCCATCAGCGTAGCAAGGCTGCCATTTCTCCATGGCCTGTCCTGCATTTCTGGTTTTGACACTTTTTGCAGCATGGCCCTTTTGACCGATGGGAAGCGAGACTTCTTTGTAGCGCTGATTTGCCTTTCCAGGTTGCTTGGTTGGCCAAAAAGGGCGTATGCGTTTTTTCCTGAATACATTCAGGAAAAAAAGCATACGCCCTTTTTGGCCAAGGGCATCACTGTCGACGTTTTGCCGCTTTTCATGTGCTTTTAAGGCGATTCGAATCTACCTCCTGAAACCTGTTTCCTGCAATTCTGCCTTGCTTTCAAATCCTCTTCGTTGCCTTCCCTCAATATATCTGTGGATGAGAGTTATCATTTATAACTCTGCGGGTTTGTGAATTGCAGTGTCCCTGAGCTCCATTTTTCAACTCGCTTTTTTGGGAGCTGGCCGCAAAAGCGCGGGATTGCCTCAGGCCCTATTCTGCTTCTGGGCGGCAGGCTGAGCCTGTGGTTAAATCTTCTTCCTGATGGGAAAAAAGTGTGACCTGTGCCTGTCCCAACACCTAGAGCTAGTCTCTCGTTGGTTGCCCCTCTTCCCGTTCAACCTCAGGATAAATTGCAGTCTGTACAGAACTGGAGGTTAAAGGTGCTGATTCTCCAACGAGGGAGATTGCTAATAAAGCGGCTGGAATGGCGAACACGAGCACAAGGAGATGAGAAGTGAGGTGCGTTTCAGGAACCTTTCCCGATGAGACGGTGTACCATCTTCTGGGTTTCTCACGCATGTTTTCGATGTAGGAAGATGCCCTTGAACCTGGAGATTTGGGATCCATGGGATGGGTACGATGCAGTATTACTTTAAAGGGACTGCGTTTGCCCACCCAACCTCACCAAACCTCTCAGCCCCAAGAGTGTCCACCCTTATGTCTCATCTAGCTGTGGGTCTAGATATGGTCAGTCCACGTTGCATCACAGCCCCTGAACGAATTATGTAAGAATTTCTCTGTCTTTCACTCTCTTTGTTTCATGGGTTTATAAAAGTAATTTATTTTTAAAATGGGGTTTAGCTGCTTTTCACTGCTGTGTTTATGCTGCTTTACCCCCACTTGACACACTTCCAGTGAAATATCAATACATAGGTTTTAAGATTCTTACTAGTCAGATATATTCTTGTGCGGTGAATAGGGGGTGTTGAATCCAGTTCACTGAGCAAGGAGTAGGTCTTGTCTACTACATATTGGGTGTATGGAACGGTATCTGAGATAATTTGAAACACTTGATTTATGCATCACCCCAAATCACATTTCCCGTTAAGCAGCCATAGTGTGTTTTCAAAATGTGTGACTCTGTTCTGTTTTGTAATTCAGTTCAAGGGTAACGGTTTTTACATTCCCTCTATAAGTGATATCTTATGATAAGTGTCTTTTTCTGTGTGACTTATTTCTGTTAGAATCGTCGTACCTAAATCCAATCATCATGCTGCTACTAGCCTTAGGACATTGTTTTCATGGCTGAGTGATATTCCATTGTACATAAGGACCTCAACTTCTTTATCCATTTTTCTCTTTCTTGGGATATTTAAGGTGGAATGAAGTGGAGGTCCTTGTCAACAGAGCAGCCCTAAACTTTTGGGTGCCTGTGTCTTGCTGATTTTTAGTTTTCCCAATTTGTACACCCATGAGTGGAAGTGCCCTATGCTCTCTAAGCTGTGTGTTTTAGATGTTTCAGGACACACCGTACACTACTCCAGAGTGGCTGTTGGCAATTTACATCCCGCCCATCAGCGTAGCAAGGCTGCCATTTCTCCATGGCCTGTCCTGCATTTCTGGTTTTGACACTTTTTGCAGCATGGCCCTTTTGACAGATGGGAAGCGAGACTTCTTTGTAGCGCTGATTTGCCTTTCCAGGTTGCTTGGTTGGCCAAAAAGGGCGTATGCGTTTTTTCCTGAATATATTCAGGAAAAAACGCATACGCCCTTTTTGGCCAAGGGCATCATTGTCGACGTTTTGCCACTTTTCATGTGCTTTAAAGGCGATTCGAATCTACCTCCTGAAACCTGTTTCCTGCAATTCTGCCTTGCTTTCAAATCCTCTTCGTTGCCTTCCCTCAATATATTTGTGGACGAGAGTTATCATTTATAACTGCGGTTTGTGAATGGCAGTGTCCCTGGGCTCCATTTTTCAACTCCCTTTTTTGGGAGCTGGCCTTAAGAGCGCGGGATTGCCTCAGGCCCTATTCTGCTTCTGGGCGGCAGGCTGAGCCTGTGGTTAATTCTTCTTCCTGATGGGAAAATAGAGTGACCTGTGCCTGTCCCAACACCTATATCTAGTCTCTCATTGGTTGCCCCTCTTCCCGTTCATCCTCAGGACAAATTGCAACCTGTAGGGAACAGGAGCTTAAAGGTGCTGATTCTCCAAGTAGGGAGATTGCTAGTAAAGTAGCTGGAATGGCGAACCCAAGCACAAGGAGATGAGAAATGAGGTGCGTTTTAGAAACCTTTCAAAATCACACGGTGTACCATCTTCTGGGTTTCTCATGCATGTTTTCGATGTAGGAAGATGCCCTTGAACCTGGAGATTTGGGACCCATGGGATGGGTACCACGCAGTATTACTTTAAAGGGTCTGCGTTTGCTCACCCAACCTCACCAAACCTCTCAGCCCCAAGAGTGTCCACCCTTATGTCTCATCCAGCTGTGGGTCTAGATATGGTCAATCCAGGTTGCATCACAGCCCCTGAAGGAATTGTGTAAGAATTTCTCTCTCTTTCACTGTCTTTGTTTTACTGGTTTTTAAAAGTAATTTATTTTTATAATGGGGTTTAGCTGCTTTTCACGGCTGTGTTTATGCGGCCTTACACCCACTTGACTCACTTCCAGACAGATATCAATACATAGGTTTTAAGATTCTTACTAGTCACATATAATCTTGTGCGGTGAATAGGGGGTGTTGAGTCAAGTTCACTGAACAAGGAGTAGGTCTTGTCTATTACATATTGGGTGTATGGAACGGTATCGGAGCGAATTTGAAACCCTTGTTTTATGCATCACCCCACCTCACCTTTCCCGTTAAGCAGCCATAGTGTGTTTTCTAAACGTGTGACTCTGTTCTGTTTTGTAATTCAGTTCAAGTGTAGCGGTTTTTACATTCCCTCTATAAGTGATAGCTTATGATAAGTGTCTTTTTCTGTGTGACTTATTTCACTTAGAATCGTCGTACCTAAATCCACTCATCTTGCTTCTACTAGCCTTATGACTTTGATTTCATGTCTGAGTGATATTCCATTGTACATAAGGACCACAACTTCTTTATGCATTTTTCTCTTTCCTGGGATATTTAAGGTGTGATGAAGTGGAGGTTCTTGTCAACAGAGCAGCCCTAAACTTTGGGGTGCCTGTGTCTTGCTGATTTTTAGTTTCCCCAATTTATACGCCCATGAGTGGACGTGCCCTATGCTCCCTAAGCTGTGTTTTTTCGATGTTTCAGGACACACCGTACACTTCTCCAGAGTGTCTGTTGGCAATTTACATCCCGCCCATCAGCGTAGCAAGGCTGCCATTTCTCCATGGCCTGTCCTGCATTTCTGGTTTTGACACTTTTTGCAGCATGGCCCTTTTGACCGATGGGAAGCGAGACTTCTTTGTAGCGCTGATTAGCCTTTCCAGGTTGCTTGGTTGGCCAAAAAGGGCGTATGCGTTTTTTCCTGAATATAATCAGGAAAAAATGCATACGCACTTTTTGGCCAAGGGCATCATTGTCGACGTTTTGCCGCTTTTCATGTGCTTTAAGGGCGATTCGAATCTACCTCCTGAAACCTGTTTCCTGCAATTCTGCCTTGCTTTCAAATCCTCTTCGTTGCCTTCCCTCAATATATTTGTGGACGAGAGTTATCATTTATAACTCAGTGGGTTTGTGAATTGCAGTGCCCCTGAGCTCCATTTTTCAACTGTCTTTTTTGGGAGCTGGCCGCAAAAGCACTGGATTGCCTCAGGCACTATTCTGGTTCCCGGCGGCAGGATTAGCCTGTGGTTAATTCTTCTTCCTGATGGGAAAATACAGTGACCTGTGCCTGTCCCAACACCTAGATCTAGTCTCTCATTGGTTGCCCCTCTTCCCGTTCATCCTCAGGACAAATTGCAACCTGTAGGGAACAGGAGCTTAAAGGTGCTGATTCTCCAAGTAGGGAGATTGCTAGTAAAGTAGCTGGAAAGGCGAACCCGAGCACAAGGAGATGAGACATGAGGTGCGATTTAGAAACCTTTCAAAATCACACGGTGTACCATCTTCTGGGTTTCTCATGCATGTTTTCGATGTAGGAAGATGCCCTTGAACCTGGAGATTTGGGACCCATGGGATGGGTACCACGCAGTATTACTTTAAAGGGTCTGCGTTTGCTCACCCAACCTCACCCAACCTCTCAGCCCCAAGAGTGTCCACCCTTATGTCTCATCCAGCTGTGGGTCTAGACATGGTCAATCCAGGTTGCAACACAGCCCCTGAACGAATTTTGTAAGAATTTCTCTCTCTTTCACTGTCTTTGTTTTACGGGTTTTTAAAAGTAATTTATTTTTATAATGGGGTTTAGCTGCTTTTCACGGCTGTGTTTATGCGGCTTTACACCCACTTGACTCACTTCCAGACAGATATCAATACATAGGTTTTAAGATTCTTACTACACAGACATATTCTTGTGCGGTGAATAGGGGGTGTTGAGGCCAGTTCACTGAGCAAGGAGTAGGTCTTGTCTATTACATATTGGGTGTATGGAACGGTATCTGAGCGAATTTGAAACCCTTGTTTTATGCATCACCCCACCTCATCTTTCCCGTTAAGCAGACATAGTGTGTTTTCTAAACGTGTGACTCTGTTCTGTTTTGTAATTCAGTTCAAGTGTAGCGGTTTTTACATTCCCTCTATAAGTGATAGCTTATGATAAGTGTCTTTTTCTGTGTGACTTATTTCACTTAGAATCGTCGTACCTAAATCCACTCATCTTGCTTCTACTAGCCTTATGACTTTGATTTCATGTCTGAGTGATATTCCATTGTACATAAGGACCACAACTTCTTTATGCATTTTTCTCTTTCCTGGGATATTTAAGGTGTCATGAAGTGGAGGTTCTTGTCAACAGAGCAGCCCTAAACTTTGGGGTGCCTGTGTATTGCTGATTTTTAGTTTTCCCAATTTATACGCCCATGAGTGGACGTGCCCTATGCTCCCTAAGCTGTGTTTTTTCGATGTTTCAGGACACACCGTACACTTCTCCAGAGTGGCTGTTGGCAATTTACATCCCGCCCATCAGCGTAGCAAGGCTGCCATTTCTCCATGGCCTGTCCTGCATTTCTGGTTTTGACACTTTTTGCAGCATGGCCCTTTTGACCGATGGGAAGCGAGACTTCTTTGTAGCGCTGATTAGCCTTTCCAGGTTGCTTGGTTGGCCAAAAAGGGCGTATGCGTTTTTTCCTGAATATAATCAGGAAAAAATGCATACGCACTTTTTGGCCAAGGGCATCATTGTCGACGTTTTGCCGCTTTTCATGTGCTTTAAGGGCGATTCGAATCTACCTCCTGAAACCTGTTTCCTGCAATTCTGCCTTGCTTTCAAATCCTCTTCGTTGCCTTCCCTCAATATATTTGTGGACGAGAGTTATCATTTATAACTCAGCGGGTTTGTGAATTGCAGTGCCCCTGAGCTCCATTTTTCAACTGTGTTTTTTGGGAGCTGGCCGCAAAAGCACTGGATTGCCTCAGGCACTATTCTGGTTCCCGGCGGCAGGATTAGCCTGTGGTTAATTCTTCTTCCTGATGGGAAAATACAGTGACCTGTGCCTGTCCCAACACCTAGATCTAGTCTCTCATTGGTTGCCCCTCTTCCCGTTCATCCTCAGGACAAATTGCAACCTGTAGGGAACAGGAGCTTAAAGGTGCTGATTCTCCAAGTAGGGAGATTGCTAGTAAAGTAGCTGGAAAGGCGAACCCGAGCACAAGGAGATGAGACATGAGGTGCGATTTAGAAACCTTTCAAAATCACACGGTGTACCATTTTCTGGGTTTCTCATGCATGTTTTCGATGTAGGAAGATGCCCTTGAACCTGGAGATTTGGGACCCATGGGATGGGTACCACGCAGTATTACTTTAAAGGGTCTGCGTTTGCTCACCCAACCTCACCCAACCTCTCAGCCCCAAGAGTGTCCACCCTTATGTCTCATCCAGCTGTGGGTCTAGACATGGTCAATCCAGGTTGCAACACAGCCCCTGAACGAATTTTGTAAGAATTTCTCTCTCTTTCACTGTCTTTGTTTTACGGGTTTTTAAAAGTAATTTATTTTTATAATGGGGTTTAGCTGCTTTTCACGGCTGTGTTTATGCGGCTTTACACCCACTTGACTCACTTCCAGACAGATATCAATACATAGTTTTTAAGATTCTTACTACTCAGATATATTCTTGTGTGGTGAATAGGGGGTGTTGAGTCCAGTTCACTGAGCAAGGAGTAGGTCTTGTCTATTACATATTGGGTGTATGGAACGGTATCTGAGCGAATTTGAAACCCTTGTTTTATGCATCACCCCACCTCACCTTTCCCGTTAAGCAGACATAGTGTGTTTTCTAAACGTGTGACTCTGTTCTGTTTTGTAATTCAGTTCAAGTGTAGCGGTTTTTACATTCCCTCTATAAGTGATAGCTTATGATAAGTGTCTTTTTCTGTGTGACTTATTTCACTTAGAATCGTCGTACCTAAATCCACTCATCTTGCTTCTACTAGCCTTATGACTTTGATTTCATGTCTGAGTGATATTCCATTGTACATAAGGACCACAACTTCTTTATGCATTTTTCTCTTTCCTGGGATATTTAAGGTGTGATGAAGTGGAGGTTCTTGTCAACAGAGCAGCGCTAAACTTTGGGGTGCCTGTGTCTTGCTGATTTTTAGTTTTCCCAATTTATACGCCCATGAGTGGACGTGCCCTATGCTCCCTACGCTGTGTTTTTTCGATGTTTCAGGACACACCGTACACTTCTCCAGAGTGGCTGTTGGCAATTTACATCCCGCCCATCAGCGTAGCAAGGCTGCCATTTCTCCATGGCCTGTCCTGCATTTCTGGTTTTGACACTTTTTGCAGCATGGCCCTTTTGACCGATGGGAAGCGAGACTTCTTTGTAGCGCTGATTAGCCTTTCCAGGTTGCTTCGTTGGCCAAAAAGGGCGTATGCGTTTTTTCCTGAATATAATCAGGGAAAAATGCATACGCACTTTTTGGCCAAGGGCATCATTGTCGACGTTTTGCCGCTTTTCATGTGCTTAAAGGGCGATTCGAATCTACCTCCTGAAACCTGTTTCCTGCAATTCTGCCTTGCTTTCAAATCCTCTTCGTTGCCTTCCCTCAATATATTTGTGGACGAGAGTTATCATTTATAACTCAGCGGGTTTGTGAATTGCAGTGCCCCTGAGCTCCATTTTTCAACTGTCTTTTTTGGGAGCTGGCCGCAAAAGCACTGGATTACCTCAGGCACTATTCTGGTTCCCGGCGGCAGGATTAGCCTGTGGTTAATTCTTCTTCCTGATGGGAAAATACAGTGACCTGTGCCTGTCCCAACACCTAGATCTAGTCTCTCATTGGTTGCCCCTCTTCCCGTTCATCCTCAGGACAAATTGCAACCTGTAGGGAACAGGAGCTTAAAGGTGCTGATTCTCCAAGTAGGGAGATTGCTAGTAAAGTAGCTGGAAAGGCGAACCCGAGCACAAGGAGATGAGACATGAGGTGCGATTTAGAAACCTTTCAAAATCACACGGTGTACCATCTTCTGGGTTTCTCATGCATGTTTTCGATGTAGGAAGATGCCCTTGAACCTGGAGATTTGGGACCCATGGGATGGGTACCACGCAGTATTACTTTAAAGGGTCTGCGTTTGCTCACCCAACCTCACCCAACCTCTCAGCCCCAAGAGTGTCCACCCTTATGTCTCATCCAGCTGTGGGTCTAGACATGGTCAATCCAGGTTGCAACACAGCCCCTGAACGAATTTTGTAAGAATTTCTCTCTCTTTCACTGTCTTTGTTTTACGGGTTTTTAAAAGTAATTTATTTTTATAATGGGGTTTAGCTGCTTTTCACGGCTGTGTTTATGCGGCTTTACACCCACTTGACTCACTTCCAGACAGATATCAATACATAGGTTTTAAGATTCTTACTACTCAGATATATTCTTGTGCGGTGAATAGGGGGTGTTGAGTCCAGTTCACTGAGCAAGGAGTAGGTCTTGTCTATTACATATTGGGTGTATGGAACGGTATCTGAGCGAATTTGAAACCCTTGTTTTATGCATCACCCCACCTCACCTTTCCCGTTAAGCAGCCATAGTGTGTTTTCTAAACGTGTGACTCTGTTCTCTTTTGTAATTCAGTTCAAGTGTAGCGGTTTTTTCCTTTCCCTCTATAAATGATAGCTTATGATAAGTGTCTTTTTCTGTGTGACTTATTTCACTTAGAATCGTCGTACCTAAATCCACTCATCTTGCTTCTACTAGCCTTATGACATTGATTTCATGTCTGAGTGATATTCCATTGTACATAAGGACCACAACTTCTTTATCCATTTTTCTCTTTCCTGGGATATTTAAGGTGTCATGAAGTGGAGGTTCTTGTCAACAGAGCAGCCCTAAACTTTGGGGTGCCTGTGTCTTGCTGATTTTTAGTTTTCCCAATTTATACGCCCATGAGTGGACGTGCCCTATGCTCCCTAAGCTGTGTTTTTTCGATGTTTCAGGACACACCGCACACTTCTCCAGAGTGGCTGTTGGCAATTTACATCCCACCCATCAGCGTAGCAAGGCTGCCATTTCTCCATGGCCTGTCCTGCATTTCTGGTTTTGACACTTTTTGCAGCATGGCCCTTTTGACCGATGGGAAGCGAGACTTCTTTGTAGCGCTGATTTGCCTTTCCAGGTTGCTTGGTTGGCCAAAAAGGGCGTATGCGTTTTTTCCTGAATACATTCAGGAAAAAAAGCATACGCCCTTTTTGGCCAAGGGCATCACTGTCGACGTTTTGCCGCTTTTCATGTGCTTTTAAGGCGATTCGAATCTACCTCCTGAAACCTGTTTCCTGCAATTCTGCCTTGCTTTCAAATCCTCTTCGTTGCCTTCCCTCAATATATCTGTGGATGAGAGTTATCATTTATAACTCTGCGGGTTTGTGAATTGCAGTGTCCCTGAGCTCCATTTTTCAACTCGCTTTTTTGGGACCTGGCCGCAAAAGCGCGGGATTGCCTCAGGCCCTATTCTGCTTCTGGGCGGCAGGCTGAGCCTGTGGTTAAATCTTCTTCCTGATGGGAAAAAAGTGTGACCTGTGCCTGTCCCAACACCTAGAGCTAGTCTCTCGTTGGTTGCCCCTCTTCCCGTTCAACCTCAGGATACATTGCAGTCTGTACAGAACTGGAGGTTAAAGGTGCTGATTCTCCAACGAGGGAGATTGCTAATAAAGCGGCTGGAATGGCGAACACGAGCACAAGGAGATGAGAAGTGAGGTGCGTTTCAGGAACCTTTCCCGATGAGACGGTGTACCATCTTCTGGGTTTCTCACGCATGTTTTCGATGTAGGAAGATGCCCTTGAACCTGGAGATTTGGGATCCATGGGATGGGTACGATGCAGTATTACTTTAAAGGGACTGCGTTTGCCCACCCAACCTCACCAAACCTCTCAGCCCCAAGAGTGTCCACCCTTATGTCTCATCTAGCTGTGGGTCTAGATATGGTCAGTCCACGTTGCATCACAGCCCCTGAACGAATTAAGTAAGAATTTCTCTGTCTTTCACTCTCTTTGTTTCATGGGTTTATAAAAGTAATTTATTTTTAAAATGGGGTTTAGCTGCTTTTCACTGCTGTGTTTATGCTGCTTTACCCCCACTTGACACACTTCCAGTGAAATATCAATACATAGGTTTTAAGATTCTTACTAGTCAGATATATTCTTGTGCGGTGAATAGGGGGTGTTGAATCCAGTTCACTGAGCAAGGAGTAGGTCTTGTCTACTACATATTGGGTGTATGGAACGGTATCTGAGATAATTTGAAACACTTGATTTATGCATCACCCCAAATCACATTTCCCGTTAAACAGCCATAGTGTGTTTTCAAAATGTGTGACTCTGTTCTGTTTTGTAATTCAGTTCAAGGGTAACGGTTTTTATATTCCCTCTATAAGTGATATCTTATGATAAGTGTCTTTTTCTGTGTGACTTATTTCTGTTAGAATCGTCGTACCTAAATCCAATCATCATGCTGCTACTAGCCTTAGGACATTGTTTTCATGGCTGAGTGATATTCCATTGTACATAAGGACCTCAAATTCTTTATCCATTTTTCTCTTTCCTGGGATATTTAAGGTGGAATGAAGTGGAGGTCCTTGTCAACAGAGCAGCCCTAAACTTTTGGGTGCCTGTGTCTTGCTGATTTTTAGTTTTCCCAATTTGTACACCCATGAGTGGAAGTGCCCTATGCTCTCTAAGCTGTGTGTTTTAGATGTTTCAGGACACACCGTACACTACTCCAGAGTGGCTGTTGGCAATTTACATCCCACCCATCAGCGTAGCAAGGCTGCCATTTCTCCATGGCCTGTCCTGCATTTCTGGTTTTGACACTTTTTGCAGCATGGCCCTTTTGACAGATGGGAAGCGAGACTTCTTTGTAGCGCTGATTTGCCTTTCCAGGTTGCTTGGTTGGCCAAAAAGGGCGTATGCGTTTTTTCCTGAATATATTCAGGAAAAAACGCATACGCCCTTTTTGGCCAAGGGCATCATTGTCGACGTTTTGCCGCTTTTCATGTGCTTTAAAGGCGATTCGAATCTACCTCCTGAAACCTGTTTCCTGCAATTCTGCCTTGCTTTCAAATCCTCTTCGTTGCCTTCCCTCAATATATTTGTGGACGAGAGTTATCATTTATAACTCTGTGGGTTTGTGAATTGCAGTGTCCCTGAGCTCCATTTTTCAACTCGCTTTTTTGGGAGCTGGCCGCAAAAACGCGGGATTGCCTCAGCCCCTATTTTGGTTCCCCTCGGCATGCTGAGCCTGTAGTTAATTCTTCTTCCTGATGGGAAAATAGAGTGACCTGTGCCTGTCCCAACACCTATATCTAGTCTCTCATTGGTTGCCCCTCTTCCCGTTCATCCTCAGGACAAATTGCAACCTGTAGGGAACAGGAGCTTAAAGGTGCTGATTCTCCAAGTAGGGAGATTGCTAGTAAAGTAGCTGGAATGGCGAACCCAAGCACAAGGAGATGAGAAATGAGGTGCGTTTTAGAAACCTTTCAAAATCACACGGTGTACCATCTTCTGGGTTTCTCATGCATGTTTTCGATGTAGGAAGATGCCCTTGAACCTGGAGATTTGGGACCCATGGGATGGGTACCACGCAGTATTACTTTAAAGGGTCTGCGTTTGCTCACCCAACCTCAACAAACCTCTCAGCCCCAAGAGTGTCCACCCTTATGTCTCATCCAGCTGTGGGTCTAGATATGGTCAATCCAGGTTGCATCACAGCCCCTGAAGGAATTGTGTAAGAGTTTCTCTCTCTTTCACTGTCTTTGTTTTACGGGTTTTTAAAAGTAATTTATTTTTATAATGGGGTTTAGCTGCTTTTCACGGCTGTGTTTATGCGGCCTTACACCCACTTGACTCACTTCCAGACAGATATCAATACATAGGTTTTAAGATTCTTACTAGTCACATATATTCTTGTGCGGTGAATAGGGGGTGTTGAGTCCAGTTCACTGAGCAAGGAGTAGGTCTTGTCTATTACATATTGGGTGTATGGAACGGTATCTGAGCGAATTTGAAACCCTTGATTTATGCATCACCCCACCTCACCTTTCCCGTTAAGCAGCCATAGTGTGTTTTCTAAACGTGTGACTCTGTTCTGTTTTGTAATTCAGTTCAAGTGTAGCGGTTTTTACATTCCCTCTATAAGTGATAGCTTATGATAAGTGTCTTTTTCTGTGTGACTTATTTCACTTAGAATCGTCGTACCTAAATCCACTCATCTTGCTTCTACTAGCCTTATGACTTTGATTTCATGTCTGAGTGATATTCCATTGTACATAAGGACCACAACTTCTTTATGCATTTTTCTCTTTCCTGGGATATTTAAGGTGTGATGAAGTGGAGGTTCTTGTCAACAGAGCAGCCCTAAACTTTGGGGTGCCTGTGTCTTGCTGATTTTTAGTTTTCCCAATTTATACGCCCATGAGTGGACGTGCCCTATGCTCCCTAAGCTGTGTTTTTTCGATGTTTCACGACACACCGTACACTTCTCCAGAGTGTCTGTTGGCAATTTATATCCCGCCCATCAGCGTAGCAAGCCTGCCATTTCTCCATGGCCTGTCCTGCATTTCTGGTTTTGACACTTTTTGCAGCATGGCCCTTTTGACCGATGGGAAGCGAGACTTCTTTGTAGCGCTGATTAGCCTTTCCAGGTTGCTTGGTTGGCCAAAAAGGGCGTATGCGTTTTTTCCTGAATATAATCAGGAAAAAATGCATACGCACTTTTTGGCCAAGGGCATCATTGTCGACGTTTTGCCGCTTTTCATGTGCTTTAAGGGCGATTCGAATCTACCTCCTGAAACCTGTTTCCTGCAATTCTGCCTTGCTTTCAAATCCTCTTCGTTGCCTTCCCTCAATATATTTGTGGACGAGAGTTATCATTTATAACTCAGCGGGTTTGTGAATTGCAGTGCCCCTGAGCTCCATTTTTCAACTGTCTTTTTTGGGAGCTGGCCGCAAAAGCACTGGATTGCCTCAGGCACTATTCTGGTTCCCAGCGGCAGGATTAGCCTGTGGTTAATTCTTCTTCCTGATGGGAAAATACAGTGACCTGTGCCTGTCCCAACACCTAGATCTAGTCTCTCATTGGTTGCCCCTCTTCCCGTTCATCCTCAGGACAAATTGCAACCTGTAGGGAACAGGAGCTTAAAGGTGCTGATTCTCCAAGTAGGGAGATTGCTAGTAAAGTAGCTGGAATGGCAAACCCAAGCACAAGGAGATGAGACATGAGGTGCGTTTTAGAAACCTTTCAAAATCACACGGTGTACCATCTTCTGGGTTTCTCATGCATGTTTTCGATGTAGGAAGATGCCCTTGAACCTGCAGATTTGGGACCCATGGGATGGGTACCACGCAGTATTACTTTAAAGGGTCTGCGTTTGCTCACCCAACCTCACCAAACCTCTCAGCCCCAAGAGTGTCCACCCTTATGTCTCATCCAGCTGTGGGTCTAGATATGGTCAATCCAGGTTGCATCACAGCCCCTGAAGGAATTGTGTAAGAATTTCTCTCTCTTTCACTGTCTTTGTTTTACGGGTTTTTAAAAGTAATTTATTTTTATAATGGGGTTTAGCTGCTTTTCACGGCTGTGTTTATGTGGCCTTACACCCACTTGACTCACTTCCAGACAGATATCAATACATAGGTTTTAAGATTCTTACTAGTCAGATATATTCTTGTGCGGTGAATAGGGGGTGTTGAATCCAGTTCACTGAGCAAGGAGTAGGTCTTGTCTACTACATATTGGGTGTATGGAACGGTATCTGAGATAATTTGAAACACTTGATTTATGCATCACCCCAAATCACATTTCCCGTTAAGCAGCCATAGTGTGTTTTCAAAATGTGTGACTCTGTTCTGTTTTGTAATTCAGTTCAAGGGTAACGGTTTTTACATTCCCTCTATAAGTGATAGCTTATGATAAGTGTCTTTTTCTGTGTGATTTATTTCACTTAGAATCGTCGTACCTAAATCCACTCATCTTGCTTCTACTAGCCTTATGACTTTGATTTCATGTCTGAGTGATATTCCATTGTACATAAGGACCACAACTTCTTTATGCATTTTTCTCTTTCCTGGGATATTTAAGGTGTGATGAATTGGAGGTTCTTATCAACAGAGCAGCCCTAAACTTTGGGGTGCCTGTGTCTTGCTGATTTTTAGTTTTCCCAATTTATACGCCCATGAGTGGACGTGCCCTATGCTCCCTAAGCTGTGTTTTTTCGATGTTTCACGACACAGCGCACACTTCTCCAGAGTGTCTGTTGGCAATTTACATCCCACCCATCAGCGTAGCAAGCCTGCCATTTCTCCATGGCCTGTCCTGCATTTCTGGTTTTGACACTTTTTGCAGCATGGCCCTTTTGACCGATGGGAAGCGAGACTTCTTTGTAGCGCTGATTAGCCTTTCCAGGTTGCTTGGTTGGCCAAAAAGGGCGTATGCGTTTTTTCCTGAATATAATCAGGAAAAAATGCATACGCACTTTTTGGCCAAGGGCATCATTGTCGACGTTTTGCCGCTTTTCATGTGCTTTATGGGCGATTCGAATCTACCTCCTGAAACCTGTTTCCTGCAATTCTGCCTTGCTTTCAAATCCTCTTCGTTGCCTTCCCTCAATATATTTGTGGACGAGAGTTATCATTTATAACTCAGCGGGTTTGTGAATTGCAGTGCCCCTGAGCTCCATTTTTCAACTGTCTTTTTTGGGAGCTGGCCGCAAAAGCACTGGATTGCCTCAGGCACTATTCTGGTTCCCGGCGGCAGGATTAGCCTGTGGTTAATTCTTCTTCCTGATGGGAAAATACAGTGACCTGTGCCTGTCCCAACACCTAGATCTAGTCTCTCATTCGTTGCCCCTCTTCCCGTTCATCCTCAGGACAAATTGCAACCTGTAGGGAACAGGAGCTTAAAGGTGCTGATTCTCCAAGTAGGGAGATTGCTAGTAAAGTAGCTGGAAAGGCGAACCCGAGCACAAGGTGATGAGACATGAGGTGCGATTTAGAAACCTTTCAAAATCACACGGTGTACCATCTTCTGGGTTTCTCATGCATGTTTTCGATGTAGGAAGATGCCCTTGAACCTGGAGATTTGGGACCCATGGGATGGGTACCACGCAGTATTAATTTAAAGGGTCTACGTTTGCTCACCCAACCTCACCCAACCTCTCAGCCCCAAGAGTGTCCACCCTTATGTCTCATCCAGCTGTGGGTCTAGACATGGTCAATCCAGGTTGCAACACAGCCCCTGAACGAATTTTGTAAGAATTTCTCTCTCTTTCACTGTCTTTGTTTTACGGGTTTTTAAAAGTAATTTATTTTTATAATGGGGTTTAGCTGCTTTTCACGGCTGTGTTTATGCGGCTTTACACCCACTTGACTCACTTCCAGACAGATATCAATACATAGGTTTTAAGATTCTTACTACTCAGATATATTCTTGTGTGGTGAATAGGGGGTGTTGAGTCCAGTTCACTGAGCAAGGAGTAGGTCTTGTCTATTACATATTGGGTGTATGGAACGGTATCTGAGCGAATTTGAAACCCTTGTTTTATGCATCACCCCACCTCACCTTTCCCGTTAAGCAGACATAGTGTGTTTTCTAAACGTGTGACTCTGTTCTGTTTTGTAATTCAGTTCAAGTGTAGCGGTTTTTACATTCCCTCTATAAGTGATAGCTTATGATAAGTGTCTTTTTCTGTGTGACTTATTTCACTTAGAATCGTCGTACCTAAATCCACTCATCTTGCTTCTACTAGCCTTATGACTTTGATTTCATGTCTGAGTGATATTCCATTGTACATAAGGACCACAACTTCTTTATGCATTTTTCTCTTTCCTGGGATATTTAAGGTGTGATGAAGTGGAGGTTCTTGTCAACAGAGCAGCCCTAAACTTTGGGGTGCCTGTGTCTTGCTGATTTTTAGTTTTCCCAATTTATACGCCCATGAGTGGACGTGCCCTATGCTCCCTAAGCTGTGTTTTTTCAATGTTTCAGGACACACCGTACACTTCTCCAGAGTGGCTGTTGGCAATTTACATCCCGCCCATCAGCGTAGCAAGGCTGCCATTTCTCCATGGCCTGTCCTGCATTTCTGGTTTTGACACTTTTTGCAGCATGGCCCTTTTGACCGATGGGAAGCGAGACTTCTTTGTAGCGCTGATTAGCCTTTCCAGGTTGCTTGGTTGGCCAAAAAGGGCGTATGCGTTTTTTCCTGAATATAATCAGGAAAAAATGCATACGCACTTTTTGGCCAAGGGCATCATTGTCGACGTTTTGCCGCTTTTCATGTGCTTTAAGGGCGATTCGAATCTACCTCCTGAAACCTGTTTCCTGCAATTCTGCCTTGCTTTCAAATCCTCTTCGTTGCCTTCCCTCAATATATTTGTGGACGAGAGTTGTCATTTATAGCTCTGCGGGTTTGTGAATTGCAGTGTCCCTGAGCTCCATTTTTCAACTCGCTTTTTTGGGAGCTGGCCGCAAAAACGCGGGATTGCCTCAGGCCCTATTTTGGTTCCCCTCGGCATGCTGAGCCTGTAGTTAATTCTTCTTCCTGATGGGAAAATAGAGTGACCTGTGCCTGTCCCAACACCTATATCTAGTCTCTCATTGGTTGCCCCTCTTCCCGTTCATCCTCAGGACAAATTGCAACCTGTAGGGAACAGGAGCTTAAAGGTGCTGATTCTCCAAGTAGGGAGATTGCTAGTAAAGTAGCTGGAATGGCGAACCCAAGCACAAGGAGATGAGAAATGAGGTGCGTTTTAGAAACCTTTCAAAATCACACGGTGTACCATCTTCTGGGTTTCTCATGCATGTTTTCGATGTAGGAAGATGCCCTTGAACCTGGAGATTTGGGACCCATGGGATGGGTACCACGCAGTATTACTTTAAAGGGTCTGCGTTTGCTCACCCAACCTCAACAAACCTCTCAGCCCCAAGAGTGTCCACCCTTATGTCTCATCCAGCTGTGGGTCTAGATATGGTCAATCCAGGTTGCATCACAGCCCCTGAAGGAATTGTGTAAGAATTTCTCTCTTTTTCACTGTCTTTGTTTTACTGGTTTTTAAAAGTAATTTATTTTTATAATGGGTTTTAGCTGCTTTTCACGGCTGTGTTTATGCGGCCTTACACCCACTTGACTCACTTCCAGACAGATATCAATACATAGGTTTTAAGATTCTTACTAGTCACATATATTCTTGTGCGGTGAATAGGGGGTGTTGAGTCCAGTTCACTGAGCAAGGAGTAGGTCTTGTCTATTACATATTCGGTGTATGGAACGGTATCTGAGCGAATTTGAAACCCTTGATTTATGCATCACCCCACCTCACCTTTCCCGTTAAGCAGCCATAGTGTGTTTTCTAAACGTGTGACTCTGTTCTGTTTTGGAATTCAGTTCAAGTGTAGCGGTTTTTACATTCCCTCTATAAGTGATAGCTTATGATAAGTGTCTTTTTCTGTGTGACTTATTTCACTTAGAATCGTCGTACCTAAATCCACTCATCTTGCTTCTACTAGCCTTATGACTTTGATTTCATGTCTGAGTGATATTCCATTGTACATAAGGACCACAACTTCTTTATGCATTTTTCTCTTTCCTGGGATATTTAAGGTGTGATGAAGTGGAGGTTCTTGTCAACAGAGCAGCCCTAAACTTTGGGGTGCCTGTGTCTTGCTGATTTTTAGTTTTCCCAATTTATACGCCCATGAGTGGACGTGCCCTATACTCCCTAAGCTGTGTTTTTTCGATGTTTCACGACACACCGTACACTTCTCCAGAGTGTCTGTTGGCAATTTATATCCCGCCCATCAGCGTAGCAAGCCTGCCATTTCTCCATGGCCTGTCCTGCATTTCTGGTTTTGACACTTTTTGCAGCATGGCCCTTTTGACCGATGGGAAGCGAGACTTCTTTGTAGCGCTGATTAGCCTTTCCAGGTTGCTTGGTTGGCCAAAAAGGGCGTATGCGTTTTTTCCTGAATATAATCAGGAAAAAACGCATACGCACTTTTTGGCCAAGGGCATCATTGTCGACGTTTTGCCGCTTTTCATGTGCTTTAAGGGCGATTCGAATCTACCTCCTGAAACCTGTTTCCTGCAATTCTGCCTTGCTTTCAAATCCTCTTCGTTGCCTTCCCTCAATATATTTGTGGACGAGAGTTATCATTTATAACTCAGCGGGTTTGTGAATTGCAGTGTCCCTGAACTCCATTTTTCAACTTGCTTTTTTGGGAGCTGGCTGCAAAAGCGCGGGATTGCCTCAGGCCCTATTCTGCTTCTGGGCGGCAGGCTGAGCCTGTGGTTAATTCTTCTTCCTGATGGGAAAATAGAGTGACCTGTGCCTGTCCCAACACCTAGAGCTAGTCTCTCGTTGGTTGCCCCTCTTCCCGTTCATCCTCAGGATAAATTGCAATCTGTACAGAACTGGAGGTTAAAGGTGCTGATTCTCCAACGAGGGAGATTGCTAATAAATCGGCTGGAATGGCGAACCCGAGCACAAGGAGATGAGAAATGAGGTGCGTTTCAGGAACCTTTCCCGATGAGACGGTGTACCATCTTCTGGGTTTCTCACGCATGTTTTCGATGTAGGAAGATGCCCTTGAACCTGGAGATTTGGGATCCATGGGATGGGTACGATGCAGTATTACTTTAAAGGGACTGCGTTTGCCCACCCAACCTCATCAAACCTCTCAGCCCCAAGAGTGACCACCCTTATGTCTCATCTAGCTGTGGGTCTAGATATGGTCAGTCCACGTTGCATCACAGCCCCTGAACGAATTATGTAAGAATTTCTCTCTCTTTCACTCTCTTTCTTTCATGGGTTTATAAAAGTAATTTATTTTTAAAATGGGGTTTAGCTGCTTTTCACGGCTGTGTTTATGCAGATTTACACCCACTTGACTCACTTCCAGACAGATATCAATACATAGGTTTTACGATTCTTATTAGTCAGATATATTCTTGTGTGGTGAATAGGGGGTGTTGAGTCCAGTTCACTGAGCAAGGAGTAGGTCTTTTCTATTACATATTGGGTGTATGGAACGGTTTCTATGCTAATTTAAAACCCTAGTTTTATGCATCACCCCACCACACCTTTCCCATTAAGCAGCCATAGTGTGTTTTCTAAACGTGTGACTCTGTTCTGTTTTGTAATTCAGTTCAAGGGTAACGGTTTTTACATTCCCTCTCTAAGTGATATCTTATGATAAGTGTCTTTTTCTGTGTGACTTCTTTCACTTGGAATCGTCGTACCTAAATCCACTCATCATGCTGCTACTAGCCTTATGACATTGATTTCATGTCTGAGTGATATTCCATTGTACATAAGGACCACAACTTCTTTATCCATTTTTCTCTTTCCTGGGATATGTAAGGTGGAATGAAGTGGAGGTTTTTGTCAACAGAGCAGCCCTCAACTTTGGGGTCCCAGTGTCTTGCTCATTTTTAGTTTTCCCAATTTATAAGCCCATGAGTGGAAGTGCCCTATGCTCCCTAAACTGTGTTTTTTCGATGTTTCAGGACACACCATACACTTCTCCAGAGTGGCTGTTGGCAATTTACATCCCGCCCATCAGCGTAGCAAGGCTGCCATTTCTCCATGGCCTGTCCTGCATTTCTGGTTTTGACACTGTTTTCAGCATAGCCCTTTTGACCGATGGGAAGCGAGACTTCTTTGTAGCACTGATTTGCCTTTCCAGGTTGCTTGGTTGGCCAAAAAGGGCGTATGCGTTTTTTCCTGAATATATTCAGGAAAAAACGCATACGCCCTTTTTGGCCAAGGGCATCATTGTCGACATTTTGCTTCTTTTCATGTGCTTTTAAGTCGATTTGAATCTACCTCCTGAAATCTGTTTCCTGCAATACTGCCTTGCTTTCAAATCCTCTTCGTTGCCTACCCTCAATATATTTGTGGACGAGAGTTATCATTTATAACTCTGCAGGTTTGTGAATTGCCGTGCCCTTTAGCTCCATTTTTCTACTCGTTTTTTTTGAGAGCTGGCCGCAAAAGCGCAGGATTGCTTCAGTCCCTATTCTAGTTCCGGGGTCACTCTGAGCCTTTGCTTAATTCTTCTTCCTGATGGGAAAATAGAGTGACCTGTGCCTGTCCCAACACCTAGAGCTAGTCTCTCATTGGTTCCCCCTCTTCCCGTTCATCCTCAGGACAAATTGCAACATGTAGAGAAGAGGAGATTAAAGGTGCTGATTCCCCAAGTAGGGAGATTGCTAGTAAAGCGGCTGGAAAGGCAAACCCGAGCACAAGGAGATGAGAAATGAGGTGCGTTTCAGAAGCCTTTCCCGATCAGACGGTGTACCATCTTTTGGGTTTCTCATGCATGTTTTCGATGAAGGAAGATGCCCTTGAACCTGGAGATTTGGGCCCCATATGATGGGTACCACGCAGTATTACTTTATAGGGTCTGCGTTTGCTCACCCAACCTCACCAAACCTCTCAGCCCCAGGAGTGTCCACCCTTATGTCTCATCTAGCTGTGGGTCTAGATATGGTCAATCCAGGTTGCATCACAGCCCCGGAACGAATTGTGTAAGAATTTCTCTCTCTTTCACTCTCTTTGTTTCATGGGATTTTAAAAGTAATTGATTTTTATAATGGGCTTTAGCTGCTTTTCACTGCTGTGTTTATGCCGCTTTACACCCACTTGACACACTTCCAGAGAGATATCAATACATAGGTTTTAAGATTCTTACTAGTCAGATATATTCTTGTGCGGTGAATAGGGGGTGATGAGTCCAGTTCACTGAGCAAGGAGTCGGTCTTGTCTATTACATATTGGGTTTATGGAACGGTATCTGAGCTAATTTGAAACCCTTGTTTTATGCATCACCCCACTTCACCATTCACGTTAAGCAGCCATAGTGTGTTTTCAAAATGTGTGACTCTGTTCTGTTTTGTAATTCAGTTCAAGGGTAACGGTTTTTACTTCCCTCTCTAAGTGATATCTTATGATAAGTGTCTTTTTCTGTGTGACTTATTTCACTTAGAATCGTGGTACCTAAATACACTCATCATGCTGCTACTAGCCTTAGGACATTGATTTCATGGCTGACTGATATTCCATTGTACATAAGGACCTCAACTTCTTTATCCATTTTTCTCTATCCTGGGATATTTAAGGTGGAATGAAGAGGAGGTTCTTGTCAACAGAGCAGCTCTAAACTTTGGGGTGCCTGTGTCTTTCTGATTTTTAGTTTTCCCTATTTATACACCCATGAGTGGAAGTGCCCTATGCTCTCCAAGCTGTGTGTTTTAGATGTTTCAGGACACACCGTACACTTTTCCAGAGTGGCTGTTGGCAATTTACATCCCGCCCATCAGCGTAGCAAGGCTCGCATTTCTCCATAGCCTGTCCTGCCTTTCTGGTTTTCACACTTTTTTCAGCATGGCCCTTTGACTGATGGGAAGCGAGACTTCTTGGTAGGGCTGATTTGCCTTTCCAGGTTGCTTGGTTGGCCAAAAAGGGCGTATGCGTTTTTTCCTGAATATATTCAGGAAAAAACGCATACGCCCTTTTTGGCCAAGGACATCATTGTCCACGTTTTGCCGCTTTTCATGTGCTTTAAAGGCGATTCGAATCTAACTCCTTAAAGCTGTTTCCTGCAATTCTGCCTTGCTTTCAAATCCTCTTCGTTGCCTTCCCTCAATATATTTGTGGACGAGTGTTATCATTTATAACTCTGCAGGTCTGTGAATTGCAGTGCCCCTGAGCTCCATTTTTCAACTCGCTTTTTTGGGAGCTGGCCGCAAAAGCGCAGGATTTCTTCAGGCCCTCTTCTGGTTCTGGGGGGCAGGCTGAGCCTGTGGTTAATTCTTCTTCCTAATGGGAAAAAAGATTGACCTGTGCCTGTCACAAAACCTAGAGTAAGTCTCTCATTGGTTCCCCCACTTCCCGTTCATTCTCAGGACAAATTGCAACCTGTACAGAACAGGAGGTTAAAGGTGCTGATTCTCCAAGGGGGGAGATTGCTAGTAGAGTGGATGGAATGGCGAACCCAAGCACAAGGAGATGAGAAATGAGGTGCCTTTTAGAAACCTTTCCCAATCAGACGGTGTACCATCTTCTGGGTTTCTAGTGCATGTTTTCGATGTAGGTAGATGCCCTTGAACCTGGAGATTTGGGACCCATTGGACGGGTACCACGCAGTATTATTTTAAAGGGTCTGCGTTTGCTCACCCAACCTCACCAAACCTCTCAGCCCCAAGAGTGTCCACCCTTATGTCTCATCTAGCGGTGGGTATAGATATGGTCAATCCAGTTTGCATCACAGCCCCTGAACGAATTGTGTAAGAATTTCTCTCTCTTTCACTCTCTTTGTTTCATGGGTTTTTAAAAGTAATTGATTTTTATAATGGGCTTTAGCTGCTTTTCACTGCTGTGTTTATGCTGCTTTACACCCACTTGACACACTTCCAGAGAGATATCAATACTTAGGTTTTACGATTTTTACTAGTCAGATATATTCTTGTGCGGTGAATAGTGGGTGTTGAGTCCAGTTCACTGAGCAAGCAGTAGGTCTTGTCTAGTACATATTGGGTGTATGGAACGGTATCTGAGATAATTTGAAACCCTTGTTTTATGCATCACCGCACCTCACCTTTCCCGTTAAGCAGCCATAGTGTGTTTTCAAAATGTGTGACTCTGTTCTGTTTTGTAATACAGTTCAAGGGTAACGGTTTTTACATTCCCTCTATAAGTGATATCTTATAATAAGTGTCTTTTTCTGTGTGACTTATTTCACTTACAATCGTCATACCTAAATCCACTCATCATGCTGCTACTTGCCTTAGGACATTGATTTCATGGCTGAGTGAAAATCCATTGTACATAAGGACCTCAACATCTTTATCCATTTTAATATTTCCTGGGATATTTAAGGAGTCATGAAGTGGAGGTTCTTGTCAACAGAGCAGCCCTAAACTTTGGGGTGCCTGTGTCTTGCTGATTTTTAGTTTTCCCTATTTACACACCCTAGAGTGGAAGTGCCCTGTGCTCTCTAAGCTGTGTGTTTTAGATGTTTCAGGACACACCATACACTTCTCCAGAGTGGCTGTTGGCAATTTACATCCCGCCCATCAGCGTAGCAAGGCTGCCATTTCTCCATGGCCTGTCCTGCATTTCTGGTTTTGACACTTTTTTCAGCATGGCCTTTGAACGATGGGAAGCGAGACTTCTTTGTAGCGCTGATTTGCCTTTCCAGGTTGCTTGGTTGGCCAAAAAGGGCGTATGCGTTTTTTCCTGAATATATTCAGGAAAAAACGCATACGCCCTTTTAGGCCAAGGGCATCATTGTCCACGTTTTGCCGCTTTTCATGTGCTTTAATGGCGATTCGAATCTACCTCCTGATACCTGTTTCCTGCAATTCTGCCTTGGTTTCAAATCCTCTTCATTGCCTTCCCTCAAAATATTTGTGGACGAGACTTATCATTTATAACTCCGCAGGTTTGTGAATTGCTGTGTCCCTGACCTCCATTTTTCAGCTGGATTTTTTGGGAGCTGGCCGCAAATGCGCAGGATTGCTTCAGGCCCTATTCTGGTTCCGGGGGGCATGCTGAGCCTGTGGTTAATTCTTCTTCCTGATGGGAAAATAGAGTGACCTGTGCCTGTCACAACACCTAGATCTAGTCTCTCATTGGTTCCCCCTCTTCCCGTTCATCCTCAGGACAAATTGCAACCTGTAGAGAAGAGGAGGTTAAAGGTGCTGATTCCCCAAGTAGGGAGATTGCTAGTAAAGCGGCTGGAAAGGCAAACCCGAGCACAAGGAGATGAGAAATGAGGTGCGTTTCAGAAGCCTTTCCCGATCAGACGGTGTACCATCTTCTGGGTTTCTCATGCATGTTTTTGATGTAGGAAGATGCCCTTGAACCTGGAGATTTGGGAGCCATGGGATTGGTAACATGCAGTATTACTTTAAAGGGTCTGCGTTTGCTCACCCAACCTCACCCAAAGTCTCAGCCCCAAGAGTGCCCACCTTTATGTCTCAATCACCTGTGGGTCTAGATATGGTCAATCCAGGTTGCATCACAGCCCCTGCACGAATTTTGTAAGAATTTCTCTCTCTTTCACTGTCTTTGTTTCACGGGTTTTTAAAGGTAATTTATTTTTAAAATGGGGTTTCGCTGCTTTTCACGGCTGTTTTTATGCCGCTTTACACTCACTTGACTCTCTTCCAGAGAGAGATCAATACATAGGTTTTCAGATTCTTACTAGTCAGATATATTCTTGTGCGGTGAATAGGGGGTGTTGAGTCCAGTTCACTGAGCAAGGAGTAGGTCTTGTCTATTACATATTTGGTTTATGGAACGGTATCTGAGCTAATTTGAAACCCTTGTTTTATGCATCACCCCACCTCACCTTTCGCGTTAAGCAGCCATAGTGTGTTTTCAAAATGTGTGACTCTGTTCTGTTTTGTAATTCAGTTCAAGGGTATCGGTTTTTACATTCCCTCTCTAAGTGATATCTTATGATAAGTGTGTTTTTCTGTGTGACTTATTTCACTTAGAATCGTCGTACCTAAATCCACTCATCATGCTGCGACTAGCCTTAGGACATTGATTTCATGGCTGAATGATATTCCATTGTACATAAGGACCACAACTTCTTTACCATTTTTTTCATCCCTGGGATATTTAAGATGTACACAAGTGGAGGTTCTTGTAACCAGAGCAGCCCTTTAACTTTGGGGTGCCTGTGTCTTTTTGATTTTTATTTTTCCAATTTATACGCCCATGAATGGATTTGCCCCTTTCTCTCTAGCTGTGTTTTTTAGATGTTTTAGGAAATACCGTACCCTTCTCCAGAGTCGCCATTGGCAATTTGCATCCCGACCATCAGTGTAACAATGCTCCCTTTCCTCCCTGGCCTCTCCAGTATTTTTTTTTACACTTTTTTAGGAAGGCGCTTTTGACCGATGGGAAGTGAGACTTCTTTGTAGTGCTGAATTTCATTTCCGGCTTGCTTGGTTGGCCAAAGAGGGCCTATGCGTTTTTTCCTGAATTTATTCAGAAAAAAACACATATGCTCTTTTTGGCCATGTGCATCGTTGTTGACGTTTGGCCGCTTTTCATGTGCTTTAGGGGCTATTCGAATCTAACTCCTAAAATCTGTTTCCTGCAATTCTGCCTTCCTTTCCAATCCTGTTCATTGCCTTCCCTCAATATAGTTTTGGACGATAGTTATAATTTATAACTCTGCAGGTTTGTGAATTGCAGTGCCCCTGAGCTCCATTTTTCAACTCGCTTTTTTGGGAGATGTCCGCAGAACCGCTGGTTTGCTTCTGGCCCTACTCTGGTTCCCGGTGGCAGGCTAAGCCTTTGCTTAATTCTTCTTCCTGATTGGAAAGTATAGTGACATGTTCCTGTCCGAACATCTAGGGCTTGGCTCTCCTTGTTTCTCCTCCTTCCCCTTCTTCCTTTGGAAAAATTCCAAATTTTGTGCAACTGGATGTTGAAGGTGCTGACATCCTCAAGTGGGGAGATTTTAAGGAAAAAGGCTGGAGGGGTGAACCCAACAACCAGGAAATTAGGAGTTTTGTGCCTTTTCCAAAATCTCCCTGATCCAACCGTGTTCCATCTTCTGGGTGTCACAGGCATGTTTTAGCTGTAGGAAAGGTCCCGTGTATGTAAGGAGAACACCAGGGATTTTTCCAAATCAGTGTCTCCCCGAACTCCAATCTGGGGAACGTTTAAGCTACTGGTACATGTGTGTTCATTAAGGGACTTGGGCCTTAGTCAGAGTCCGAACTTTAGATGATTGAAGTCTTCAGGTTCAGAAACGCTCACCATCGGCCTCCTTTAGTTTCCATTTTATCTGTAGTTGATAGATGATTTCGATATAGATATCTATTGTTTTTCAGATTATTTCCCCTTAGGGGTCATTACAAAATATTGAGTATAGTTCCCTGTGTTATAAAGTAGTTCCTTGTTGATGATATATTTTATACATAGCAGTGTGTATATGTTAATCTGAAACTGTTAATTTATCCCTCCTCCCACCTTTCCCCTTTGGTAATAAAAAAATATAAGATTTTATACTTCTCAGAAATCTAGGAGCTGAAAGAGAGGTATCATTTTCAATGGAAAATCATTCAAAACAAGGTTGAAACTTCAACCAAGATTATTAGATGTCCATCCTTGGAAAGAAATCACTGCATTTCTCTACTGTTGACCTGACAAATAAGACAAACCCCTCCACTGAACTTGCTTATAATAAAGTGATGGAAATATCAAATGGAAGTGTTAGAAACATCTTATTTTACACGAGCCTTATACACTGCTCTATGTTAATTACAGTTTGGCTCACACATCTGTTCTTTGAAGTTACAATGTTCTCAAATTCTGTTACTGATCCTGCAGAGTGGGTCCCAACAAGGGTCTCCCTGCCCAGTGTCATTGGAGCCAACAGATCGAGACAGACTTTGGTTCAGAAGCAAAGGAAAACTTTATATTTTGATCAGAGAATGGAGAGGTGAGAGTGTGTGCTCCCTTGCGGGTTGTGGGCCGGGCTGCTGTGTAGAGATCCTGGCAGCGTCAGCGGGAGGGAGGGGTAGAGCTCTCGAGGGCCGGGTTGGCTGGAGCTCAGGCTCTATGTCGCAGAGTCTGCACGGGGCCCCACGAGCTGAGGTGTCGGCCCAGCCATTTTGCACTAGGAAATCGGGTCTGAAGTGTCGGGTGTGGGACCTCTGCATGTGGAAACCTAGGAGCAAGTGAAATTAGACAAAGCACAAAGGAAAAAATGGTTAGACTTTATTTTATTGCCCAGATTCTATTTTCATCTCCCAGGAATTTTTCATGGGCTTTGCCAGTGACAAAGCCCTCCTCTGCCTTTTGTCCCATTCCTCATTCTTGGGGTGCTGAGGGTGCAGACACCTCTTCTGTAAATGCTTCGTGCTGAGTTGGGTGTCCTCATACCCGGGGCAAGGGGGAGGACTTCTCCCAAGCAGCCTCCATGTGAGGTTGATTGTCCCCAGGCCTCCTCCCTCACTGCTCGTCTGCCTGAGCACCAGCATTGGAAGTTTTATAGATTCTAATGATCTTTAAGGGTCCAGGAAAGAGATGTGCAGAGACGCTGGGGGGGTGGGGGTGGGCCGTTTTACCCTGCTCCACATTGGTTCGGCCCCCTTAGGCTGACGGTTTCTGCCAGCCTAGATGCTCTGACCAGTAGTCTGCGCTTTCTTCAGTTAGGCCACTGAATTAACGTACAAACAGCACCAGGTGTCAGAGCCCTGCTTGCTCAACTCCCAGACAGTCCAGGGCCGGTGGTGATCCAGGACCATGATGGCCACTCAGTCAACGGCCTTTTGAAGTAGCCAGGAGTACAGCCGGTCTCATTGGCCGCCGTCACCGCGGTGTCTGTAGGCTTTTCTATGGTGGCAGCGTTATTTACGGTTCCCCTACCAAGTTTATTAGCTCCGCTCTGGGTGCAGTAAGTCCTGTAAGCAATAGTCTGCTCTTTTGGGGCACACTCTTGTTGTTTTCTGAGAGAAGCTCCAGGTCAAGTGATGGTCACACGAGTCGTCATGGGGGCCCATTGCCCCAGGTTGTCTCTCTGGAGGTTGGGGTTGGAGGGCCTCCTCACTCGAGGTCATTGTGCCCACGGAGCAATCCCTGCAACTTCAGGGCATGGTGGGTGGTTAGGATCACCAAGTGGCGTCCTTTTCCCTTAGGAGGGAGCTGGCCTTGTGGGCTGCTGATTTCCAGGTTTTTAGATACCCCCAGTATCCTGGTCGGATGGGGTGGCTGGCCAATGCCTGGAGGGCATTCTTGCATTGTTCCATTTCAAGTGGTCCCAGTTTTTGCACTAATACTCCAAGGGCGATTCGCCTTGGACCAGGAATGTAAAGGTCAAAGGGTTTAGCTAACTTAGGGAGGTCCAGGGCACGGGTCTGAACTGACTGCTCTTTCCATTCTTGAAAGGCCGCTTCTGGATTCTATTCAAAAGGATCATCATCTTTTCCTTTCAGTGTTTCATATAGAGGCCCAGCTATTAGACTGTAGTTAGGGATTCAGATGCAGCAAACCCCGGTCTCCCCAGGAACCCCTAAGCTGTCTTCTAGTTTCAGGAAGGGTGAGGCTGCAAATGGCTTCTTCCCTTTCCTGGGGTGGGCTTCTCCGACCTTCTGAGCGAATGAAGCCCAGGAAGGTCACCTTAGTTTGTGATATTTGAGCCTTTTTCTTGGACACCTTCTATCTTTTATTGGCTAGGTAGTTCAGAGGCCTCCTTAGTCGGGCTGGTGATCAGAATGTCATCTGCATATTGAAGGAGGGTTCCCTTCTCCAGAGGTAGATCTTCTAGGTCTTTAGCTAACGTTTCCACAAAGATGGTGTGGGAATTTTTGAACCCCTGGGGCAGGACGGCCCAGCAGTATTGTTTTTGTTGTATGTTGAGTCCTGCCACTCACAGCCAAAATTTCTTGTGACTCTGGGACGAATGGAATACAGAAGAAGGCATCATTGAAGTCTAATACAGAATACCATGTCCTGGTGGATGGTAGAATGACCAGCAGGGTGTAGGAATTAGGAACTACTAGATGTATATCCTCTGTGGCTTCACTGACTGTCCTGGCGTCCTCTACCAGGTCCCCAGCAGCCCATGGGGCTCTGGTGGTCAGGCCCCTCCCAGGATATGGAGCTCACCTGGGCAGGTACCCAGCAGCCCACGGGGCTCTGGTGGTTAGGCCCCTCCCAGGATATGGAGCTCACCTGGGCAGGTACCCAGCAGCCCATGGGGCCATCATGGTCAGGCCCCTCCCAGGATATGGAGCTCACCTGGGCAGCTACCCAGCAGCCCACGGGGCTCTCGTGGGCAGGCCCCTCCCTGGATATGGAGCTCCCGTGGACAGGTACCCCGACAGGGCTGGGCACACAGGAACTGTGCACATAGCCCTCATTGCAGAGCACCCCCAGCACACCTGTCACTCAGAGCTGACACAGAGCACCTCAGAGCAGAGCTTGAACTAATAAACAGCAGCTCCAACAGGTCTGTGACCCTAGGCTTCACTCTGTGCGACCTCCCTCTGCCTGGTCTTCCAGGGGCTTCCACAGCAGCCGGGGCACCAGGCCTCTGTCTCCACCCACCACCCCTCCTCTCCCTGACTCCTGGGTTCCTCTCATTAGCAGAGGGTCTTCTTGAAGTTGTCTCCCACTCATGGACCAGATAAAATGATTAGAAAACAAGCCAGGGCTGCCGCCCCTTATCTATCCTGACTCTTGGGACCCTACACCTGTTCCTTGGATCTGGCCGGTGCAGCAAGGCCCATTTTCTGCAAATCTGAGCCCCTGAGGGGCGAGGACTGGCTGACCTGGGCAGCCTGACCCGGCCGGCCAGCCCTTCCCAGGTGTGCCTGGGTTGAGGTCAATATAAACACCCCTCCAGGCAGCAAAAGCCTCTGCAGCTGTGCCTGACGCCATATTCTCTGCCCCGTCAGCAGTCTCGGGGTTGGGCTGGTGGGAGGCAGTAGGGCCCACGGCTCTATGAGTGGCCCGTTGTGACTGGGGCTCTACTGGACTTTCTGCAGGAGTTGCCGGGCTGCCACCTGTTAAAGAAGAGGATGTGTCACCCATACTTGCTGCTGGAATTTCTCCCCGGGCAGAGGAAAGGAAGGAAAAAAGCAGTGGGGGCTGGGACAGGAGGGGTACCTCAGGCAGGGAAATGGAAAGTTTCCAGACGAGCGCCCGGGGCCAGGACCATCCTGGCTGGCCTGCAGGCACCAAGTCGGCCTGCGTGCTGTCGCTGGTGTGACTCCAAGCCCCTTCCTCTAGTTTTTAGTCTTTGCACACATTCAGGTGTTTTACCTGGGAACGGTGGGAAAAGTTCAGCAGCAGCTGGCCTGGGGCTCAGCTCACGTTTAGTCAGAGACGCCTCCTCACGGTCCCCCAGCTTTGCAATGAGGACGCTCCTTGTGTGGGGGCTGCTGGCTGCATGGGAGATGATTCCACACCTGTGACCAACTTAAGAATTGTTTACCACTGGAGCAAGTGCGCTGATAGGGTTTTCCTCTGTATGACCAGTGGGTTCTGTTTTTTTTTTTTTTTTCTTTTTTGGTTCAAGGTAAGTTTTATTCCTCTTTTTGTATTTATGGATATAAGCATGGAAATAATTCATTCATATAAATACGTCTATGGGAAGGACAGAACTTTTTTTTTTCTGTTTTATTTTTTTTAAGTATTATTTATGTTTTAATTTTTGAATTTATTTTATTCATTTTTTTATACAGCAGGCTCTTATTGGTTATCTATTTTATACATATAAGTGTATATATGTCAATCCCAGGGTCGCAATTCATCCCACCACCACCACCCTGCCACTTTCCCCCCTTGGTGTCCATACATTTGTTCTCTACATCTGTGTCTCTATTTCTGCCTTGCAAACCAGTTCATCTTTACCATTTTTCTAGGTTCTACATGTATGCGTTAATATACGATATTTGTTTTTCTCTTTCTGACTTACTTCACTCTGTATGACAGTCTCTAGATCTATCCACGTCTCTACAAATGACCCAATTTCATTCCTTTTTATGGCTGAGTAATATTCCATTTTATATATGTAGCACATCTTTTCCGTTCGTCTGTCTATGGGCATTTAGGTTGCTTCCATGACCTGGCTATTGTAAATAGTGCTGCAATGAATATTGTGGTGAATATGTCTTTTTGAATTATGGTTTTCTCTGGGTATATGGCCAGTAGTGGGATTGCTGGGTCATATGGTAATTCTATTTTTAGTTTTTTAAGGAACCTCCATACTGTTCTCCATAGTGACTGTATCAATTTACATTCCCACAAATAGTGTAAGAGGGTTCCCTTTTCTCCACACCCTCTCCAGCATTTGTTGTTTGTAGATTTTCTGATGATGCCCATTCTAACTCGTGTGAGGTGATACCTCATTGTAGTTTTGGTTTATATTTCTCTAATAATTAGTGATGTTGAGTAGCTTTTCATGTGTTTCTTGGTCATCTGTATGTCTTCTTGGGACAAATGTCTATTTACATCATCTGCCCATTTTTGGATTGGGTTGTTTGTTTTTTTTACTGTTGAGGTGCATGAGCTGTTTATATACATTGGAGATTAATCCTTTGTCCATTGATTCGTTTGCAAATATTTTCTCCCATTCTGAGGGTTGTCTTTTCGTCTTGTTTGTAGTTTCCTTTGCTTTGCAAAAGCTTTTAGGTTTCATTTGCTCCCATTTGTTTTTTTTTTTTTTTTATTCCATTACTCTAGGAGGTGGATCAAAAAAGATCTTGCTGTGATTTATGTCAAAGAGTATTCTTCCTATGTTTTCCTCTAAGAGTTTTATAGTGTCCGGTCTTACATTTCGGTCTCTAATCCATTTGGAGTTTATTTTTTGTGTATGGTGTTAGGGAGTGTTCTAATTTCATTCTTTTACATGTAGCTGTCCATTTTTCCCAGCACCACTTATTGAAGAGACTGTCTTTTCTCCATTGTATACCCTTGCCTCCTTTGTCATAGATTAGTGGGCCATAGGTGTGTAGGTTTATCTCTGGGCTTTCTTTTTTTTTTTTCTTTTACATCTTTATTGGAGTATAATTGCTTTACAATTGTGTGTTAGTTTCTGCTGTATAAAAAAGTGAATCAGCTATGCGTATACATATAACACCATATCCCCTCCCTCTTGCACCTCCCTCTCACTCCCTTATCCCACCCTTTTAGGTGGTCACAAAGCACAGAGCTGATCTCCCTGTGCTATGTGGCTGCTTCCCAGTAGCTATCAATTTTACATTTGGTAGTGTATATATGTCCATACCACTCTCTCACTTTGTCCCAGCTTACCCTTCCCTCTCCCCATGTCCTCAAGTCCTTTCTCTACGTCTGTGTCCTTAATCCTTTCCTGCCCCTAGGTTCTTCATAAACTTTTTTTTTTTTTTTAGATTCCATATATATGTGTTAGCATACGGTATTTGTTTTTCTCTTTCTGACTTACTTCACTCTGTAGGACAGACTCTAGATCCATCCACCTCACTAAAAATAACTCAATTTCGTTTCTTTTTATGGCTGAATAATGTTCCATTGTATATATGTGCCACATCTTCTTTATCCATTTATCTGTTGATGGACACTTAGGTTGCTTCCATGTCCTGGCTATTGTAAATAGAGCTACAGTGAACATTGTGGTACATGACTCTTTTTGAATTATGGTTTTCTCAGGGTAAATGTCCAGGATTGGGTTTGCTGGGTTGTATGGTAGTTCTATTTTTAGTTTTTAAGGAAGCCCCATACCGTTCTCCCTAGTGGCTATATCAATTTACATTCCCACCAACAGTGCAAGAGGGTTCCTTTTTCTCCAATAAATGCCTCTCCAGCATTTATTGTTGGTAGATTTTTTGATGATGGCCATTCTGACTGGTGTGAGGTGATACCTCACTGTAGTTTTGATTTGCATTTCTCTAATGATTAGTGATGTTCAGCATCCTTTCATGTGTTTGTTGGCAACCTGTATATCTTCTTTGGAGAAATGTCTATTTAGGTCTTCTGCCCATTTTTGGATTGGGTTGTTTGGTTTTGTGATATTGAGCTACATGAGCTGCTTTTTGTAGATTAATCCTTTGCCATTTGCTTCATTTGAAAATATTTTCTCCCATTCTGATGGTTGTCTTTTCATCTTGCTTAAGTTTTCCTTTGCTGTGCAAAAGAGTTTATGTTTCATTCGGTCCCATTTTTTAATTTTTGTTTTTATTTCCATTTCTCTAAGAGGTGGGTCAAAAAGGATCTTGCTGTGATTTATGTCATAGACTGTTCTGCTTATGTTTTCTTCTAAGAGTTTTATAGTGGCTGGTCTTATATTTAGGTCTCTAATCCATTTTGAGTTATTTTTGTGTATGGTGTTAGGGAGTGTACTAATTTCATTCTTTTACATGTAGCTGTCCAGTTTTCCCAGCACCACTTACTGAAGACACTGTCTTTTCTCCATTGTATACCCTTGCCTCCTTTGTCATAGATTAGTTAACCATAGGTACGTGGGTTTATCTCTGTGCTTTCTATCCTGTTCTATTGACCTATATTTCTGTTTTTGTGTCAGTACCATATTATCTTGATTTCTGTAGCTTTGTAATATAGTCTGAAGTCTGGAAGTCTGATTCCTCCAGCTCTTTTTTTCCCCCTCAAGACTGCTTTGGCTATCCAGGGTCTTTTGTGTCTCCCTATAAATTTTAAGATTTTTTTTTCTTGTTCTGTAGAAAATGCCAAAGGTATTTTGATCGGGATTGCATTGAATCTGTAGATTGCTTTGGGTAGTATAGTCATTTTCACAATATTGATTCTTCTAATCCAAGAACATGGTATATGTCTCCATCTGTTTATATCATCTTTGATTTCTTTCATCAGTGTCTTATAGTTTTCTGAGTACAGGTCTTTTACTTCCTTAGGTAGGTTTATTCCTAGGTATTTTATTCTTTTTGTTGCAGTGGTAATGGGATTGTTTCCTTAATTTCTCTTTCTGATCTTTCATTGTTAGTGTATAGGAATGCAAGCAATTTCTGTGCATTAATTTTGTATCCTGCAACTTTACCAAATTCATTGATTAGCTCCAGTGGTTTTCTGGTGGCGTCTTTAGGATTCTCTATCTATGATATCATGTCATCTGCAAACAGTGACAATTTTACTTCTTCTTTTCCTTTTTGTATTCCTTTTATTTCTTTTTCTTCTCTGATTGCCATGGCTAGGACCTCCAAAACTATGTTGAATAGCAGTGGTGAGAGTGGGCATCCTCGTCTTGTTTCTGATCTTAGAGGAGACGCTTTCAGTTTTTCACCATTGAGAATGCTGTTTGCTGTGGGTTTGTCATATATGGCCTTTATTATGTTGAGGTAGTTTCCCTCTATGCCCACACTCTGCAGAGTTTTTATCGTAAATGAGTGTTGAATTTTCTCAAAATCTTTTCCTTCATCTATTGAGATGATCATATGGTTTTATTCTACAATTTGTTAATATGGTGTATCACATTGATTTGTGTATATTGAAGAATCCTTGCATCCCTGGGATAAACCCCACTTGATCATGGTGTATGATCCTTTTAATCTGTTGTTCGATTCTGTTTGCTAGTATTTTGTTGAGGATTTTTACATCTATATTCATCAGTGATATTGGTCTATAATTTTCTTTCCTTGTAGTATCTCTGTCTGATTTTGGTATCAGGGTGATGGTGGTCTCATAGAATGAGTTTGGGAGTGTTCCTTCCCCTGCAATTGTTTTGAAGAATTTGAGAAGGTTGGGTGTTAGCTCTTCTCTAAATGTTTGATAGAATTCACCTGTGATGCCATCTGGTTCTGGACTTTTGTTTGTTGGAAGATTTTTAATCACAGTTTCAATTTCATTGCTTGTGATAGGTTTGTTCATATTTTCTATTTCTTCCTGGTTCAATCTTTGAAGGTTATCCCTTTCTAAGAATTTGTCCATTTCTTCCAGATTGTCCATTTTATTGGCATAGAGTTGCTTGTAGTAGTCTCTTAGGATGCTTTGTATTCCTGTGGTGTCTGTTGTAACTTCTCCTTTTTCACTTCTAATTTTGTTGATTTGCGTCCTCTCCCTCTTTTTCTTGAGTCTGGCTAAAGGTTGATCATTTTTGCTTATCTTCTCAAAGAACCAGCTTTTAGTTTTGTTGATCTTTGCTTCCGTTTTCTTTGTTTCTATTTCATTTATTTCTGCTCTGATCTTTAGGATTTCTTTCCTTCTACTAACTTTGGGTTTTGTTCTTCTTTCTCTAGTTCCTCTAGGTGTAAGGTTAGATTGTTTATTTGAGATTTTTCTTGTTTCTTGAGGTAGGCTTGTATTGCTATAAACTTCCCTCTTAGAACTCCTTTTGCTGCATCCCATAGGTTTTGGTCATCGTGTTTTTGTTGTCATTTGTCTCTAGGTAGTTTTTGATTTCCCCTTTGATTTCTTCAGTGATCTCTTGGTTATTTAGTAACGTATTGTTTAGCCTCCATGTGTTTGTGTTTTTTACGGTTTTTTCCGTGTAATTGATTTCTAATCTCATAGCATTGTGGTCGGAACAGCTGCTTGATATGATTTCAGTTTTCCTAAATTTACTGAGGCTTTATCTGTGACCCAAGATGTGATCTATCCTGGAGAATGTTCCGTGTGCAGTTGAGAAGAACGTGTAATCTGCTGTTTTTGGATGGAATGTCCTATAAATATCAATGAACTCTATCTGGTCTATTGTGTCATTTAAAGCTTGTGTTTCTTTATTAATTTTCTGTCTGGCTGATCTCCACTGGTGTAAGTGAGCTGTTAAAGTCCCCCGCTATTATTGTGTTACTGTCGATTTCCTCTTTTATAGCTGTTAGCAGTTGCCTTATACATTGAGGTGCTCCTATGTTGGGTACATATATATTTATAATTGTTATGTCTTCTTCTTGGATTGATCCCTTGACCATTATGTAGTGTCTTTCCTTGTCTCTTGTAACATTCTTTATTTTAAAGTCTATTTTATCTGATATGAGTATTGCTACTCCAGCTTTCTTTTGATTTTCATTAGCATAGAATATATTTTTCCATCGCCTCACTTTCAGTCTGTATGTGTCCCTAGGTCTGAAATGGGTCTCTTGTAGACAGCATATATATGGGTCTTGTTTTTGTATCCATTCAGCCAGTCTATGTCTTTTGGTTGGAACATTTAGTGCATTCACGTTTAAGGTAATTATCGATATGTATGTTCCTACTACTATTTTCTTAATTGTTATGGGTTTGTCTTGGTGGGTCCTTTTCGTCTCTTGTGTTTCCCACTTAGAGAAGTTCTTTTAGCATTTGGTGTAGAGCTGGTTGCATGGTGCTGAATTCTCTTAGCTTTTGCTTGTCTGTAAGGCTTTTGATTTCTCCATCAAATCTGAATGAGCTCTTTGCAGGGTGCAGTACTCTTGGTTGTAGGTTCTTCCCTTTCATCACTTTAAATTTATCATGCCACTTCCTTCTGGCTTGTAGATTTTCTGCTGAGAAATCAGCTGTTATCCTTATGGGATTTCCCTTGTATGTTATTTGTCATTTTTCCCTTGCTGCTTTCAATAATTTTTCTTTGTCGTTAATTTTTGTCAATTTGATTACTATGTGTCTTGTCATTTTTCTCCTTTGGTTTCTCCTGCCTGGGACACTCTGTGCTTCTGGACTTGGGTGGCTATTTCTTTTCCCATGCTAGGGAAGTTTTTGACCATAATCTCTTCAAATATATTCTCGGGTCCTTTCTCTCTCTCTTCTCCTTCTGGGACCCCTATAATGCGAATGTTGTTGCGTTTAATGTTGTCCCAGAGGACTCTTGGGGTGTCTTCATTTATTTTCATTCTTTTTCTTTATTCTGTTCCATGGCAGTGATTTCCACCTTTCTGTCTTCCAGGCCACTTATCCGTTCTTCTGCCACAGTTATTCTGCTACTGATTCCTTCTAGTGTATTTTTCATTTCAGTTATTACATTGTTCACCTCTGTTTGTTTGTTCTTTAATTCTTCTAGGTGTTTGTTCCTTAATTCTTCTAGGTCTTTGTTAAGCATTTCTTGTGTCTTCTCGATCTTTGCCTCCTTTCTTTTTCTAAGGTCTTGGCTCAACTTCACTATCATTATTCTGAATTCTTTTTCTGGAAGGTTCCCTATCTCTACCTCATTTCGTTTTTTTTTCTGGGGTTTTATCTTGTTCCTTGATCTGGTATAAAGTCCTCTGCCTTTTCATTTTGTCTATCTTTCTGTGAATGTGGTTTTCCTTCCACAGGCTGCAGAATTGTAGTTCTTCTTGCTTCTGCTGTCTGCTCTCTGGTGGATGAGTCTATCTTAGAGGCTTGTGCAAGCTTCCTGATGGGAGGGACTGGTGGTGGGTAGAGCTGGGTGTTGCTTTGGTGGGCAGAGCTTTATTCCGCTTGTCTACGGATTAAATAAAACTTCAATAAAAAGTTGAATCTGCTTGTCTGCTGATGCATGGGGCTGGGTTCCCTCCCTGTTGGTTGTTTGGCCTGAGGCGACCCAGCACTGGAGCCTACCTTGCTCTTGGTGGGGCTAATGGCGGACTCTGGGAGGGCTCACACCAAGGAGTATTTCCCAGAACTTCTGCTGCCAGTGTCGTTGTCCTCACGGTGAGCCACAGCCACAGCCACCACCTGCCTCTGCAGGAGACCCTCTAAAAGTAGCAGGTAGTTCTGGTCATTCTCCTACGGGGTCACTGCTCCTTCCCCTGGGTCCTGGTGTGCACACTACTTTGTGTGTGCCCTCCAAGAGTGGAGTATCTGAGTGGAGTTGAGACTCTGAGACTCTGTGTGGAGTCGCACAGACTCTGGGTCCTGTGAAGCTTCGATGTTTTGTGATTCTAGAAATCCTATAGGAGACGGTCCACAGCAGGTGAAGCTAATGTTGTCAGTAGAGGTGTTGAAGCCAAAGATCTGCAGTTCCGGCTAGAGGTGCCGATGTACATACAGGACAAAATCATCTCGTGTGAATGTAGTTCAGGCATGTTTAAGATGAATGCAGTCATGTTCATGCCTACCATATTCTATCTTGAGCCTCTCCTCAGGGACCCCCTCCTCAGTTCCTGAGGCTCCTGTAAGTCATGTACAGGGGACTGGAGAGTGGGCTCTGTCCAGTCTGAGCCCTGAGTTACCCTGTGTGTATCTTAGGATACTTTGTATTTCTGTGGTGTCTGTTGTAACATCATCTCTTTCATTTCAGATTTATTTGGGCCCTCTCTTTTTTAACAAAACATACTACTGTTGTCTTTTATTCTTTACAGAAGTTTAATCAGTGTTTGATCTACTATCCTTACCCTATGTATACTTTTTGCAGTGAGATTTTTACTTTTCTTTGTTTCCTTGTTACTATCAATAATTAGTGAGACTTCTTTTAAGCTACCTTCAACATTGCTTATAAAGCTGCTTTATTAGTGATGACAGAGCCTTAATGGAAGTCATGTTCTGGTTGTAAATTAGAATGCAATGTGCCAGCAAAAAGCCCCTTAAGTTTATGTCTCATTACTTCTTGTTCTTTTTTTAATTTAATTTTTATTTTTTGTCAGAGCAAATTTGATTAAAATGTTTTGTTTCTTCTAGGTGTGCAAGATGTGGTTCTTTTAAACATATACATATATCTATTCTTCTTTGGATCATTTTCCCATGTAGGTTATGACACCATGTTGAGTAGTCTTGTCTTGGTATTACGTAGGTCTTTGGTGATTACATATTTCACATGTGTTTCTATATCTATCTTAACCCCAATATCCTAATGTATCCAATCCTCACACCTTTCCATTTGGTGAACCCTAAGTTTGTTTAATGAATCTGTGATTGCATTTCTCTGTGGAAATATCTTCATTGGTATCAATTTTTAGCTAAGACCTATAAGTGATATTATAGGATATGTGTCTTTTGCTTTCTGACTTAGTACAATTTGCCTGATTAACTCAAAAATCATACACGGTGCTGCAAATGGCATTGTTTTTTTTTTTCCCTGGCTCATATTCCATCTGTACGTGTACCAGTTCTTCTTTGGCCATGCACCTCTTGATGGACTTTTTGGTTGCCTCCATGTCTTGGTTATTGTAATACTGCTGCAATGCACATTTGCTTGCCTGTGTCTTTCCAGTTCTATCTCCTTATGTTATAGGCCAAGGAGTGGGCTTGCTGTATCATATGGTAGCTCAGTGTGTACGTTTTAAAGGCACCACCATTCAGTTCTCATTAGTGGCTCTTTCCAGGTTATGTCCCACTTAAAATTGAGGGTATGCATTTCTCCAAAACACCTTCAATATTTATTGTTTGTAGTTTGCTTGCTGCTGGTTATTCTAACAGGTGCGAGCTGATACCTCTGTGTGGCTGAATTTGCATGTGTCCCATAATCTGTTGAAATTGATCTTTAAAGCATGCTCTTTTTATTTATCAAACTGTGATTACAGCTTAGTTCTTCAAATTGTTTTCTTAAAGTAAGTGTCACATTTTGAAAAGTTTTGGCCATTACCTCCCTCAAGACATTTTGAGGGCAGGTTTCATTTACAGCCCTGAAGTACTTGTTCATATGAAGTGACCATTAACACAGGTATTAAAGCTGCTTTTGCAGGTAACGGCCAGAGGGCGGCAGCCTTTTTACGTTCCCCAATCTGGTAACTAGGGAAAGAGACCTTCAGCTGCAAGAGTGTCCAGCTTTATTTCTCATCCAGCTGTGGGTCTAGATATGGTCAAACAAGGTTGCATCACAGCCCAGGAACGAATTATGTAAAATTTCCTCTCTCTATCACTGTCTTAGTTTTTTGTGTTTTTTAAAGTTATTTATTTTAAAATGGGGTTTCGCTGCTTTTCACTGCTGTGTTTATGCCGCTTTACACCCACTTGACTCACTTAAAGAGAGATATCAATACATAGGTTTTAAGATACTTACTAGTCAGATATATTCTTGTGCGGTGAATAGGGGGTGTTGCGTCCAGTTCACTGGGCAAGGAGTAGGTCTTGTCTATTACATATTTGATTTATGGAGTGATATCTGTGCTAATTTCAAATCCCGGGTTTATGCATCACCCACCTCACCTTTCCCGTTAAGCAGCCATAGTGTGTTTTGTAAATGTGTGACTCTGTCCTGTTTTGTAATTCAGTTTAAGTGTAGCGATTTTTACATTCCCCCTATAAGTGATATCTTTGATAAGTGTCTTTTTCTATGTGACTTATTTCACTTAAAATCATCATACCTACATCCACTCATCATGCTGCTAGTAGCCTTATGACATTGATTTCATGGCTGAGTGATATTCCATTGTACATAAGTACCACAACTTCTTTATCAATTTTCCTATTCCTGGGATGTTTAAGGAGTACGGAAGTGGAGGTTCTTGGGAACAGAGCAGCCCTAAATTTTGGGGTGCCTGTGTCTTGATGATTTTTAGTTTTCCCAATTTATACGCCCATGAGTTGAAGTGCCCTATGCTCACTAACCTGTGTTTTTTAGATGTTTCAGGACACACCGTACACTTCTCCAGAGTGGCTGTTGGCAAATTACATTCCGCCCATCAGCATAGCAAGGCTCCGATTTCTACATGGACTGTCCTGCTTTTCTGGTTTTTACACTTTTTTCAGCATGACCCTTTGACCAATGGGAAGCGAGACTTCTTTATAGCGCTGATTTGCCTTTCCAGGTTGCTTGGTTGGCCAAGAAGGGCATATGCGTTTTTTCCTGAATATATTCGGGAAAAAACGCATACGCCCTTTTGGGCCAAGGGCATCATTGTCCACGTTTTGCCACTTTTCATGTGCTTTAAAGGCGATTCGAATCTACCTCCTGAAATCTGTTTCCTGCAATTCTGCCTTGCTTTAAACTCCTCTTCGTTGCCTTCCCTCAATATATTTGTGGACGAGAGTTATCATTTACAACTCTGCAGGTTTCTGAATTGCAGTGCCCCTGAGCTCCATTTTTCAACTCGCTTTCTTGGGAGCTGGCCGCAAAGCACAGGATTGCTTCAGGCCCTATTCTGGTTCCGGGGGGCAGGCTGAGCCTGTGGTTAATTCTTCTTCCTGATGGGAATATAGAGTGACCTGTGCCTGTCCCAACACCTAGAGCTAGTCTCTCGTTGGTTGCCCCTCTTCCCGTTCATCCTCAGGATAAATTGCAACCTGTACAGAACTGGAGTTTAAAGGTGCGGATTCCCAACGAGGGAGATTGCTAATAAAGCGGCTGGAATGGCAAACCCGAGCACAAGGAGATGAGAAATGAGGTGCGTTTCAGGAACCCTTCCCGATGAGACGGTGTACCATCTTCTGGGTTTCTCACGCATGTTTTCGATGTAGGAAGATGCCCTTGAACCTGGATATGTGGGATCCATGGGATGGGTACGATGCAGTATTACTTTAAAGGGACTGCGTTTGCCCACCCAGCCTCACCAAACCTCTCAGCCCCAAGAGTGTCCACCCTTATGTCTCATCTAGCTGTGGGTCTAGATATGGTCAATCCACTTTGCATCACAGCCCCTGAACGAATTATGTAAGAATTTCTCTCTCTTTCACTCTCTTTGTTTAATGGGTTTATAAAAGTAATTTATTTTTAAAATGGGGTTTAGCTGCTTTTCACTGCTGTGTTTATGCTGCTTTACCCCACTTGACACACTTCCAGTGAAATATCAATACATAGGTTTTAAGATTCTTACTAGTCAGATATATTCTTGTGTGGTGAATAGGGGGTGATGAGTCCAGTTCACTGAGCAAGGAGTAGGTCTTGTCTATTACATATTGGGTGTATCGAACGGTATCTGAGCGAATTTGAAACCCTTGTTTTATGCATCACCCCACCTCACCTTTCCTGTTAAGCAGCCATAGTGTGTTTCTAAACGTGTGACTCTGTTCTGTTTTGTAATTCAGTTCAAGTGTAGCGGTTTTTACATTCCCTCTATAAGTGATAGCTTATGATAAGTGTCTTTTTCTGTGTGACTTATTTCACTTAGAATCGTCGTACCTAAATCCACTCATCTTGCTTCTACTACCCTTATGACATTGATTTCATGTCTGAGTGATATTCCATTGTACATAAGGACCACAAATTCTGTATCCATTTTTCTCTTTCCTGGGATATTTAAGGTGTCATGAAGTGGAGGTTCTTGTCAACAGAGCAGCCTTAAACTTTGGGGTGCCTGTGTCTTGCTGATTTTTAGTTTTCCCAATTTATACGCATATGAGCGGACGTGCCCTATGCTCCCTAAGCTGTGTTTTTTCGATGTTTCAGGACACACCGTACACTTCTCCAGAGTGGCTGTTGGCAATTTACATCCCGCCCATCAGCGTAGCAAGGCTGCCATTTCTCCATGGCCTGTCCTGCATTTCTGGTTTTGACACTTTTTGCAGCATGGCCCTTTTGACCGATGGGAAGCGAGACTTCTTTGTAGCTCTGATTAGCCTTTCCAGGTTGCTTGGTTGGCCAAAAAGGGCGTATGCGTTTTTTCCTGAATATAATCAGGAAAAAATGCATACGCACTTTTTGGCCAAGGGCATCATTGTCGACATTTTGCCGCTTTTCATGTGCTTTAAGGGCGATTCGAATCTACCTCCTGAAACCTGTTTCCTGCAATTCTGCCTTGCTTTCAAATCCTCTTCGTTGCCTTCCCTCAATATATTTGTGGACGAGAGTTATCATTTATAACTCAGCAGGTTTGTGAATTGCAGTGCCCCTGAGCTCCATTTTTCAACTGTCTTTTTTGGGAGTTGGCCGCAAAAGCACTGGATTGCCTCAGGCACTATTCTGGTTCCCAGCGGCAGGATTAGCCTGTGGTTAATTCTTCTTCCTGATGGGAAAATACAGTGACCTGTGCCTGTCCCAACACCTAGATCTAGTCTCTCATTCGTTGCCCCTCTTCCCGTTCATCCTCAGGACAAATTGCAACCTGTAGGGAACAGAAGCTTAAAGGTGCTGATTCTCCAAGTAGGGAGATTGCTAGTAAAGTAGCTGGAAAGGCGAACCCGAGCACAAGGAGATGAGACATGAGGTGCGATTTAGAAACCTTTCAAAATCACACGGTGTACCATCTTCTGGGTTTCTCATGCATGTTTTCGATGTAGGAAGATGCCCTTGAACCTGGAGATTTGGGACCCATGGGATGGGTACCACGCAGTATTACTTTAAAGGGTCTGCGTTTGCTCACCCAACCTCACCCAACCTCTCAGCCCCAAGAGTGTCCACCCTTATGTCTCATCCAGCTGTGGGTCTAGACATGGTCAATCCAGGTTGCAACACAGCCCCTGAACGAATTTTGTAAGAATTTCTCTCTCTTTCACTGTCTTTGTTTTACGGGTTTTTAAAAGTAATTTATTTTTATAATGGGGTTTAGCTGCTTTTCACGGCTGTGTTTATGCGGCTTTACACCCACTTGACTCACTTCCAGACAGATATCAATACATAGGTTTTAAGATTCTTACTACTCAGATATATTCTTGTGCGGTGAATAGGAGGTGTTGAGTCCAGTTCACTGAGCAAGGAGTAGGTCTTGTCTATTACATATTGGGTGTATGGAACGGTATCTGAGCGAATTTGAAACCCTTGTTTTATGCATCACCCCACCTCACCTTTCCCGTTAAGCAGCCATAGTGTGTTTTCTAAACGTGTGACTCTGTTCTCTTTTGTAATTCAGTTCAAGTGTAGCGGTTTTTTCCATTCCCTCTATAAATGATAGCTTATGATAAGTGTCTTTTTCTGTGTGACTTATTTCACTTAGAATCGTCGTACCTAAATCCACTCATCTTGCTTCTCCTAGCTTTATGACATTGAATTCATGTCTGAGTGATATTCCATTGTACATAAGGATCACAACTTCTGTATCCATTTTTCTCTTCCTGGGATATTTAAGGTGTCATGAAGTGGAGGTTCTTGTCAACAGAGCAGCCCTAAACTTTGGGGTGCCTGTGTCATGCTGGTTTTTAGTTTTCCCAATTTATACGCCCATGAGTGGACGTGCCCTATGCTCCCTAAGCTGTGTTTTTTCGATGTTTCAGGACACACCGTACACTTCTCCAGTGTGGCTGTTGGCAATTTACATCCCGCCCATCAGCGTAGCAAGGCTGCCATTTCTCCATGGCCTGTCCTGCATTTCTGGTTTTGACACTTTTTGCAGCATGGCCCTTTTGACCGATGGGAAGCGAGACTTCTTTGTAGCGCTGATTTGCCTTTCCAGGTTGCTTGGTTGGCAAAAAAGGGCGTATGCGTTTTTTCCTGAATATATTCAGGAAACAACACATACGCCCTTTTTGGCCAAGGGCATCATTGTCGACGTTTTGCCGCTTTTCATGTGCTTTAAAGGCGATTCGAATCTACCTCCTGAAAGCTGTTTCCTGCAATTCTGCCTTGCTTTCAAATCCTCTTCGTTGCCTTCCCTCAATATATCTGTGGATGAGAGTTATCATTTATAACTCTGCGGGTTTGTGAATTGCAGTGTCCCTGAGCTGCACTTTTCAACTCGCTTTTTTGGGAGCTGACCGCAAAAGCGCGGGATTGCCTCAGGCCCTATTCTGCTTCTGGGCGGCAGGCTGAGCCTGTGGTTAATTCTTCTTCCTGATGGGAAAATAGAGTGACCTGTGCCTGCCCAAAACCTAGATCTAGTCTCTCATTGGTTGCCCCTCTTCCGTTTCATCCTCAGGACAAATTGCAACCTGTTCGGAACAGGAGGTTAAAGGTGCTGATTCTCCAAGTAGGGAGATTGCTAGTAAAGTAGCTGGAATGACGAACCCGAGCACAAGGAGATGAGAAATGAGGTGCGTTTCAGAAACCTTCCAAAATCACACGGTGTACCATCTTCTGGGTTTCTCATGCATGTTTTCGATGTAGGAAGATGCCCTTGAACCTGGAGATTTGGGACCCATGGGATGGGTACCACGCAGTATTACTTTAAAGGGTCTGCGTTTGCTCACCCAACCTCACCAAAACTCTCAGCCCCAAGAGTGTCCATCCTTATGTCTCATCCAGCTGTGGGTCTAGATATGGTCAATCCAGGTTGCATCACAGCACCTGAACGAATTTTATAAGAATTTCTCTCTCTTTCACTGTCTTTGTTTTACGGGTTTTTAAAAGTAATTTATTTTTATAATGGGGTTTAGCTGCTTTTCACGGCTGTGTTTATGCGGCTTTACACCCACTTGACTCACTTCCAGACAGATATCAATACATAGGTTTTAAGATTCTTACTTATCAGATATATTCTTGTGCGGTGAATAGGGGGTGTTGAGTCCAGTTCACTGAGCAAGGAGTAGGTCTTGTCTATTACATATTGGGTGTATGGAACGGTATCTGAGCGAATTTGAAACCCTTGTTTTATGCATCACCCCACCTCACCTTTCCCGTTAAGCAGCCATAGTGTGTTTTGTAAACGTGAGACTCTGTTCTGTTTTGTAATTCAGTTCAAGTGTAGCGGTTTTTACATTCCCTCTATAAGTGATAGCTTATGATAAGTGTCTTTTTCTGTGTGACTTATTTCACTTAGAATCGTCGTACCTAAATCCACTCATCTTGCTTCTACTAGCCTTATGACATTGATTTCATGTCTGAGTGATATTCCATTGTAGATAAGGACCACAACTTCTTTATCCATTTTGCTCTTTCCTGGGATATTTAAGGTGTCAAGAAGTGGAGGTTCTTGTCAACAGAGCAGCCCTAAACTTTGGGGTGCCTGTGTCTTGCTGATTTTTAGTTTTCCCAATTTATACGCCCATGAGTTGACGTGCCCTATGCTCCCTACGCTGTGTTTTTTCGATGTTTCAGGACACACCGTACACTTCTCCAGAGTGGCTGTTGGCAATTTACATCCCGCCCATCAGTGTAGCAAGGCTGCCATTTCTCCATGGCCTGTCCTGCATTTCTGGTTTTGACACTTTTTGCAGCATGGCCCTTTTGACCGATGGGAAGCGAGACTTCTTTGTAGCGCTGATTTGCCTTTCCAGGTTGCTTCTTTGGCCAAAAAGGGCGTATGTGATTTTTCCTGAATATATTCAGGAAAAAACGCATACGCCCTTTTTGGCCAAGGGCATCATTGTCGACGTTTTGCCACTTTTCATGTGCTTTAAAGGCGATTCGAATCTACCTCCTGAAACCTGTTTCCTGCAATTCTGCCTTGCTTTCAAATCTTCTTCGTTGCCTTCCCTCAATATATTTGTGGACGAGAGTTATCATTTATAACTCAGCAGTTTTGTGAATTGCAGTGCCCCTGAGCTCCATTTTTCAACTGTCTTTTTTGGGAGCTGGCCACAAAAGCACGGGATTGCCTCAGGCCCTATTCTGGTTCCTGGCGTCAGGCTGAGCCTGTGGTTAATTCTTCTTCCTGATGGGAAAATAGAGTGACCTGTGCCTGTCTCAACACCTAGATGTAGTCTCTCATTGGTTGCCCCTCTTCCCGTTCACCTCAGGACAAATTGTAACCTGTAGGGAACAGGAGCTTAAAGGTGCTGATTCTCCAATTAGGGAGATTGCTAGTAAAGTAGCTGGAAAGGCGAACCCGAGCACAAGGAGATGAGAAATGAGGTGCGTTTTAGAAACCATTCAAAATCACAGGGTGTACCATCTTCTGCGTTTCTCATGCCTGTTTTCGATGTAGGAAGATGCCCTTGAACCTGGAGATTTGGGACCCATGGGATGGGTACCACGCAGTATTACTTTAAAGGTTCTGCGTTTGCTCACCCAACCTCACCCAAACTCTCAGCCCCAAGAGTGTCCACACTTATGTCTCATCCAGGTGTGGGTCTAGATATGGTCAATCCAGGTTGCATCACAGCCCCTGAACGAATTTTGTAAGAATTTCTCTCTCTTTCACTGTCTTTGTTTTACGGGTTTTTAAAAGTAATTTATTTATATAATGGGGTTTAGCTGCTTTTCAAGGCTTTGTTTATGCGGATTTACACCCACTTGACTCACTTCCAGACAGATATCAATACATAGGTTTTACGATTCTTACTAGTCAGATATATTCTTGTGCGGTGAATAGGGGGTGTTGATTCTAGTTCACTGAGCAAGGAGTAGGTCTTGTCTATTACATATTGGGTGTATGGAATGGTATCTGAGCGAATTTGAAACCCTTGTTTTATGCATCACCCCACCTCACCTTTCCCGTTAAGCAGCCATAGTGTGTTTTCTAAACGTGTGAATCTGTTCTGTTTTGTAATTCAGTTCAAGTGTAGCGGTTTTTACATTCCCTCTATAAGTGATAACTTATAATAAGTGTCTTTTTCTGTGTGACTTATTTCACTTCGAATCGTCGTACGTAAATCCACTCATCTTGCTTCTACTAGCCTTATGACATTGATTTCATATCTGAGTGATATTCCATTGTACATAAGTACCACAACTTCTTTATCCATTTTTCTCTTTCCTGGGATATTTAAGGTGTCATGAAGTGGAGGTTCTTGTCAACAGAGCAGCCCTAAACTTTGAGGTGCCTGTGTCTTGCTGATTTTTATTTTTCCCAATTTCTACGTCCATGAGTGGACGTGCCCTATCCTCCCTAAGCCGTGTTCTTTCGTTGTTTCAGGACACACCGTACACTTCTCCAGAGTGGCAGTTGGCAATTTACATCCCGCCCATCAGCGTAGCAAGGCTGCCATTTCTCCATGGCCTGTCCTGCATTTCTGGTTTTCACAGTTTTTTCAGCATGGCCCTTTAACCGATGGGAAGAGAGACTTCTTTGTAGCGCTGATTTGCCTTTCTAGGTTGCTTGGTTGGCCAAAAAGGGCGTATGCGTTTTTTCCTGAATATATTCAGGAAAAATCGCATACGCCCTTTTTGGCCAAGGATCATTGTCGACGTTCTCCCGCTTTTCATGTGCTTTTAAGTCGATTTGAATCTACCTCCTGAAATCTGTTTCCTGCAATTCTGCCTTGCTTTCAAATCCTCTTCGTTGCCTTCCCTCAATATATTTGTGGACGAGAGTTATCATTTATAACTCAGCAGGTTTGTGAATTGCAGTGCCCCTGAGCTCCATTTTTCAACTGTCTTTTTTGGGAGCTGGCCAAAAAAGCACGGGATTGCCTCAGGCCCTCTTTTGGTTCCTGGCGGCAGGCTGAGCCTGTGGTTAATTCTTCTTCCTGATGGGAAAATAGAGTGACCTGTGCCTGTCTCAACACCTAGATCTAGTCTCTCACTGGTTGCCCCTCTTCCCGTTCACCTCAGGACAAATTGCAACCTGTAGGGAACAGGAGCTTAAAGGTGCTGATTCTCCAAGTAGGGAGATTGCTAGTAAAGTAGCTGGAAAGGTGAACCCGAGCACAAGGAGATGAGAAATGAGGTGCGTTTTAGAAACCTTTCAAAATCACACGGTGTACCATCTTCTGGGTTTCTCATGCATGTTTTCGATCTAGGAAGATGCCCTTGAACCTGGAGATTTGGGACCCATGGGATGGGTACCACGCAGTATTACTTTAAAGGGTCTGCGTTTGCTCACCCAACCTCACCCAACCTCTCAGCCCCAAGAGTGTCCACCCTTATGTCTCATCCAGGTGTGTGTCTAGATATGGTCAATCCAGGTTGCATCACAGCCCCTGAACGAATTTTGTAAGAATTTCTCTCTTTTTCACTGTCTTTGTTTTACGGGTTTTTAAAAGTAATTTATTTTTATAATGGGGTTTAGCTGCTTTTCACGGCTGTGTTTATGCGGATTTACACCCACTTGACTCACTTCCAGACAGATATCAATACATAGGTTTTATGATTCTTACTAGTCAGATATATTCTTGTGCAGTGAATAGGGGGTGTTGAGTCCAGTTCACTGAGCAAGGAGTAGGTCTTGTCTATTACATATTGGGTGTATGGAATGGTTTCTATGCTAAATTAAAACCCTAGTTTTATGCATCACCCCACCTCACCTTTCCCTTTAAGCAGCCATAGTGTGTTTTCTAAACGTGTGACTCTGTTCTGTTTTGTAATTCAGTTCAAGGGTAACGGTTTTTACATTCCCTCTCTAAGTGATATCTTATGATAAGTGTCTTTTTCTGTGTGACTTCTTTCACTTGGAATCGTCATACCTAAATCCACTCATCATGCTGCTACTAGCCTTATGACATTGATTTCATGGCTGAGTGATATTCCATTGTACATAAGGACCACAACTTCTTTATCCATTTTTCTCTTTCCTGGGATATGTAAGGTGGAATGAAGTGGAGGTTTTTGTCAACAGAGCAGCCCTCAACTTTGGGGTCCCAGTATCTTGCTGATTTTTAGTTTTCCCAATTTATAAGCCCATGAGTGGAAGTGCCCTATGCTCCCTAAACTGTGTTTTTTCGATGTTTCAGGACACACCATACACTTCTCCAGAGTGGCTGTTGGCAATTTACATCCCGCCCTTCAGCGTAGCAAGGCTGCCATTTCTCCATGGCCTGTACTGCATTTCTGGTTTTTACACTTTTTTCAGCATAGCCCTTTTGACCGATGGGAAGCGAGACTTCTTAGTAGCACTGATTTGCCTTTCCAGGTTGCTTGGTTGGCCAAAAAGGGCGTATGCGTTTTTTCCTGAATATATTCAGGAAAAAACGCATACGCCCTTTTTGGCCAAGGGCATCATTGTCGACATTTTGCTTCTTTTCATGTGCTTTTAAGTCGATTTGAATCTACCTCCTGAAATCTGTTTCCTGCAATTCTGCCTTGCTTTCAAATCCTCTTCGTTGCCTACCCTCAATATATTTGTGGACGAGAGTTATCATTTATAACTCTGCAGGTTTGTGAATTGCCGTGCCCCTTAGCTCCATTTTTCTACTCGTTTTTTTGAGAGCTGGCCGCAAAAGCGCAGGATTGCTTCAGTCCTTATTCTAGTTCCGGGGTCACTCTGAGCCTGTGCTTAATTCTTCTTCGTGATGGGAAAATAGAGTGACCTGTGCCTGTCCCAACACCTAGAGCTAGTCTCTCATTGGTTCCCCCTCTTCCCGTTCATCCTCAGGACAAATTGCAACCTGTAGAGAAGAGGAGATTAAAGGTGCTGATTCCCCAAGTAGGGAGATTGCTAGTAAAGCGGCTGGAATGGCAAACCCGAGCAAAAGGATATGAGAAATGACATGCGTTTTAGAAAACTTTCCCGATCAGACAGTATACCATCTTTTGGGTTTCTCATGCATGTTTTCGATGAAGGAAGATGCCCTTGAACCTGGAGATTTGGGCCCCATGGGATGGGTACCACGCAGTATTACTTTATAGGGTCTGCGTTTGCTCACCCAACCTCAACAAACCTCTCAGCCCCAGGAGTGTCCACCCTTATGTCTCATCTAGCTGTGGGTCTAGATATGGTCAATCCAGGTTGCATCACAGCCCCGGAACGAATTGTGTAAGAATTTCTCTCTCTTTCACTCTCTTTGTTTCATGGGATTTTAAAAGTAATTGATTTTTATAATGGGCTTTAGCTGCTTTTCACTGCTGTGTTTATGCCGCTTTACACCCACTTGACACACTTCCAGAGAGATATCAATACATAGGTTTTAAGATTCTAACTAGTCAGATATATTCTTGTGCGGTGAATAGGGGGTGTTGGGTCCAGTTCACTGAGCAAGGAGTCGGTCTTGTCTAGTACATATTGGGTTTATGGAACGGTATCTGAGCTAATTTGAAACCCTTGTTTTATGCATCACCCCACCTCACCATTCGCGTTAAGCAGCCATAGTGTGTTTTCAAAATGTGTGACTCTGTTCTGTTTTGTAATTGAGTTCAAGGGTAACGGTTTTTACTTCCCTCTCTAAGTGATATCTTATGATAAGTGTCTTTTTCTGTGTGACTTATTTCACTTAAAATCGTGGTACCTAAATACACTCATCATGCTGCTACTAGCCTTAGGACATTGATTTCATGGCTGATTGATATTCCATTGTACATAAGGACCTCAACTTCTTTATCCATTTTTCTCTATCCTGGGATATTTAAGGTGGAATGAAGAGGAGGTTCTTGTCAACAGAGCAGCTCTAAACTTTGGGGTGCCTGTGTCTTTCTGATTTTTAGTTTTCCCTATTTATACACCCATGAGTGGAAGTGCCCTATGCTCTCCAAGCTGTGTATTTTAGATGTTTCAGGACACAACGTACACTTCTACAGAGTGGCTGTTGGCAATTTACATCCCGCCCATCAGCGTAGCAAGGCTCGCATTTCTCCATAGCCTGTCCTGCCTTTCTGGTTTTCACACTTTTTTCAGCATGGCCCTTTGACTGATGGGAAGCGAGACTTCTTGGTAGGGCTGATTTGCCTTTCCAGGTTGCTTGGTTGGCCAAAAAGGGCGTATGCGTTTTTTCCTGAATATATTCAGGAAAAAACGCATACGCCCTTTTTGGCCAAGGACATCATTGTCCACGTTTTGCCGCTTTTCATGTGCTTTAAAGGCGATTCGAATCTAACTCCTTAAAGCTGTTTCCTGCAATTCTGCCTTGCTTTCAAATCCTCTTCGTTGCCTTCGCTCAATATATTTGTGGACGAGTGTTATCATTTATAACTCTGCAGGTCTGTGAATTGCCGTGCCCCTGAGCTCCATTTTTCAACTCGGTTTTTTGGGAGCTGGCCGCAAAAGCGCAGGATTGCTTCAGGCCCTCTTCTGGTTCTGGGGGGCAGGCTGAGCCTGTGGTTAATTCTTCTTCCTAATGGGAAAAAAGATTGACCTGTGCCTGTCACAAAACCTAGAGCAAGTCTCTCATTGGTTCCCCCACTTCCCGTTCATTCTCAGGACAAATTGCAACCTGTACAGAACAGGAGGTTAAAGGTGCTGATTCTCCAAGGGGGGAGATTGCTAGTAGAGTGGATGGAATGGCGAACCCGAGCACAAGGAGATGAGAAATGAGGTGCCTTTTAGAAACCTTTCCCAATCAGACGGTGTACCATCTTCTGGGTTTCTAGTGCATGTTTTCGATGTAGGTAGATGCCCTTGAACCTGGAGATTTGGGACCCATTGGACGGGTACCACGCAGTATTACTTTAAAGGGTCTGCGTTTGCTCACCCAACCTCACCAAACCTCTCAGCCCCAAGAGTGTCCACCCTTATGTCTCATCTAGCGGTGGGTCTAGATATGGTCAATCCAGGTTGCATCACAGCCCCTGAACGAATTGTGTAAGAATTTCTCTCTCTTTCACTGTCTTTGTTTCATGGGTTTTTAAAAGTAATTGATTTTTATAATGGGGTTTAGCTGCTTTTCACTGCTGTGTTTATGCTGCTTTACACCCACTTGACACACTTCCAGAGAGATATCAATACATAGGTTTTACGATTTTTACTAGTCAGATATATTCTTGTGCGGTGAATAGTGGGTGTTGAGTCCAGTTCACTGAGCAAGGAGTAGGTCTTGTCTAGTACATATTGGGTTTATGGAACGGTATCTGAGCTAATTAGAAACCCTTGTTTTATGCATCACCCCACCTCACCTTTCCCGTTAAGCAACCATAGTGTGTTTTCAAAATGTGTGACTCTGTTCTGTTTTGTAATACAGTTCAAGGGTAACGGTTTTTACATTCCCTCTATAAGTGATATCTTATGATAAGTGTCTTTTTCTGTGTGACTTATTTCACTTAAAATCGTGGTACCTAAATACACTCATCATGCTGCTACTAGCCTTAGGACATTGATTTCATGGCTGAGTGAAAATCCATTGTACATAAGGACCTCAACATCTTTATCCATTTTAATATTTCCTGGGATATTTAAGGAGTCATGAAGTGGAGGTTCTTGTCAACAGAGCAGCCCTAAACTTTGGGGTGCCTGTGTCTTGCTGATTTTTAGTTTTCCCAGTTTATACGCCCATTAGTGGACGTGCCCTATGCTCCCTAAGCTGTGTTTTTTCGATGTTTCAGGACACACCGCACACTTCTCCAGAGTGGCTGTTGGCAATTTACATCCCGCCCATCAGCGTAGCAAGGCTGCCATTTCTCCATGGCCTGTCCTGCATTTCTGGTTTTGACACTTTTTGCAGCATGGCCCTTTTGACCAATGGGAAGCGAGACTTCTTTGTAGCGCTGATTTGCCTTTCCAGGTTGCTTGGTTGGCCAAAAAGGGCGTATGCGTTTTTTCCTGAATATATTCAGGAAAAAACGCATACGCCCTTTTAGGCCAAGGGCATCATTGTCCACGTTTTGCCGCTTTTCATGTGCTTTAAAGGCGATTCGAATCTACCTCCTGATACCTGTTTCCTGCAATTCTGCCTTGCTTTCAAATCCTCTTCATTGCCTTCCCTCAAAATATTTGTGGACGAGACTTATCATTTATAACTCCGCAGGTTTGTGAATTGCTGTGTCCCTGACCTCCATTTTTCAACTGGATTTTTTGGGAGCTGGCCGCAAATGCGCAGGATTGCTTCAGGCCCTATTCTGGTTCCGGGGGGCATGCTGAGCCTGTGGTTAATTCTTCTTCCTGATGGGAAAATAGAGTGACCTGTGCCTGTCACAACACCTAGATCTAGTCTCTCATTGGTTCCCCCTCTTCCCGTTCATCCTCAGGACAAATTGCAACCTGTAGAGAAGAGGAGGTTAAAGGTGCTGATTCCCCAAGCAGGGAGATTGCTAGTAAAGTGGCTGGAAAGGCGAACCCGAGCACAAGGAGATGAGAAATGAGGTGCGTTTCAGAAGCATTTCCCGATCAGACGGTGTACCATCTTCTGGGTTTCTCATGCATGTTTTCGATGTAGGAAGATGCCCTTGAACCTGGAGATTTGGGAGCCATGGGATTGGTAACATGCAGTATTACTTTAAAGGGTCTGCGTTTGCTCACCCAACCTCACCCAAAGTCTCAGCCCCAAGAGTGCCCACCTTTATGTCTCAATCACCTGTGGGTCTAGGTATGGTCAATCCAGGTTGCATCACAGCCCCTGCACGAATTTTGTAAGAATTTCTCTCTCTTTCACTGTCTTTGTTTCACGGGTTTTTAAAGGTAATTTATTTTTAAAATGGGGTTTAGCTGCTTTTCACGGCTGTGTTTATGCCGCTTTACACTCACTTGACTCTCTTCCAGAGAGAGATCAATACATAGGTTTTCAGATTCTTACTAGTCAGATATATTCTTGTGCGGTGAATAGGGGGTGTTGAGTCCAGTTCACTGAGCAAGGAGTAGGTCTTGTCTATTACATATTTGGTTTATGGAACGGTATCTGAGCTAATTTGACACCCTTGTTTTATGCATCACCCCACCTCACCTTTCGCGTTAAGCAGCCATAGTGTGTTTTCAAAATGTGTGACTCTGTTCTGTTTTGTAATTCAGTTCAAGGGTATCGGTTTTTACGTTCCCTCTCTAAGTGATATCTTATGATAAGTGTGTTTTTCTGTGTGACTTATTTCACTTAGAATCGTCGTACCTAAATCCACTCATCATGCTGCTACTAGCCTTAGGACATTGATTTCATGGCTGAATGATATTCCATTGTACATAAGGACCACAACTTCTTTACCATTTTTTTCATCCCTGGGATATTTAAGATGTACACAAGTGGAGGTTCTTGTAACCAGAGCAGCCCTTTAACTTTGGGGTGCCTGTGTCTTTTTGATTTTTATTTTTCCAATTTATACGCCCATGAATGGATTTGCCCCTTTCTCTCTAGCTGTGTTTTTTAGATGTTTTAGGAAATACCATACCCTTCTCCAGAGTCGCCATTGGCAATTTGCATCCCGACCATCAGTGTAACAATGCTCCCTTTCCTCCCTGGCCTCTCCAGTATTTTTTTTTACACTTTTTTAGGAAGGCGCTTTCGACCGATGGGAAGTGAGACTTCTTTGTAGTGCTGAATTTCATTTCCGGCTTGCTTGGTTGGCCAAAGAGGGCCTATGCGTTTTTTCCTGAATTTATTCAGAAAAAAACACATATGCTCTTTTTGGCCATGTGCATCGTTGTTGACGTTTGGCCGCTTTTCATGTGCTTTAGGGGCTATTCGAATCTAACTCCTAAAATCTGTTTCCTGCAATTCTGCCTTCCTTTCCAATCCTGTTCATTGCCTTCCCTCAATATAGTTTTGGACGATAGTTATAATTTATAACTCTGCAGGTTTGTGAATTGCAGTGCCCCTGAGCTCCATTTTTCAACTCGCTTTTTTGGGAGATGTCCGCAGAACCGCTGGTTTGCTTCTGGCCCTACTCTGGTTCCCGGTGGCAGGCTAAGCCTTTGCTTAATTCTTCTTCCTGATTGGAAAGTATAGTGACATGTTCCTGTCCGAACATCTAGGGCTTGGCTCTCCTTGTTTCTCCTCCTTCCCCTTCTTCCTTTGGAAAAATTCCAAATTTTGTGCAACTGGATGTTGAAGGTGCTGACATCCTCAAGTGGGGAGATTTTAAGGAAAAAGGCTGGAGGGGTGAACCCAACAACCAGGAAATTAGGAGTTTTGTGCCTTTTCCAAAATCTCCCTGATCCAACCGTGTTCCATCTTCTGGGTGTCACAGGCATGTTTTAGCTGTAGGAAAGGTCCCGTGTATGTAAGGAGAACACCAGGGATTTTTCCAAATCAGTGTCTCCCCGAACTCCAATCTGGGGAACGTTTAAGCTACTGGTACATGTGTGTTCATTAAGGGACTTGGGCCTTAGTCAGAGTCCGAACTTTAGATGATTGAAGTCTTCAGGTTCAGAAACGCTCACCATCGGCCTCCTTTAGTTTCCATTTTATCTGTAGTTGATAGATGATTTCGATATAGATATCTATTGTTTTTCAGATTATTTCCCCTTAGGGGTCATTACAAAATATTGAGTATAGTTCCCTGTGTTATAAAGTAGTTCCTTGTTGATGATATATTTTATACATAGCAGTGTGTATATGTTAATCTGAAACTGTTAATTTATCCCTCCTCCCACCTTTCCCCTTTGGTAATAAAAAAATATAAGATTTTATACTTCTCAGAAATCTAGGAGCTGAAAGAGAGGTATCATTTTCAATGGAAAATCATTCAAAACAAGGTTGAAACTTCAACCAAGATTATTAGATGTCCATCCTTGGAAAGAAATCACTGCATTTCTCTACTGTTGACCTGACAAATAAGACAAACCCCTCCACTGAACTTGCTTATAATAAAGTGATGGAAATATCAAATGGAAGTGTTAGAAACATCTTATTTTACACGAGCCTTATACACTGCTCTATGTTAATTACAGTTTGGCTCACACATCTGTTCTTTGAAGTTACAATGTTCTCAAATTCTGTTACTGATCCTGCAGAGTGGGTCCCAACAAGGGTCTCCCTGCCCAGTGTCATTGGAGCCAACAGATCGAGACAGACTTTGGTTCAGAAGCAAAGGAAAACTTTATATTTTGATCAGAGAATGGAGAGGTGAGAGTGTGTGCTCCCTTGCGGGTTGTGGGCCGGGCTGCTGTGTAGAGATCCTGGCAGCGTCAGCGGGAGGGAGGGGTAGAGCTCTCGAGGGCCGGGTTGGCTGGAGCTCAGGCTCTATGTCGCAGAGTCTGCACGGGGCCCCACGAGCTGAGGTGTCGGCCCAGCCATTTTGCACTAGGAAATCGGGTCTGAAGTGTCGGGTGTGGGACCTCTGCATGTGGAAACCTAGGAGCAAGTGAAATTAGACAAAGCACAAAGGAAAAAATGGTTAGACTTTATTTTATTGCCCAGATTCTATTTTCATCTCCCAGGAATTTTTCATGGGCTTTGCCAGTGACAAAGCCCTCCTCTGCCTTTTGTCCCATTCCTCATTCTTGGGGTGCTGAGGGTGCAGACACCTCTTCTGTAAATGCTTCGTGCTGAGTTGGGTGTCCTCATACCCGGGGCAAGGGGGAGGACTTCTCCCAAGCAGCCTCCATGTGAGGTTGATTGTCCCCAGGCCTCCTCCCTCACTGCTCGTCTGCCTGAGCACCAGCATTGGAAGTTTTATAGATTCTAATGATCTTTAAGGGTCCAGGAAAGAGATGTGCAGAGACGCTGGGGGGGTGGGGGTGGGCCGTTTTACCCTGCTCCACATTGGTTCGGCCCCCTTAGGCTGACGGTTTCTGCCAGCCTAGATGCTCTGACCAGTAGTCTGCGCTTTCTTCAGTTAGGCCACTGAATTAACGTACAAACAGCACCAGGTGTCAGAGCCCTGCTTGCTCAACTCCCAGACAGTCCAGGGCCGGTGGTGATCCAGGACCATGATGGCCACTCAGTCAACGGCCTTTTGAAGTAGCCAGGAGTACAGCCGGTCTCATTGGCCGCCGTCACCGCGGTGTCTGTAGGCTTTTCTATGGTGGCAGCGTTATTTACGGTTCCCCTACCAAGTTTATTAGCTCCGCTCTGGGTGCAGTAAGTCCTGTAAGCAATAGTCTGCTCTTTTGGGGCACACTCTTGTTGTTTTCTGAGAGAAGCTCCAGGTCAAGTGATGGTCACACGAGTCGTCATGGGGGCCCATTGCCCCAGGTTGTCTCTCTGGAGGTTGGGGTTGGAGGGCCTCCTCACTCGAGGTCATTGTGCCCACGGAGCAATCCCTGCAACTTCAGGGCATGGTGGGTGGTTAGGATCACCAAGTGGCGTCCTTTTCCCTTAGGAGGGAGCTGGCCTTGTGGGCTGCTGATTTCCAGGTTTTTAGATACCCCCAGTATCCTGGTCGGATGGGGTGGCTGGCCAATGCCTGGAGGGCATTCTTGCATTGTTCCATTTCAAGTGGTCCCAGTTTTTGCACTAATACTCCAAGGGCGATTCGCCTTGGACCAGGAATGTAAAGGTCAAAGGGTTTAGCTAACTTAGGGAGGTCCAGGGCACGGGTCTGAACTGACTGCTCTTTCCATTCTTGAAAGGCCGCTTCTGGATTCTATTCAAAAGGATCATCATCTTTTCCTTTCAGTGTTTCATATAGAGGCCCAGCTATTAGACTGTAGTTAGGGATTCAGATGCAGCAAACCCCGGTCTCCCCAGGAACCCCTAAGCTGTCTTCTAGTTTCAGGAAGGGTGAGGCTGCAAATGGCTTCTTCCCTTTCCTGGGGTGGGCTTCTCCGACCTTCTGAGCGAATGAAGCCCAGGAAGGTCACCTTAGTTTGTGATATTTGAGCCTTTTTCTTGGACACCTTCTATCTTTTATTGGCTAGGTAGTTCAGAGGCCTCCTTAGTCGGGCTGGTGATCAGAATGTCATCTGCATATTGAAGGAGGGTTCCCTTCTCCAGAGGTAGATCTTTTAGGTCTTTAGCTAACGTTTCCACAAAGATGGTGTGGGAATTTTTGAACCCCTGGGGCAGGACGGCCCAGCAGTATTGTTTTTGTTGTATGTTGAGTCCTGCCACTCACAGCCAAAATTTCTTGTGACTCTGGGACGAATGGAATACAGAAGAAGGCATCATTGAAGTCTAATACAGAATACCATGTCCTGGTGGATGGTAGAATGACCAGCAGGGTGTAGGAATTAGGAACTACTAGATGTATATCCTCTGTGGCTTCACTGACTGTCCTGGCGTCCTCTACCAGGTCCCCAGCAGCCCATGGGGCTCTGGTGGTCAGGCCCCTCCCAGGATATGGAGCTCACCTGGGCAGGTACCCAGCAGCCCACGGGGCTCTGGTGGTTAGGCCCCTCCCAGGATATGGAGCTCACCTGGGCAGGTACCCAGCAGCCCATGGGGCCATCATGGTCAGGCCCCTCCCAGGATATGGAGCTCACCTGGGCAGGTACCCAGCAGCCCACGGGGCTCTCGTGGGCAGGCCCCTCCCTGGATATGGAGCTCCCGTGGACAGGTACCCCGACAGGGCTGGGCACACAGGAACTGTGCACATAGCCCTCATTGCAGAGCACCCCCAGCACACCTGTCACTCAGAGCTGACACAGAGCACCTCAGAGCAGAGCTTGAACTAATAAACAGCAGCTCCAACAGGTCTGTGACCCTAGGCTTCACTCTGTGCGACCTCCCTCTGCCTGGTCTTCCAGGGGCTTCCACAGCAGCCGGGGCACCAGGCCTCTGTCTCCACCCACCACCCCTCCTCTCCCTGACTCCTGGGTTCCTCTCATTAGCAGAGGGTCTTCTTGAAGTTGTCTCCCACTCATGGACCAGATAAAATGATTAGAAAACAAGCCAGGGCTGCCGCCCCTTATCTATCCTGACTCTTGGGACCCTACACCTGTTCCTTGGATCTGGCCGGTGCAGCAAGGCCCATTTTCTGCAAATCTGAGCCCCTGAGGGGCGAGGACTGGCTGACCTGGGCAGCCTGACCCGGCCGGCCAGCCCTTCCCAGGTGTGCCTGGGTTGAGGTCAATATAAACACCCCTCCAGGCAGCAAAAGCCTCTGCAGCTGTGCCTGACGCCATATTCTCTGCCCCGTCAGCAGTCTCGGGGTTGGGCTGGTGGGAGGCAGTAGGGCCCACGGCTCTATGAGTGGCCCGTTGTGACTGGGGCTCTACTGGACTTTCTGCAGGAGTTGCCGGGCTGCCACCTGTTAAAGAAGAGGATGTGTCACCCATACTTGCTGCTGGAATTTCTCCCCGGGCAGAGGTAAGGAAGGAAAAAAGCAGTGGGGGCTGGGACAGGAGGGGTACCTCAGGCAGGGAAATGGAAAGTTTCCAGACGAGCGCCCGGGGCCAGGACCATCCTGGCTGGCCTGCAGGCACCAAGTCGGCCTGCGTGCTGTCGCTGGTGTGACTCCAAGCCCCTTCCTCTAGTTTTTAGTCTTTGCACACATTCAGGTGTTTTACCTGGGAACGGTGGGAAAAGTTCAGCAGCAGCTGGCCTGGGGCTCAGCTCACGTTTAGTCAGAGACGCCTCCTCACGGTCCCCCAGCTTTGCAATGAGGACGCTCCTTGTGTGGGGGCTGCTGGCTGCATGGGAGATGATTCCACACCTGTGACCAACTTAAGAATTGTTTACCACTGGAGCAAGTGCGCTGATAGGGTTTTCCTCTGTATGACCAGTGGGTTCTGTTTTTTTTTTTTTTTTCTTTTTTGGTTCAAGGTAAGTTTTATTCCTCTTTTTGTATTTATGGATATAAGCATGGAAATAATTCATTCATATAAATACGTCTATGGGAAGGACAGAACTTTTTTTTTTCTGTTTTATTTTTTTTAAGTATTATTTATGTTTTAATTTTTGAATTTATTTTATTCATTTTTTTATACAGCAGGCTCTTATTGGTTATCTATTTTATACATATAAGTGTATATATGTCAATCCCAGGGTCGCAATTCATCCCACCACCACCACCCTGCCACTTTCCCCCCTTGGTGTCCATACATTTGTTCTCTACATCTGTGTCTCTATTTCTGCCTTGCAAACCAGTTCATCTTTACCATTTTTCTAGGTTCTACATGTATGCGTTAATATACGATATTTGTTTTTCTCTTTCTGACTTACTTCACTCTGTATGACAGTCTCTAGATCTATCCACGTCTCTACAAATGACCCAATTTCATTCCTTTTTATGGCTGAGTAATATTCCATTTTATATATGTAGCACATCTTTTCCGTTCGTCTGTCTATGGGCATTTAGGTTGCTTCCATGACCTGGCTATTGTAAATAGTGCTGCAATGAATATTGTGGTGAATATGTCTTTTTGAATTATGGTTTTCTCTGGGTATATGGCCAGTAGTGGGATTGCTGGGTCATATGGTAATTCTATTTTTAGTTTTTTAAGGAACCTCCATACTGTTCTCCATAGTGACTGTATCAATTTACATTCCCACAAATAGTGTAAGAGGGTTCCCTTTTCTCCACACCCTCTCCAGCATTTGTTGTTTGTAGATTTTCTGATGATGCCCATTCTAACTCGTGTGAGGTGATACCTCATTGTAGTTTTGGTTTATATTTCTCTAATAATTAGTGATGTTGAGTAGCTTTTCATGTGTTTCTTGGTCATCTGTATGTCTTCTTGGGACAAATGTCTATTTACATCATCTGCCCATTTTTGGATTGGGTTGTTTGTTTTTTTTACTGTTGAGGTGCATGAGCTGTTTATATACATTGGAGATTAATCCTTTGTCCATTGATTCGTTTGCAAATATTTTCTCCCATTCTGAGGGTTGTCTTTTCGTCTTGTTTGTAGTTTCCTTTGCTTTGCAAAAGCTTTTAGGTTTCATTTGCTCCCATTTGTTTTTTTTTTTTTTTTATTCCATTACTCTAGGAGGTGGATCAAAAAAGATCTTGCTGTGATTTATGTCAAAGAGTATTCTTCCTATGTTTTCCTCTAAGAGTTTTATAGTGTCCGGTCTTACATTTCGGTCTCTAATCCATTTGGAGTTTATTTTTTGTGTATGGTGTTAGGGAGTGTTCTAATTTCATTCTTTTACATGTAGCTGTCCATTTTTCCCAGCACCACTTATTGAAGAGACTGTCTTTTCTCCATTGTATACCCTTGCCTCCTTTGTCATAGATTAGTGGGCCATAGGTGTGTAGGTTTATCTCTGGGCTTTCTTTTTTTTTTTTCTTTTACATCTTTATTGGAGTATAATTGCTTTACAATTGTGTGTTAGTTTCTGCTGTATAAAAAAGTGAATCAGCTATGCGTATACATATAACACCATATCCCCTCCCTCTTGCACCTCCCTCTCACTCCCTTATCCCACCCTTTTAGGTGGTCACAAAGCACAGAGCTGATCTCCCTGTGCTATGTGGCTGCTTCCCAGTAGCTATCAATTTTACATTTGGTAGTGTATATATGTCCATACCACTCTCTCACTTTGTCCCAGCTTACCCTTCCCTCTCCCCATGTCCTCAAGTCCTTTCTCTACGTCTGTGTCCTTAATCCTTTCCTGCCCCTAGGTTCTTCATAAACTTTTTTTTTTTTTTTAGATTCCATATATATGTGTTAGCATACGGTATTTGTTTTTCTCTTTCTGACTTACTTCACTCTGTAGGACAGACTCTAGATCCATCCACCTCACTAAAAATAACTCAATTTCGTTTCTTTTTATGGCTGAATAATGTTCCATTGTATATATGTGCCACATCTTCTTTATCCATTTATCTGTTGATGGACACTTAGGTTGCTTCCATGTCCTGGCTATTGTAAATAGAGCTACAGTGAACATTGTGGTACATGACTCTTTTTGAATTATGGTTTTCTCAGGGTAAATGTCCAGGATTGGGTTTGCTGGGTTGTATGGTAGTTCTATTTTTAGTTTTTAAGGAAGCCCCATACCGTTCTCCCTAGTGGCTATATCAATTTACATTCCCACCAACAGTGCAAGAGGGTTCCTTTTTCTCCAATAAATGCCTCTCCAGCATTTATTGTTGGTAGATTTTTTGATGATGGCCATTCTGACTGGTGTGAGGTGATACCTCACTGTAGTTTTGATTTGCATTTCTCTAATGATTAGTGATGTTCAGCATCCTTTCATGTGTTTGTTGGCAACCTGTATATCTTCTTTGGAGAAATGTCTATTTAGGTCTTCTGCCCATTTTTGGATTGGGTTGTTTGGTTTTGTGATATTGAGCTACATGAGCTGCTTTTTGTAGATTAATCCTTTGCCATTTGCTTCATTTGAAAATATTTTCTCCCATTCTGATGGTTGTCTTTTCATCTTGCTTAAGTTTTCCTTTGCTGTGCAAAAGAGTTTATGTTTCATTCGGTCCCATTTTTTAATTTTTGTTTTTATTTCCATTTCTCTAAGAGGTGGGTCAAAAAGGATCTTGCTGTGATTTATGTCATAGACTGTTCTGCTTATGTTTTCTTCTAAGAGTTTTATAGTGGCTGGTCTTATATTTAGGTCTCTAATCCATTTTGAGTTATTTTTGTGTATGGTGTTAGGGAGTGTACTAATTTCATTCTTTTACATGTAGCTGTCCAGTTTTCCCAGCACCACTTACTGAAGACACTGTCTTTTCTCCATTGTATACCCTTGCCTCCTTTGTCATAGATTAGTTAACCATAGGTACGTGGGTTTATCTCTGTGCTTTCTATCCTGTTCTATTGACCTATATTTCTGTTTTTGTGTCAGTACCATATTATCTTGATTTCTGTAGCTTTGTAATATAGTCTGAAGTCTGGAAGTCTGATTCCTCCAGCTCTTTTTTTCCCCCTCAAGACTGCTTTGGCTATCCAGGGTCTTTTGTGTCTCCCTATAAATTTTAAGATTTTTTTTTCTTGTTCTGTAGAAAATGCCAAAGGTATTTTGATCGGGATTGCATTGAATCTGTAGATTGCTTTGGGTAGTATAGTCATTTTCACAATATTGATTCTTCTAATCCAAGAACATGGTATATGTCTCCATCTGTTTATATCATCTTTGATTTCTTTCATCAGTGTCTTATAGTTTTCTGAGTACAGGTCTTTTACTTCCTTAGGTAGGTTTATTCCTAGGTATTTTATTCTTTTTGTTGCAGTGGTAATGGGATTGTTTCCTTAATTTCTCTTTCTGATCTTTCATTGTTAGTGTATAGGAATGCAAGCAATTTCTGTGCATTAATTTTGTATCCTGCAACTTTACCAAATTCATTGATTAGCTCCAGTGGTTTTCTGGTGGCGTCTTTAGGATTCTCTATCTATGATATCATGTCATCTGCAAACAGTGACAATTTTACTTCTTCTTTTCCTTTTTGTATTCCTTTTATTTCTTTTTCTTCTCTGATTGCCATGGCTAGGACCTCCAAAACTATGTTGAATAGCAGTGGTGAGAGTGGGCATCCTCGTCTTGTTTCTGATCTTAGAGGAGACGCTTTCAGTTTTTCACCATTGAGAATGCTGTTTGCTGTGGGTTTGTCATATATGGCCTTTATTATGTTGAGGTAGTTTCCCTCTATGCCCACACTCTGCAGAGTTTTTATCGTAAATGAGTGTTGAATTTTCTCAAAATCTTTTCCTTCATCTATTGAGATGATCATATGGTTTTATTCTACAATTTGTTAATATGGTGTATCACATTGATTTGTGTATATTGAAGAATCCTTGCATCCCTGGGATAAACCCCACTTGATCATGGTGTATGATCCTTTTAATCTGTTGTTCGATTCTGTTTGCTAGTATTTTGTTGAGGATTTTTACATCTATATTCATCAGTGATATTGGTCTATAATTTTCTTTCCTTGTAGTATCTCTGTCTGATTTTGGTATCAGGGTGATGGTGGTCTCATAGAATGAGTTTGGGAGTGTTCCTTCCCCTGCAATTGTTTTGAAGAATTTGAGAAGGTTGGGTGTTAGCTCTTCTCTAAATGTTTGATAGAATTCACCTGTGATGCCATCTGGTTCTGGACTTTTGTTTGTTGGAAGATTTTTAATCACAGTTTCAATTTCATTGCTTGTGATAGGTTTGTTCATATTTTCTATTTCTTCCTGGTTCAATCTTTGAAGGTTATCCCTTTCTAAGAATTTGTCCATTTCTTCCAGATTGTCCATTTTATTGGCATAGAGTTGCTTGTAGTAGTCTCTTAGGATGCTTTGTATTCCTGTGGTGTCTGTTGTAACTTCTCCTTTTTCACTTCTAATTTTGTTGATTTGCGTCCTCTCCCTCTTTTTCTTGAGTCTGGCTAAAGGTTGATCATTTTTGCTTATCTTCTCAAAGAACCAGCTTTTAGTTTTGTTGATCTTTGCTTCCGTTTTCTTTGTTTCTATTTCATTTATTTCTGCTCTGATCTTTAGGATTTCTTTCCTTCTACTAACTTTGGGTTTTGTTCTTCTTTCTCTAGTTCCTCTAGGTGTAAGGTTAGATTGTTTATTTGAGATTTTTCTTGTTTCTTGAGGTAGGCTTGTATTGCTATAAACTTCCCTCTTAGAACTCCTTTTGCTGCATCCCATAGGTTTTGGTCATCGTGTTTTTGTTGTCATTTGTCTCTAGGTAGTTTTTGATTTCCCCTTTGATTTCTTCAGTGATCTCTTGGTTATTTAGTAACGTATTGTTTAGCCTCCATGTGTTTGTGTTTTTTACGGTTTTTTCCGTGTAATTGATTTCTAATCTCATAGCATTGTGGTCGGAACAGCTGCTTGATATGATTTCAGTTTTCCTAAATTTACTGAGGCTTTATCTGTGACCCAAGATGTGATCTATCCTGGAGAATGTTCCGTGTGCAGTTGAGAAGAACGTGTAATCTGCTGTTTTTGGATGGAATGTCCTATAAATATCAATGAACTCTATCTGGTCTATTGTGTCATTTAAAGCTTGTGTTTCCTTATTAATTTTCTGTCTGGCTGATCTCCACTGGTGTAAGTGAGCTGTTAAAGTCCCCCGCTATTATTGTGTTACTGTCGATTTCCTCTTTTATAGCTGTTAGCAGTTGCCTTATACATTGAGGTGCTCCTATGTTGGGTACATATATATTTATAATTGTTATGTCTTCTTCTTGGATTGATCCCTTGACCATTATGTAGTGTCTTTCCTTGTCTCTTGTAACATTCTTTATTTTAAAGTCTATTTTATCTGATATGAGTATTGCTACTCCAGCTTTCTTTTGATTTTCATTAGCATAGAATATATTTTTCCATCGCCTCACTTTCAGTCTGTATGTGTCCCTAGGTCTGAAATGGGTCTCTTGTAGACAGCATATATATGGGTCTTGTTTTTGTATCCATTCAGCCAGTCTATGTCTTTTGGTTGGAACATTTAGTGCATTCACGTTTAAGGTAATTATCGATATGTATGTTCCTACTACTATTTTCTTAATTGTTATGGGTTTGTCTTGGTGGGTCCTTTTCGTCTCTTGTGTTTCCCACTTAGAGAAGTTCTTTTAGCATTTGGTGTAGAGCTGGTTGCATGGTGCTGAATTCTCTTAGCTTTTGCTTGTCTGTAAGGCTTTTGATTTCTCCATCAAATCTGAATGAGCTCTTTGCAGGGTGCAGTACTCTTGGTTGTAGGTTCTTCCCTTTCATCACTTTAAATTTATCATGCCACTTCCTTCTGGCTTGTAGATTTTCTGCTGAGAAATCAGCTGTTATCCTTATGGGATTTCCCTTGTATGTTATTTGTCATTTTTCCCTTGCTGCTTTCAATAATTTTTCTTTGTCGTTAATTTTTGTCAATTTGATTACTATGTGTCTTGTCATTTTTCTCCTTTGGTTTCTCCTGCCTGGGACACTCTGTGCTTCTGGACTTGGGTGGCTATTTCTTTTCCCATGCTAGGGAAGTTTTTGACCATAATCTCTTCAAATATATTCTCGGGTCCTTTCTCTCTCTCTTCTCCTTCTGGGACCCCTATAATGCGAATGTTGTTGCGTTTAATGTTGTCCCAGAGGACTCTTGGGGTGTCTTCATTTATTTTCATTCTTTTTCTTTATTCTGTTCCATGGCAGTGATTTCCACCTTTCTGTCTTCCAGGCCACTTATCCGTTCTTCTGCCACAGTTATTCTGCTACTGATTCCTTCTAGTGTATTTTTCATTTCAGTTATTACATTGTTCACCTCTGTTTGTTTGTTCTTTAATTCTTCTAGGTGTTTGTTCCTTAATTCTTCTAGGTCTTTGTTAAGCATTTCTTGTGTCTTCTCGATCTTTGCCTCCTTTCTTTTTCTAAGGTCTTGGCTCAACTTCACTATCATTATTCTGAATTCTTTTTCTGGAAGGTTCCCTATCTCTACCTCATTTCGTTTTTTTTTCTGGGGTTTTATCTTGTTCCTTGATCTGGTATAAAGTCCTCTGCCTTTTCATTTTGTCTATCTTTCTGTGAATGTGGTTTTCCTTCCACAGGCTGCAGAATTGTAGTTCTTCTTGCTTCTGCTGTCTGCTCTCTGGTGGATGAGTCTATCTTAGAGGCTTGTGCAAGCTTCCTGATGGGAGGGACTGGTGGTGGGTAGAGCTGGGTGTTGCTTTGGTGGGCAGAGCTTTATTCCGCTTGTCTACGGATTAAATAAAACTTCAATAAAAAGTTGAATCTGCTTGTCTGCTGATGCATGGGGCTGGGTTCCCTCCCTGTTGGTTGTTTGGCCTGAGGCGACCCAGCACTGGAGCCTACCTTGCTCTTGGTGGGGCTAATGGCGGACTCTGGGAGGGCTCACACCAAGGAGTATTTCCCAGAACTTCTGCTGCCAGTGTCGTTGTCCTCACGGTGAGCCACAGCCACAGCCACCACCTGCCTCTGCAGGAGACCCTCTAAAAGTAGCAGGTAGTTCTGGTCATTCTCCTACGGGGTCACTGCTCCTTCCCCTGGGTCCTGGTGTGCACACTACTTTGTGTGTGCCCTCCAAGAGTGGAGTATCTGAGTGGAGTTGAGACTCTGAGACTCTGTGTGGAGTCGCACAGACTCTGGGTCCTGTGAAGCTTCGATGTTTTGTGATTCTAGAAATCCTATAGGAGACGGTCCACAGCAGGTGAAGCTAATGTTGTCAGTAGAGGTGTTGAAGCCAAAGATCTGCAGTTCCGGCTAGAGGTGCCGATGTACATACAGGACAAAATCATCTCGTGTGAATGTAGTTCAGGCATGTTTAAGATGAATGCAGTCATGTTCATGCCTACCATATTCTATCTTGAGCCTCTCCTCAGGGACCCCCTCCTCAGTTCCTGAGGCTCCTGTAAGTCATGTACAGGGGACTGGAGAGTGGGCTCTGTCCAGTCTGAGCCCTGAGTTACCCTGTGTGTATCTTAGGATACTTTGTATTTCTGTGGTGTCTGTTGTAACATCATCTCTTTCATTTCAGATTTATTTGGGCCCTCTCTTTTTTAACAAAACATACTACTGTTGTCTTTTATTCTTTACAGAAGTTTAATCAGTGTTTGATCTACTATCCTTACCCTATGTATACTTTTTGCAGTGAGATTTTTACTTTTCTTTGTTTCCTTGTTACTATCAATAATTAGTGAGACTTCTTTTAAGCTACCTTCAACATTGCTTATAAAGCTGCTTTATTAGTGATGACAGAGCCTTAATGGAAGTCATGTTCTGGTTGTAAATTAGAATGCAATGTGCCAGCAAAAAGCCCCTTAAGTTTATGTCTCATTACTTCTTGTTCTTTTTTTAATTTAATTTTTATTTTTTGTCAGAGCAAATTTGATTAAAATGTTTTGTTTCTTCTAGGTGTGCAAGATGTGGTTCTTTTAAACATATACATATATCTATTCTTCTTTGGATCATTTTCCCATGTAGGTTATGACACCATGTTGAGTAGTCTTGTCTTGGTATTACGTAGGTCTTTGGTGATTACATATTTCACATGTGTTTCTATATCTATCTTAACCCCAATATCCTAATGTATCCAATCCTCACACCTTTCCATTTGGTGAACCCTAAGTTTGTTTAATGAATCTGTGATTGCATTTCTCTGTGGAAATATCTTCATTGGTATCAATTTTTAGCTAAGACCTATAAGTGATATTATAGGATATGTGTCTTTTGCTTTCTGACTTAGTACAATTTGCCTGATTAACTCAAAAATCATACACGGTGCTGCAAATGGCATTGTTTTTTTTTTTTTCCCTGGCTCATATTCCATCTGTACGTGTACCAGTTCTTCTTTGGCCATGCACCTCTTGATGGACTTTTTGGTTGCCTCCATGTCTTGGTTATTGTAATACTGCTGCAATGCACATTTGCTTGCCTGTGTCTTTCCAGTTCTATCTCCTTATGTTATAGGCCAAGGAGTGGGCTTGCTGTATCATATGGTAGCTCAGTGTGTACGTTTTAAAGGCACCACCATTCAGTTCTCATTAGTGGCTCTTTCCAGGTTATGTCCCACTTAAAATTGAGGGTATGCATTTCTCCAAAACACCTTCAATATTTATTGTTTGTAGTTTGCTTGCTGCTGGTTATTCTAACAGGTGCGAGCTGATACCTCTGTGTGGCTGAATTTGCATGTGTCCCATAATCTGTTGAAATTGATCTTTAAAGCATGCTCTTTTTATTTATCAAACTGTGATTACAGCTTAGTTCTTCAAATTGTTTTCTTAAAGTAAGTGTCACATTTTGAAAAGTTTTGGCCATTACCTCCCTCAAGACATTTTGAGGGCAGGTTTCATTTACAGCCCTGAAGTACTTGTTCATATGAAGTGACCATTAACACAGGTATTAAAGCTGCTTTTGCAGGTAACGGCCAGAGGGCGGCAGCCTTTTTACGTTCCCCAATCTGGTAACTAGGGAAAGAGACCTTCAGCTGCAAGAGTGTCCAGCTTTATTTCTCATCCAGCTGTGGGTCTAGATATGGTCAAACAAGGTTGCATCACAGCCCAGGAACGAATTATGTAAAATTTCCTCTCTCTATCACTGTCTTAGTTTTTTGTGTTTTTTAAAGTTATTTATTTTAAAATGGGGTTTCGCTGCTTTTCACTGCTGTGTTTATGCCGCTTTACACCCACTTGACTCACTTAAAGAGAGATATCAATACATAGGTTTTAAGATACTTACTAGTCAGATATATTCTTGTGCGGTGAATAGGGGGTGTTGCGTCCAGTTCACTGGGCAAGGAGTAGGTCTTGTCTATTACATATTTGATTTATGGAGTGATATCTGTGCTAATTTCAAATCCCGGGTTTATGCATCACCCACCTCACCTTTCCCGTTAAGCAGCCATAGTGTGTTTTGTAAATGTGTGACTCTGTCCTGTTTTGTAATTCAGTTTAAGTGTAGCGATTTTTACATTCCCCCTATAAGTGATATCTTTGATAAGTGTCTTTTTCTATGTGACTTATTTCACTTAAAATCATCATACCTACATCCACTCATCATGCTGCTAGTAGCCTTATGACATTGATTTCATGTCTGAGTGATATTCCATTGTACATAAGTACCACAACTTCTTTATCAATTTTCCTATTCCTGGGATGTTTAAGGAGTACGGAAGTGGAGGTTCTTGGGAACAGAGCAGCCCTAAATTTTGGGGTGCCTGTGTCTTGATGATTTTTAGTTTTCCCAATTTATACGCCCATGAGTTGAAGTGCCCTATGCTCACTAACCTGTGTTTTTTAGATGTTTCAGGACACACCGTACACTTCTCCAGAGTGGCTGTTGGCAAATTACATCCCGCCCATCAGCATAGCAAGGCTCCGATTTCTACATGGACTGTCCTGCTTTTCTGGTTTTTACACTTTTTTCAGCATGACCCTTTGACCAATGGGAAGCGAGACTTCTTTATAGCGCTGATTTGCCTTTCCAGGTTGCTTGGTTGGCCAAGAAGGGCATATGCGTTTTTTCCTGAATATATTCGGGAAAAAACGCATACGCCCTTTTGGGCCAAGGGCATCATTGTCCACGTTTTGCCACTTTTCATGTGCTTTAAAGGCGATTCGAATCTACCTCCTGAAATCTGTTTCCTGCAATTCTGCCTTGCTTTAAACTCCTCTTCGTTGCCTTCCCTCAATATATTTGTGGACGAGAGTTATCATTTACAACTCTGCAGGTTTCTGAATTGCAGTGCCCCTGAGCTCCATTTTTCAACTCGCTTTCTTGGGAGCTGGCCGCAAAGCACAGGATTGCTTCAGGCCCTATTCTGGTTCCGGGGGGCAGGCTGAGCCTGTGGTTAATTCTTCTTCCTGATGGGAATATAGAGTGACCTGTGCCTGTCCCAACACCTAGAGCTAGTCTCTCGTTGGTTGCCCCTCTTCCCGTTCATCCTCAGGATAAATTGCAACCTGTACAGAACTGGAGTTTAAAGGTGCGGATTCCCAACGAGGGAGATTGCTAATAAAGCGGCTGGAATGGCAAACCCGAGCACAAGGAGATGAGAAATGAGGTGCGTTTCAGGAACCCTTCCCGATGAGACGGTGTACCATCTTCTGGGTTTCTCACGCATGTTTTCGATGTAGGAAGATGCCCTTGAACCTGGATATGTGGGATCCATGGGATGGGTACAATGCAGTATTACTTTAAAGGGACTGCGTTTGCCCACCCAGCCTCACCAAACCTCTCAGCCCCAAGAGTGTCCACCCTTATGTCTCATCTAGCTGTGGGTCTAGATATGGTCAATCCACTTTGCATCACAGCCCCTGAACGAATTATGTAAGAATTTCTCTCTCTTTCACTCTCTTTGTTTAATGGGTTTATAAAAGTAATTTATTTTTAAAATGGGGTTTAGCTGCTTTTCACTGCTGTGTTTATGCTGCTTTACCCCACTTGACACACTTCCAGTGAAATATCAATACATAGGTTTTAAGATTCTTACTAGTCAGATATATTCTTGTGTGGTGAATAGGGGGTGATGAGTCCAGTTCACTGAGCAAGGAGTAGGTCTTGTCTATTACATATTGGGTGTATCGAACGGTATCTGAGCGAATTTGAAACCCTTGTTTTATGCATCACCCCACCTCACCTTTCCTGTTAAGCAGCCATAGTGTGTTTCTAAACGTGTGACTCTGTTCTGTTTTGTAATTCAGTTCAAGTGTAGCGGTTTTTACATTCCCTCTATAAGTGATAGCTTATGATAAGTGTCTTTTTCTGTGTGACTTATTTCACTTAGAATCGTCGTACCTAAATCCACTCATCTTGCTTCTACTACCCTTATGACATTGATTTCATGTCTGAGTGATATTCCATTGTACATAAGGACCACAAATTCTGTATCCATTTTTCTCTTTCCTGGGATATTTAAGGTGTCATGAAGTGGAGGTTCTTGTCAACAGAGCAGCCTTAAACTTTGGGGTGCCTGTGTCTTGCTGATTTTTAGTTTTCCCAATTTATACGCATATGAGCGGACGTGCCCTATGCTCCCTAAGCTGTGTTTTTTCGATGTTTCAGGACACACCGTACACTTCTCCAGAGTGGCTGTTGGCAATTTACATCCCGCCCATCAGCGTAGCAAGGCTGCCATTTCTCCATGGCCTGTCCTGCATTTCTGGTTTTGACACTTTTTGCAGCATGGCCCTTTTGACCGATGGGAAGCGAGACTTCTTTGTAGCTCTGATTAGCCTTTCCAGGTTGCTTGGTTGGCCAAAAAGGGCGTATGCGTTTTTTCCTGAATATAATCAGGAAAAAATGCATACGCACTTTTTGGCCAAGGGCATCATTGTCGACATTTTGCCGCTTTTCATGTGCTTTAAGGGCGATTCGAATCTACCTCCTGAAACCTGTTTCCTGCAATTCTGCCTTGCTTTCAAATCCTCTTCGTTGCCTTCCCTCAATATATTTGTGGACGAGAGTTATCATTTATAACTCAGCAGGTTTGTGAATTGCAGTGCCCCTGAGCTCCATTTTTCAACTGTCTTTTTTGGGAGTTGGCCGCAAAAGCACTGGATTGCCTCAGGCACTATTCTGGTTCCCGGCGGCAGGATTAGCCTGTGGTTAATTCTTCTTCCTGATGGGAAAATACAGTGACCTGTGCCTGTCCCAACACCTAGATCTAGTCTCTCATTCGTTGCCCCTCTTCCCGTTCATCCTCAGGAAAAATTGCAACCTGTAGGGAACAGGAGCTTAAAGGTGCTGATTCTCCAAGTAGGGAGATTGCTAGTAAAGTAGCTGGAAAGGCGAACCCGAGCACAAGGAGATGAGACATGAGGTGCGATTTAGAAACCTTTCAAAATCACACGGTGTACCATCTTCTGGGTTTCTCATGCATGTTTTCGATGTAGGAAGATGCCCTTGAACCTGGAGATTTGGGACCCATGGGATGGGTACCACGCAGTATTACTTTAAAGGGTCTGCGTTTGCTCACCCAACCTCACCCAACCTCTCAGCCCCAAGAGTGTCCACCCTTATGTCTCATCCAGCTGTGGGTCTAGACATGGTCAATCCAGGTTGCAACACAGCCCCTGAACGAATTTTGTAAGAATTTCTCTCTCTTTCACTGTCTTTGTTTTACGGGTTTTTAAAAGTAATTTATTTTTATAATGGGGTTTAGCTGCTTTTCACGGCTGTGTTTATGCGGCTTTACACCCACTTGACTCACTTCCAGACAGATATCAATACATAGGTTTTAAGATTCTTACTACTCAGATATATTCTTGTGCGGTGAATAGGAGGTGTTGAGTCCAGTTCACTGAGCAAGGAGTAGGTCTTGTCTATTACATATTGGGTGTATGGAACGGTATCTGAGCGAATTTGAAACCCTTGTTTTATGCATCAACCCACCTCACCTTTCCCGTTAAGCAGCCATAGTGTGTTTTCTAAACGTGTGACTCTGTTCTCTTTTGTAATTCAGTTCAAGTGTAGCGGTTTTTTCCATTCCCTCTATAAATGATAGCTTATGATAAGTGTCTTTTTCTGTGTGACTTATTTCACTTAGAATCGTCGTACCTAAATCCACTCATCTTGCTTCTACTAGCCTTATGACATTGATTTCATGTCTGAGTGATATTCCATTGTACATAAGGACCACAACTTCTTTATCCATTTTTCTCTTTCCTGGGATATTTAAGGTGTCATGAAGTGGAGGTTCTTGTCAACAGAGCAGCCCTAAACTTTGGGGTGCCTGTGTCTTGCTGATTTTTAGTTTTCCCAATTTATACGCCCATGAGTGGACGTGCCCTATGCTCCCTAAGCTGTGTTTTTTCGATGTTTCAGGACACACCGCACACTTCTCCAGAGTGTCTGTTGACAATTTACATCCCGCCCATCAGCGTAGCAAGGCTGCCATTTCTCCATGGCCTGTCCTGCATTTCTGGTTTTGACACTTTTTGCAGCATGGCCCTTTTGACCGATGGGAAGCGAGACTTCTTTGTAGCGCTGATTTGCCTTTCCAGGTTGCTTGGTTGGCCAAAAAGGGCGTATGCGTTTTTTCCTGAATATAATCAGGAAAAAATGCATACGCACTTTTTGGCCAAGGGCCTCATTGTCGACGTTTTGCCGCTTTTCATGTGCTTTAAAGGCGATTCGAATCTACCTCCTGAAACCTGTTTCCTGCAATTCTGCCTTGCTTTCAAATCCTCTTCGTTGACTTCCCTCAATATATTTGTGGACGAGAGTTATCATTTATAACTCAGCGGTTTTGTGAATTGCAGTGACCCTGAGCTCCATTTTTCAACTGTCTTTTTTGGGAGCTGGCCGCAAAAGCACTGGATTGCCTCAGGCACTATTCTGGTTCCCGGCGGCAGGATTAGCCTGTGGTTAATTCTTCTTCCTGATGGGAAAATACAGTGACCTGTGCCTGTCCCAACACCTAGATCTAGTCTCTCATTGGTTGCCCCTCTACCCGTTCATCCTCAGGACAAATTGCAACCTGTAGGGAACAGGAGCTTAAAGGTGCTGATTCTCCAATTAGGGAGATTGCTAGTAAAGTAGCTGGAAAGGCGAACCCGAGCACAAGGAGATGAGACATGAGGTGCGATTTAGAAACCTTTCAAAATCACACGGTGTACCATCTTCTGGGTTTCTCATGCATGTTTTCGATGTAGGAAGATGCCCTTGAACCTGGAGATTTGGGACCCATGGGATGGGTACCACGCAGTATTACTTTAAAGGGTCTGCGTTTGCTCACCCAACCTCACCCAACCTCTCAGCCCCAAGAGTGTCCACCCTTATGTCTCATCCAGCTGTGGGTCTAGACATGGTCAATCCAGGTTGCAACACAGCCCCTGAACGAATTTTGTAAGAATTTCTCTCTCTTTCACTGTCTTTGTTTTACGGGTTTTTGAAAGTAATTTATTTTTATAATGGGGTTTAGCTGCTTTTCACGGCTGTGTTTATGCGGCTTTACACCCACTTGACTCACTTCCAGACAGATATCAATACATAGGTTTTAATATTCTTACTACTCAGATATATTCTTGTGCGGTGAATAGGAGGTGTTGAGTCCAGTTCACTGAGCAAGGAGTAGGTCTTGTCTATTACATATTGGGTGTATGGAACGGTATCTGAGCGAATTTGAAAGCCTTGTTTTATGCATCACCCCACCTCACCTTTCCCGTTAAGCAGCCATAGTGTGTTTTCTAAACGTGTGACTCTGTTCTCTTTTGTAATTCAGTTCAAGTGTAGCGGTTTTTTCCATTCCCTCTATAAATGATAGCTTATGATAAGTGTCTTTTTCTGTGTGACTTATTTCACTTAGAATCGTCGTACCTAAATCCACTCATCTTGCTTCTCCTAGCTTTATGAAATTGATTTCATGTCTGAGTGATATTCCACTGTACATAAGGACCACAACTTCTGTATCCATTTTTCTCTTCCTGGGATATTTAAGGTGTCATGAAGTGGAGGTTCTTGTCAACAGAGCAGCCCTAAACTTTGGGGTGCCTGTGTCATGCTGGTTTTTAGTTTTCCCAATTTATACGCCCATGAGTGGACGTGCCCTATGCTCCCTAAGCTGTGTTTTTTCGATGTTTCAGGACACACCGTACACTTCTCCAGTGTGGCTGTTGGCAATTTACATCCCGCCCATCAGCGTAGCAAGGCTGCCATTTCTCCATGGCCTGTCCTGCATTTCTGGTTTTGACACTTTTTGCAGCATGGCCCTTTTGACCGATGGGAAGCGAGACTTCTTTGTAGCGCTGATTTGCCTTTCCAGGTTGCTTGGTTGGCCAAAAAGGGCGTATGCGTTTTTTCCTGAATATATTCAGGAAACAACACATACGCCCTTTTTGGCCAAGGGCATCATTGTCGACGTTTTGCCGCTTTTCATGTGCTTTAAAGGCGATTCGAATCTACCTCCTGAAAGCTGTTTCCTGCAATTCTGCCTTGCTTTCAAATCCTCTTCGTTGCCTTCCCTCAATATATCTGTGGATGAGAGTTATCATTTATAACTCTGCGGGTTTGTGAATTGCAGTGTCCCTGAGCTCCACTTTTCAGCTCGCTTTTTTGGGAGCTGACCGCAAAAGCGCGGGATTGCCTCAGGCCCTATTCTGCTTCTGGGAGGCAGGCTGAGCCTGTGGTTAATTCTTCTTCCTGATGGGAAAATAGAGTGACCTGTGCCTGCCCAAAACCTAGATCTAGTCTCTCATTGGTTGCCCCTCTTCCGTTTCATCCTCAGGACAAATTGCAACCTGTTCGGAACAGGAGGTTAAAGGTGCTGATTCTCCAAGTAGGGAGATTGCTAGTAAAGTAGCTGGAATGACGAACCCGAGCACAAGGAGATGAGAAATGAGGTGCGTTTCAGAAACCTTCCAAAATCACACGGTGTACCATCTTCTGGGTTTCTCATGCATGTTTTCGATGTAGGAAGATGCCCTTGAACCTGGAGATTTGGGACCCATGGGATGGGTACCACGCAGTATTACTTTAAAGGGTCTGCGTTTGCTCACCCAACCTCACCAAAACTCTCAGCCCCAAGAGTGTCCATCCTTATGTCTCATCCAGCTGTGGGTCTAGATATGGTCAATCCAGGTTGCATCACAGCACCTGAACGAATTTTATAAGAATTTCTCTCTCTTTCACTGTCTTTGTTTTACGGGTTTTTAAAAGTAATTTATTTTTATAATGGGGTTTAGCTGCTTTTCACGGCTGTGTTTATGCGGCTTTACACCCACTTGACTCACTTCCAGACAGATATCAATACATAGGTTTTAAGATTCTTACTTATCAGATATATTCTTGTGCGGTGAATAGGGGGTGTTGAGTCCAGTTCACTGAGCAAGGAGTAGGTCTTGTCTATTACATATTGGGTGTATGGAACGGTATCTGAGCGAATTTGAAACCCTTGTTTTATGCATCACCCCACCTCACCTTTCCCGTTAAGCAGCCATAGTGTGTTTTGTAAACGTGAGACTCTGTTCTGTTTTGTAATTCAGTTCAAGTGTAGCGGTTTTTACATTCCCTCTATAAGTGATAGCTTATGATAAGTGTCTTTTTCTGTGTGACTTATTTCACTTAGAATCGTCGTACCTAAATCCACTCATCTTGCTTCTACTAGCCTTATGACATTGATTTCATGTCTGAGTGATATTCCATTGTAGATAAGGACCACAACTTCTTTATCCATTTTGCTCTTTCCTGGGATATTTAAGGTGTCAAGAAGTGGAGGTTCTTGTCAACAGAGCAGCCCTAAACTTTGGGGTGCCTGTGTCTTGCTGATTTTTAGTTTTCCCAATTTATACGCCCATGAGTTGACGTGCCCTATGCTCCCTACGCTGTGTTTTTTCGATGTTTCAGGACACACCGTACACTTCTCCAGAGTGGCTGTTGGCAATTTACATCCCGCCCATCAGTGTAGCAAGGCTGCCATTTCTCCATGGCCTGTCCTGCATTTCTGGTTTTGACACTTTTTGCAGCATGGCCCTTTTGACCGATGGGAAGCGAGACTTCTTTGTAGCGCTGATTTGCCTTTCCAGGTTGCTTCTTTGGCCAAAAAGGGCGTATGTGATTTTTCCTGAATATATTCAGGAAAAAACGCATACGCCCTTTTTGGCCAAGGGCATCATTGTCGACGTTTTGCCACTTTTCATGTGCTTTAAAGGCGATTCGAATCTACCTCCTGAAACCTGTTTCCTGCAATTCTGCCTTGCTTTCAAATCTTCTTCGTTGCCTTCCCTCAATATATTTGTGGACGAGAGTTATCATTTATAACTCAGCAGTTTTGTGAATTGCAGTGCCCCTGAGCTCCATTTTTCAACTGTCTTTTTTGGGAGCTGGCCACAAAAGCACGGGATTGCCTCAGGCCCTATTCTGGTTCCTGGCGTCAGGCTGAGCCTGTGGTTAATTCTTCTTCCTGATGGGAAAATAGAGTGACCTGTGCCTGTCTCAACACCTAGATGTAGTCTCTCATTGGTTGCCCCTCTTCCCGTTCACCTCAGGACAAATTGTAACCTGTAGGGAAAAGGAGCTTAAAGGTGCTGATTCTCCAATTAGGGAGATTGCTAGTAAAGTAGCTGGAAAGGCGAACCCGAGCACAAGGAGATGAGAAATGAGGTGCGTTTTAGAAACCATTCAAAATCACAGGGTGTACCATCTTCTGCGTTTCTCATGCCTGTTTTCGATGTAGGAAGATGCCCTTGAACCTGGAGATTTGGGACCCATGGGATGGGTACCACGCAGTATTACTTTAAAGGTTCTGCGTTTGCTCACCCAACCTCACCCAAACTCTCAGCCCCAAGAGTGTCCACACTTATGTCTCATCCAGGTGTGGGTCTAGATATGGTCAATCCAGGTTGCATCACAGCCCCTGAACGAATTTTGTAAGAATTTCTCTCTCTTTCACTGTCTTTGTTTTACGGGTTTTTAAAAGTAATTTATTTTTATAATGGGGATTAGCTGCTTTTCAAGGCTTTGTTTATGCGGATTTACACCCACTTGACTCACTTCCAGACAGATATCAATACATAGGTTTTACGATTCTTACTAGTCAGATATATTCTTGTGCGGTGAATAGGGGGTGTTGATTCTAGTTCACTGAGCAAGGAGTAGGTCTTGTCTATTACATATTGGGTGTATGGAATGGTATCTGAGCGAATTTGAAACCCTTGTTTTATGCATCACCCCACCTCACCTTTCCCGTTAAGCAGCCATAGTGTGTTTTCTAAACGTGTGACTCTGTTCTGTTTTGTAATTCAGTTCAAGGGTAACGGTTTTTACATTCCCTCTCTAAGTGATATCTTATGATAAGTGTCTTTTTCTGTGTGACTTCTTTCACTTGGAATCGTCGTACCTAAATCCACTCATCATGCTGCTACTAGCCTTATGACATTGATTTCATGGCTGAGTGATATTCCATTGTACATAAGGACCACAACTTCTTTATCCATTTTTCTCTTTCCTGGGATATGTAAGGTGGAATGAAGTGGAGGTTTTTGTCAACAGAGCAGCCCTCAACTTTGGGGTCCCAGTATCTTGCTGATTTTTAGTTTTCCCAATTTATAAGCCCATGAGTGGAAGTGCCCTATGCTCCCTAAACTGTGTTTTTTCGATGTTTCAGGACACACCATACACTTCTCCAGAGTGGCTGTTGGCAATTTACATCCCGCCCTTCAGCGTAGCAAGGCTGCCATTTCTCCATGGCCTGTACTGCATTTCTGGTTTTTACACTTTTTTCAGCATAGCCCTTTTGACCGATGGGAAGCGAGACTTCTTAGTAGCACTGATTTGCCTTTCCAGGTTGCTTGGTTGGCCAAAAAGGGCGTATGCGTTTTTTCCTGAATATATTCAGGAAAAAACGCATACGCACTTTTTGGCCAAGGGCATCATTGTCGACATTTTGCTTCTTTTCATGTGCTTTTAAGTCGATTTGAATCTACCTCCTGAAATCTGTTTCCTGCAATTCTGCCTTGCTTTCAAATCCTCTTCGTTGCCTACCCTCAATATATTTGTGGACGAGAGTTATCATTTATAACTCTGCAGGTTTGTGAATTGCCGTGCCCCTTAGCTCCATTTTTCTACTCGTTTTTTTGAGAGCTGGCCGCAAAAGCGCAGGATTGCTTCAGTCCTTATTCTAGTTCCGGGGTCACTCTGAGCCTGTGCTTAATTCTTCTTCGTGATGGGAAAATAGAGTGACCTGTGCCTGTCCCAACACCTAGAGCTAGTCTCTCATTGGTTCCCCCTCTTCCCGTTCATCCTCAGGACAAATTGCAACCTGTAGAGAAGAGGAGATTAAAGGTGCTGATTCCCCAAGTAGGGAGATTGCTAGTAAAGCGGCTGGAATGGCAAACCCGAGCAAAAGGAGATGAGAAATGACGTGCGTTTTAGAAACCTTTCCCGATCAGACAGTATACCATCTTTTGGGTTTCTCATGCATGTTTTCGATGAAGGAAGATGCCCTTGAACCTGGAGATTTGGGCCCCATGGGATGGGTACCACGCAGTATTACTTTATAGGGTCTGCGTTTGCTCACCCAACCTCAACAAACCTCTCAGCCCCAGGAGTGTCCACCCTTATGTCTCATCTAGCTGTGGGTCTAGATATGGTCAATCCAGGTTGCATCACAGCCCCGGAACGAATTGTGTAAGAATTTCTCTCTCTTTCACTCTCTTTGTTTCATGGGATTTTAAAAGTAATTGATTTTTATAATGGGCTTTAGCTGCTTTTCACTGCTGTGTTTATGCCGCTTTACACCCACTTGACACACTTCCAGAGAGATATCAATACATAGGTTTTAAGATTCTAACTAGTCAGATATATTCTTGTGCGGTGAATAGGGGGTGTTGGGTCCAGTTCACTGAGCAAGGAGTCGGTCTTGTCTAGTACATATTGGGTTTATGGAACGGTATCTGAGCTAATTTGAAACCCTTGTTTTATGCATCACCCCACCTCACCATTCGCGTTAAGCAGCCATAGTGTGTTTTCAAAATGTGTGACTCTGTTCTGTTTTGTAATTGAGTTCAAGGGTAACGGTTTTTACTTCCCTCTCTAAGTGATATCTTATGATAAGTGTCTTTTTCTGTGTGACTTATTTCACTTAAAATCGTGGTACCTAAATACACTCATCATGCTGCTACTAGCCTTAGGACATTGATTTCATGGCTGATTGATATTCCATTGTACATAAGGACCTCAACTTCTTTATCCATTTTTCTCTATCCTGGGATATTTAAGGTGGAATGAAGAGGAGGTTCCTGTCAACAGAGCAGCTCTAAACTTTGGGGTGCCTGTGTCTTTCTGATTTTTAGTTTTCCCTATTTATACACCCATGAGTGGAAGTGCCCTATGCTCTCCAAGCTGTGTATTTTAGATGTTTCAGGACACAACGTACACTTCTACAGAGTGGCTGTTGGCAATTTACATCCCGCCCATCAGCGTAGCAAGGCTCGCATTTCTCCATAGCCTGTCCTGCCTTTCTGGTTTTCACACTTTTTTCAGCATGGCCCTTTGACTGATGGGAAGCGAGACTTCTTGGTAGGGCTGATTTGCCTTTCCAGGTTGCTTGGTTGGCCAAAAAGGGCGTATGCGTTTTTTCCTGAATATATTCAGGAAAAAACGCATACGCCCTTTTTGGCCAAGGACATCATTGTCCACGTTTTGCCGCTTTTCATGTGCTTTAAAGGCGATTCGAATCTAACTCCTTAAAGCTGTTTCCTGCAATTCTGCCTTGCTTTCAAATCCTCTTCGTTGCCTTCGCTCAATATATTTGTGGACGAGTGTTATCATTTATAACTCTGCAGGTCTGTGAATTGCAGTGCCCCTGAGCTCCATTTTTCAACTCGGTTTTTTGGGAGCTGGCCGCAAAAGCGCAGGATTGCTTCAGGCCCTCTTCTGGTTCTGGGGGGCAGGCTGAGCCTGTGGTTAATTCTTCTTCCTAATGGGAAAAAAGATTGACCTGTGCCTGTCACAAAACCTAGAGCAAGTCTCTCATTGGTTCCCCCACTTCCCGTTCATTCTCAGGACAAATTGCAACCTGTACAGAACAGGAGGTTAAAGGTGCTGATTCTCCAAGGGGGGAGATTGCTAGTAGAGTGGATGGAATGGCGAACCCGAGCACAAGGAGATGAGAAATGAGGTGCCTTTTAGAAACCTTTCCCAATCAGACGGTGTACCATCTTCTGGGTTTCTAGTGCATGTTTTCGATGTAGGTAGATGCCCTTGAACCTGGAGATTTGGGACCCATTGGACGGGTACCACGCAGTATTACTTTAAAGGGTCTGCGTTTGCTCACCCAACCTCACCCAACCTCTCAGCCCCAAGAGTGTCCACCCTTATGTCTCATCTAGCGGTGGGTCTAGATATGGTCAATCCAGGTTGCATCACAGCCCCTGAACGAATTGTGTAAGAATTTCTCTCTCTTTCACTGTCTTTGTTTCATGGGTTTTTAAAAGTAATTGATTTTTATAATGGGGTTTAGCTGCTTTTCACTGCTGTGTTTATGCTGCTTTACACCCACTTGACACACTTCCAGAGAGATATCAATACATAGGTTTTACGATTTTTACTAGTCAGATATATTCTTGTGCGGTGAATAGTGGGTGTTGAGTCCAGTTCACTGAGCAAGGAGTAGGTCTTGTCTAGTACATATTGGGTTTATGGAACGGTATCTGAGCTAATTAGAAACCCTTGTTTTATGCATCACCCCACCTCACCTTTCCCGTTAAGCAACCATAGTGTGTTTTCAAAATGTGTGACTCTGTTCTGTTTTGTAATACAGTTCAAGGGTAACGGTTTTTACATTCCCTCTATAAGTGATATCTTATGATAAGTGTCTTTTTCTGTGTGACTTATTTCACTTAAAATCGTGGTACCTAAATACACTCATCATGCTGCTACTAGCCTTAGGACATTGATTTCATGGCTGAGTGAAAATCCATTGTACATAAGGACCTCAACATCTTTATCCATTTTAATATTTCCTGGGATATTTAAGGAGTCATGAAGTGGAGGTTCTTGTCAACAGAGCAGCCCTAAACTTTGGGGTGCCTGTGTCTTGCTGATTTTTAGTTTTCCCAGTTTATACGCCCATGAGTGGACGTGCCCTATGCTCCCTAAGCTGTGTTTTTTCGATGTTTCAGGACACACCGCACACTTCTCCAGAGTGGCTGTTGGCAATTTACATCCCGCCCATCAGCGTAGCAAGGCTGCCATTTCTCCATGGCCTGTCCTGCATTTCTGGTTTTGACACTTTTTGCAGCATGGCCCTTTTGACCAATGGGAAGCGAGACTTCTTTGTAGCGCTGATTTGCCTTTCCAGGTTGCTTGGTTGGCCAAAAAGGGCGTATGCGTTTTTTCCTGAATATATTCAGGAAAAAACGCATACGCCCTTTTAGGCCAAGGGCATCATTGTCCACGTTTTGCCGCTTTTCATGTGCTTTAAAGGCGATTCGAATCTACCTCCTGATACCTGTTTCCTGCAATTCTGCCTTGCTTTCAAATCCTCTTCATTGCCTTCCCTCAATATATTTGTGGACGAGACTTATCATTTATAACTCTGCAGGTTTGTGAATTGCTGTGTCCCTGACCTCCATTTTTCAACTGGATTTTTTGGGAGCTGGCCGCAAATGCGCAGGATTGCTTCAGGCCCTATTCTGGTTCCGGGGGGCATGCTGAGCCTGTGGTTAATTCTTCTTCCTGATGGGAAAATAGAGTGACCTTTGCCTGTCACAACACCTAGATCTAGTCTCTCATTGGTTCCCCCTCTTCCCGTTCATCCTCAGGACAAATTGCAACCTGTAGAGAAGAGGAGGTTAAAGGTGCTGATTCCCCAAGCAGGGAGATTGCTAGTAAAGCGGCTGGAAAGGCGAACCCGAGCACAAGGAGATGAGAAATGAGGTGCGTTTCAGAAGCATTTCCCGATCAGACGGTGTACCATCTTCTGGGTTTCTCATGCATGTTTTCGATGTAGGAAGATGCCCTTGAACCTGGAGATTTGGGAGCCATGGGATTGGTAACATGCAGTATTACTTTAAAGGGTCTGCGTTTGCTCACCCAACCTCACCCAAAGTCTCAGCCCCAAGAGTGCCCACCTTTATGTCTCAATCACCTGTGGGTCTAGATATGGTCAATCCAGGTTGCATCACAGCCCCTGCACGAATTTTGTAAGAATTTCTCTCTCTTTCACTGTCTTTGTTTCACGGGTTTTTAAAGGTAATTTATTTTTAAAATGGGGTTTAGCTGCTTTTCACGGCTGTGTTTATGCCGCTTTACACTCACTTGACTCTCTTCCAGAGAGAGATCAATACATAGGTTTTCAGATTCTTACTAGTCAGATATATTCTTGTGCGGTGAATAGGGGGTGTTGAGTCCAGTTCACTGAGCAAGGAGTAGGTCTTGTCTATTACATATTTGGTTTATGGAACGGTATCTGAGCTAATTTGACACCCTTGTTTTATGCATCACCCCACCTCACCTTTCGCGTTAAGCAGCCATAGTGTGTTTTCAAAATGTGTGACTCTGTTCTGTTTTGTAATTCAGTTCAAGGGTATCGGTTTTTACGTTCCCTCTCTAAGTGATATCTTATGATAAGTGTGTTTTTCTGTGTGACTTATTTCACTTAGAATCGTCGTACCTAAATCCACTCATCATGCTGCTACTAGCCTTAGGACATTGATTTCATGGCTGAATGATATTCCATTGTACATAAGGACCACAACTTCTTTACCATTTTTTTCATCCCTGGGATATTTAAGATGTACACAAGTGGAGGTTCTTGTAACCAGAGCAGCCCTTTAACTTTGGGGTGCCTGTGTCTTTTTGATTTTTATTTTTCCAATTTATACGCCCATGAATGGATTTGCCCCTTTCTCTCTAGCTGTGTTTTTTAGATGTTTTAGGAAATACCATACCCTTCTCCAGAGTCGCCATTGGCAATTTGCATCCCGACCATCAGTGTAACAATGCTCCCTTTCCTCCCTGGCCTCTCCAGTATTTTTTTTTACACTTTTTTAGGAAGGCGCTTTCGACCGATGGGAAGTGAGACTTCTTTGTAGTGCTGAATTTCATTTCCGGCTTGCTTGGTTGGCCAAAGAGGGCCTATGCGTTTTTTCCTGAATTTATTCAGAAAAAAACACATATGCTCTTTTTGGCCATGTGCATCGTTGTTGACGTTTGGCCGCTTTTCATGTGCTTTAGGGGCTATTCGAATCTAACTCCTAAAATCTGTTTCCTGCAATTCTGCCTTCCTTTCCAATCCTGTTCATTGCCTTCCCTCAATATAGTTTTGGACGATAGTTATAATTTATAACTCTGCAGGTTTGTGAATTGCAGTGCCCCTGAGCTCCATTTTTCAACTCGCTTTTTTGGGAGATGTCCGCAGAACCGCTGGTTTGCTTCTGGCCCTACTCTGGTTCCCGGTGGCAGGCTAAGCCTTTGCTTAATTCTTCTTCCTGATTGGAAAGTATAGTGACATGTTCCTGTCCGAACATCTAGGGCTTGGCTCTCCTTGTTTCTCCTCCTTCCCCTTCTTCCTTTGGAAAAATTCCAAATTTTGTGCAACTGGATGTTGAAGGTGCTGACATCCTCAAGTGGGGAGATTTTAAGGAAAAAGGCTGGAGGGGTGAACCCAACAACCAGGAAATTAGGAGTTTTGTGCCTTTTCCAAAATCTCCCTGATCCAACCGTGTTCCATCTTCTGGGTGTCACAGGCATGTTTTAGCTGTAGGAAAGGTCCCGTGTATGTAAGGAGAACACCAGGGATTTTTCCAAATCAGTGTCTCCCCGAACTCCAATCTGGGGAACGTTTAAGCTACTGGTACATGTGTGTTCATTAAGGGACTTGGGCCTTAGTCAGAGTCCGAACTTTAGATGATTGAAGTCTTCAGGTTCAGAAACGCTCACCATCGGCCTCCTTTAGTTTCCATTTTATCTGTAGTTGATAGATGATTTCGATATAGATATCTATTGTTTTTCAGATTATTTCCCCTTAGGGGTCATTACAAAATATTGAGTATAGTTCCCTGTGTTATAAAGTAGTTCCTTGTTGATGATATATTTTATACATAGCAGTGTGTATATGTTAATCTGAAACTGTTAATTTATCCCTCCTCCCACCTTTCCCCTTTGGTAATAAAAAAATATAAGATTTTATACTTCTCAGAAATCTAGGAGCTGAAAGAGAGGTATCATTTTCAATGGAAAATCATTCAAAACAAGGTTGAAACTTCAACCAAGATTATTAGATGTCCATCCTTGGAAAGAAATCACTGCATTTCTCTACTGTTGACCTGACAAATAAGACAAACCCCTCCACTGAACTTGCTTATAATAAAGTGATGGAAATATCAAATGGAAGTGTTAGAAACATCTTATTTTACACGAGCCTTATACACTGCTCTATGTTAATTACAGTTTGGCTCACACATCTGTTCTTTGAAGTTACAATGTTCTCAAATTCTGTTACTGATCCTGCAGAGTGGGTCCCAACAAGGGTCTCCCTGCCCAGTGTCATTGGAGCCAACAGATCGAGACAGACTTTGGTTCAGAAGCAAAGGAAAACTTTATATTTTGATCAGAGAATGGAGAGGTGAGAGTGTGTGCTCCCTTGCGGGTTGTGGGCCGGGCTGCTGTGTAGAGATCCTGGCAGCGTCAGCGGGAGGGAGGGGTAGAGCTCTCGAGGGCCGGGTTGGCTGGAGCTCAGGCTCTATGTCGCAGAGTCTGCACGGGGCCCCACGAGCTGAGGTGTCGGCCCAGCCATTTTGCACTAGGAAATCGGGTCTGAAGTGTCGGGTGTGGGACCTCTGCATGTGGAAACCTAGGAGCAAGTGAAATTAGACAAAGCACAAAGGAAAAAATGGTTAGACTTTATTTTATTGCCCAGATTCTATTTTCATCTCCCAGGAATTTTTCATGGGCTTTGCCAGTGACAAAGCCCTCCTCTGCCTTTTGTCCCATTCCTCATTCTTGGGGTGCTGAGGGTGCAGACACCTCTTCTGTAAATGCTTCGTGCTGAGTTGGGTGTCCTCATACCCGGGGCAAGGGGGAGGACTTCTCCCAAGCAGCCTCCATGTGAGGTTGATTGTCCCCAGGCCTCCTCCCTCACTGCTCGTCTGCCTGAGCACCAGCATTGGAAGTTTTATAGATTCTAATGATCTTTAAGGGTCCAGGAAAGAGATGTGCAGAGACGCTGGGGGGGTGGGGGTGGGCCGTTTTACCCTGCTCCACATTGGTTCGGCCCCCTTAGGCTGACGGTTTCTGCCAGCCTAGATGCTCTGACCAGTAGTCTGCGCTTTCTTCAGTTAGGCCACTGAATTAACGTACAAACAGCACCAGGTGTCAGAGCCCTGCTTGCTCAACTCCCAGACAGTCCAGGGCCGGTGGTGATCCAGGACCATGATGGCCACTCAGTCAACGGCCTTTTGAAGTAGCCAGGAGTACAGCCGGTCTCATTGGCCGCCGTCACCGCGGTGTCTGTAGGCTTTTCTATGGTGGCAGCGTTATTTACGGTTCCCCTACCAAGTTTATTAGCTCCGCTCTGGGTGCAGTAAGTCCTGTAAGCAATAGTCTGCTCTTTTGGGGCACACTCTTGTTGTTTTCTGAGAGAAGCTCCAGGTCAAGTGATGGTCACACGAGTCGTCATGGGGGCCCATTGCCCCAGGTTGTCTCTCTGGAGGTTGGGGTTGGAGGGCCTCCTCACTCGAGGTCATTGTGCCCACGGAGCAATCCCTGCAACTTCAGGGCATGGTGGGTGGTTAGGATCACCAAGTGGCGTCCTTTTCCCTTAGGAGGGAGCTGGCCTTGTGGGCTGCTGATTTCCAGGTTTTTAGATACCCCCAGTATCCTGGTCGGATGGGGTGGCTGGCCAATGCCTGGAGGGCATTCTTGCATTGTTCCATTTCAAGTGGTCCCAGTTTTTGCACTAATACTCCAAGGGCGATTCGCCTTGGACCAGGAATGTAAAGGTCAAAGGGTTTAGCTAACTTAGGGAGGTCCAGGGCACGGGTCTGAACTGACTGCTCTTTCCATTCTTGAAAGGCCGCTTCTGGATTCTATTCAAAAGGATCATCATCTTTTCCTTTCAGTGTTTCATATAGAGGCCCAGCTATTAGACTGTAGTTAGGGATTCAGATGCAGCAAACCCCGGTCTCCCCAGGAACCCCTAAGCTGTCTTCTAGTTTCAGGAAGGGTGAGGCTGCAAATGGCTTCTTCCCTTTCCTGGGGTGGGCTTCTCCGACCTTCTGAGCGAATGAAGCCCAGGAAGGTCACCTTAGTTTGTGATATTTGAGCCTTTTTCTTGGACACCTTCTATCTTTTATTGGCTAGGTAGTTCAGAGGCCTCCTTAGTCGGGCTGGTGATCAGAATGTCATCTGCATATTGAAGGAGGGTTCCCTTCTCCAGAGGTAGATCTTTTAGGTCTTTAGCTAACGTTTCCACAAAGATGGTGTGGGAATTTTTGAACCCCTGGGGCAGGACGGCCCAGCAGTATTGTTTTTGTTGTATGTTGAGTCCTGCCACTCACAGCCAAAATTTCTTGTGACTCTGGGACGAATGGAATACAGAAGAAGGCATCATTGAAGTCTAATACAGAATACCATGTCCTGGTGGATGGTAGAATGACCAGCAGGGTGTAGGAATTAGGAACTACTAGATGTATATCCTCTGTGGCTTCACTGACTGTCCTGGCGTCCTCTACCAGGTCCCCAGCAGCCCATGGGGCTCTGGTGGTCAGGCCCCTCCCAGGATATGGAGCTCACCTGGGCAGGTACCCAGCAGCCCACGGGGCTCTGGTGGTTAGGCCCCTCCCAGGATATGGAGCTCACCTGGGCAGGTACCCAGCAGCCCATGGGGCCATCATGGTCAGGCCCCTCCCAGGATATGGAGCTCACCAGGGCAGGTACCCAGCAGCCCACGGGGCTCTCGTGGGCAGGCCCCTCCCTGGATATGGAGCTCCCGTGGACAGGTACCCCGACAGGGCTGGGCACACAGGAACTGTGCACATAGCCCTCATTGCAGAGCACCCCCAGCACACCTGTCACTCAGAGCTGACACAGAGCACCTCAGAGCAGAGCTTGAACTAATAAACAGCAGCTCCAACAGGTCTGTGACCCTAGGCTTCACTCTGTGCGACCTCCCTCTGCCTGGTCTTCCAGGGGCTTCCACAGCAGCCGGGGCACCAGGCCTCTGTCTCCACCCACCACCCCTCCTCTCCCTGACTCCTGGGTTCCTCTCATTAGCAGAGGGTCTTCTTGAAGTTGTCTCCCACTCATGGACCAGATAAAATGATTAGAAAACAAGCCAGGGCTGCCGCCCCTTATCTATCCTGACTCTTGGGACCCTACACCTGTTCCTTGGATCTGGCCGGTGCAGCAAGGCCCATTTTCTGCAAATCTGAGCCCCTGAGGGGCGAGGACTGGCTGACCTGGGCAGCCTGACCCGGCCGGCCAGCCCTTCCCAGGTGTGCCTGGGTTGAGGTCAATATAAACACCCCTCCAGGCAGCAAAAGCCTCTGCAGCTGTGCCTGACGCCATATTCTCTGCCCCGTCAGCAGTCTCGGGGTTGGGCTGGTGGGAGGCAGTAGGGCCCACGGCTCTATGAGTGGCCCGTTGTGACTGGGGCTCTACTGGACTTTCTGCAGGAGTTGCCGGGCTGCCACCTGTTAAAGAAGAGGATGTGTCACCCATACTTGCTGCTGGAATTTCTCCCCGGGCAGAGGTAAGGAAGGAAAAAAGCAGTGGGGGCTGGGACAGGAGGGGTACCTCAGGCAGGGAAATGGAAAGTTTCCAGACGAGCGCCCGGGGCCAGGACCATCCTGGCTGGCCTGCAGGCACCAAGTCGGCCTGCGTGCTGTCGCTGGTGTGACTCCAAGCCCCTTCCTCTAGTTTTTAGTCTTTGCACACATTCAGGTGTTTTACCTGGGAACGGTGGGAAAAGTTCAGCAGCAGCTGGCCTGGGGCTCAGCTCACGTTTAGTCAGAGACGCCTCCTCACGGTCCCCCAGCTTTGCAATGAGGACGCTCCTTGTGTGGGGGCTGCTGGCTGCATGGGAGATGATTCCACACCTGTGACCAACTTAAGAATTGTTTACCACTGGAGCAAGTGCGCTGATAGGGTTTTCCTCTGTATGACCAGTGGGTTCTGTTTTTTTTTTTTTTTTCTTTTTTGGTTCAAGGTAAGTTTTATTCCTCTTTTTGTATTTATGGATATAAGCATGGAAATAATTCATTCATATAAATACGTCTATGGGAAGGACAGAACTTTTTTTTTTCTGTTTTATTTTTTTTAAGTATTATTTATGTTTTAATTTTTGAATTTATTTTATTCATTTTTTTATACAGCAGGCTCTTATTGGTTATCTATTTTATACATATAAGTGTATATATGTCAATCCCAGGGTCGCAATTCATCCCACCACCACCACCCTGCCACTTTCCCCCCTTGGTGTCCATACATTTGTTCTCTACATCTGTGTCTCTATTTCTGCCTTGCAAACCAGTTCATCTTTACCATTTTTCTAGGTTCTACATGTATGCGTTAATATACGATATTTGTTTTTCTCTTTCTGACTTACTTCACTCTGTATGACAGTCTCTAGATCTATCCACGTCTCTACAAATGACCCAATTTCATTCCTTTTTATGGCTGAGTAATATTCCATTTTATATATGTAGCACATCTTTTCCGTTCGTCTGTCTATGGGCATTTAGGTTGCTTCCATGACCTGGCTATTGTAAATAGTGCTGCAATGAATATTGTGGTGAATATGTCTTTTTGAATTATGGTTTTCTCTGGGTATATGGCCAGTAGTGGGATTGCTGGGTCATATGGTAATTCTATTTTTAGTTTTTTAAGGAACCTCCATACTGTTCTCCATAGTGACTGTATCAATTTACATTCCCACAAATAGTGTAAGAGGGTTCCCTTTTCTCCACACCCTCTCCAGCATTTGTTGTTTGTAGATTTTCTGATGATGCCCATTCTAACTCGTGTGAGGTGATACCTCATTGTAGTTTTGGTTTATATTTCTCTAATAATTAGTGATGTTGAGTAGCTTTTCATGTGTTTCTTGGTCATCTGTATGTCTTCTTGGGACAAATGTCTATTTACATCATCTGCCCATTTTTGGATTGGGTTGTTTGTTTTTTTTACTGTTGAGGTGCATGAGCTGTTTATATACATTGGAGATTAATCCTTTGTCCATTGATTCGTTTGCAAATATTTTCTCCCATTCTGAGGGTTGTCTTTTCGTCTTGTTTGTAGTTTCCTTTGCTTTGCAAAAGCTTTTAGGTTTCATTTGCTCCCATTTGTTTTTTTTTTTTTTTATTCCATTACTCTAGGAGGTGGATCAAAAAAGATCTTGCTGTGATTTATGTCAAAGAGTATTCTTCCTATGTTTTCCTCTAAGAGTTTTATAGTGTCCGGTCTTACATTTCGGTCTCTAATCCATTTGGAGTTTATTTTTTGTGTATGGTGTTAGGGAGTGTTCTAATTTCATTCTTTTACATGTAGCTGTCCATTTTTCCCAGCACCACTTATTGAAGAGACTGTCTTTTCTCCATTGTATACCCTTGCCTCCTTTGTCATAGATTAGTGGGCCATAGGTGTGTAGGTTTATCTCTGGGCTTTCTTTTTTTTTTTTCTTTTACATCTTTATTGGAGTATAATTGCTTTACAATTGTGTGTTAGTTTCTGCTGTATAAAAAAGTGAATCAGCTATGCGTATACATATAACACCATATCCCCTCCCTCTTGCACCTCCCTCTCACTCCCTTATCCCACCCTTTTAGGTGGTCACAAAGCACAGAGCTGATCTCCCTGTGCTATGTGGCTGCTTCCCAGTAGCTATCAATTTTACATTTGGTAGTGTATATATGTCCATACCACTCTCTCACTTTGTCCCAGCTTACCCTTCCCTCTCCCCATGTCCTCAAGTCCTTTCTCTACGTCTGTGTCCTTAATCCTTTCCTGCCCCTAGGTTCTTCATAAACTTTTTTTTTTTTTTTAGATTCCATATATATGTGTTAGCATACGGTATTTGTTTTTCTCTTTCTGACTTACTTCACTCTGTAGGACAGACTCTAGATCCATCCACCTCACTAAAAATAACTCAATTTCGTTTCTTTTTATGGCTGAATAATGTTCCATTGTATATATGTGCCACATCTTCTTTATCCATTTATCTGTTGATGGACACTTAGGTTGCTTCCATGTCCTGGCTATTGTAAATAGAGCTACAGTGAACATTGTGGTACATGACTCTTTTTGAATTATGGTTTTCTCAGGGTAAATGTCCAGGATTGGGTTTGCTGGGTTGTATGGTAGTTCTATTTTTAGTTTTTAAGGAAGCCCCATACCGTTCTCCCTAGTGGCTATATCAATTTACATTCCCACCAACAGTGCAAGAGGGTTCCTTTTTCTCCAATAAATGCCTCTCCAGCATTTATTGTTGGTAGATTTTTTGATGATGGCCATTCTGACTGGTGTGAGGTGATACCTCACTGTAGTTTTGATTTGCATTTCTCTAATGATTAGTGATGTTCAGCATCCTTTCATGTGTTTGTTGGCAACCTGTATATCTTCTTTGGAGAAATGTCTATTTAGGTCTTCTGCCCATTTTTGGATTGGGTTGTTTGGTTTTGTGATATTGAGCTACATGAGCTGCTTTTTGTAGATTAATCCTTTGCCATTTGCTTCATTTGAAAATATTTTCTCCCATTCTGATGGTTGTCTTTTCATCTTGCTTAAGTTTTCCTTTGCTGTGCAAAAGAGTTTATGTTTCATTCGGTCCCATTTTTTAATTTTTGTTTTTATTTCCATTTCTCTAAGAGGTGGGTCAAAAAGGATCTTGCTGTGATTTATGTCATAGACTGTTCTGCTTATGTTTTCTTCTAAGAGTTTTATAGTGGCTGGTCTTATATTTAGGTCTCTAATCCATTTTGAGTTATTTTTGTGTATGGTGTTAGGGAGTGTACTAATTTCATTCTTTTACATGTAGCTGTCCAGTTTTCCCAGCACCACTTACTGAAGACACTGTCTTTTCTCCATTGTATACCCTTGCCTCCTTTGTCATAGATTAGTTAACCATAGGTACGTGGGTTTATCTCTGTGCTTTCTATCCTGTTCTATTGACCTATATTTCTGTTTTTGTGTCAGTACCATATTATCTTGATTTCTGTAGCTTTGTAATATAGTCTGAAGTCTGGAAGTCTGATTCCTCCAGCTCTTTTTTTCCCCCTCAAGACTGCTTTGGCTATCCAGGGTCTTTTGTGTCTCCCTATAAATTTTAAGATTTTTTTTTCTTGTTCTGTAGAAAATGCCAAAGGTATTTTGATCGGGATTGCATTGAATCTGTAGATTGCTTTGGGTAGTATAGTCATTTTCACAATATTGATTCTTCTAATCCAAGAACATGGTATATGTCTCCATCTGTTTATATCATCTTTGATTTCTTTCATCAGTGTCTTATAGTTTTCTGAGTACAGGTCTTTTACTTCCTTAGGTAGGTTTATTCCTAGGTATTTTATTCTTTTTGTTGCAGTGGTAATGGGATTGTTTCCTTAATTTCTCTTTCTGATCTTTCATTGTTAGTGTATAGGAATGCAAGCAATTTCTGTGCATTAATTTTGTATCCTGCAACTTTACCAAATTCATTGATTAGCTCCAGTGGTTTTCTGGTGGCGTCTTTAGGATTCTCTATCTATGATATCATGTCATCTGCAAACAGTGACAATTTTACTTCTTCTTTTCCTTTTTGTATTCCTTTTATTTCTTTTTCTTCTCTGATTGCCATGGCTAGGACCTCCAAAACTATGTTGAATAGCAGTGGTGAGAGTGGGCATCCTCGTCTTGTTTCTGATCTTAGAGGAGACGCTTTCAGTTTTTCACCATTGAGAATGCTGTTTGCTGTGGGTTTGTCATATATGGCCTTTATTATGTTGAGGTAGTTTCCCTCTATGCCCACACTCTGCAGAGTTTTTATCGTAAATGAGTGTTGAATTTTCTCAAAATCTTTTCCTTCATCTATTGAGATGATCATATGGTTTTATTCTACAATTTGTTAATATGGTGTATCACATTGATTTGTGTATATTGAAGAATCCTTGCATCCCTGGGATAAACCCCACTTGATCATGGTGTATGATCCTTTTAATCTGTTGTTCGATTCTGTTTGCTAGTATTTTGTTGAGGATTTTTACATCTATATTCATCAGTGATATTGGTCTATAATTTTCTTTCCTTGTAGTATCTCTGTCTGATTTTGGTATCAGGGTGATGGTGGTCTCATAGAATGAGTTTGGGAGTGTTCCTTCCCCTGCAATTGTTTTGAAGAATTTGAGAAGGTTGGGTGTTAGCTCTTCTCTAAATGTTTGATAGAATTCACCTGTGATGCCATCTGGTTCTGGACTTTTGTTTGTTGGAAGATTTTTAATCACAGTTTCAATTTCATTGCTTGTGATAGGTTTGTTCATATTTTCTATTTCTTCCTGGTTCAATCTTTGAAGGTTATCCCTTTCTAAGAATTTGTCCATTTCTTCCAGATTGTCCATTTTATTGGCATAGAGTTGCTTGTAGTAGTCTCTTAGGATGCTTTGTATTCCTGTGGTGTCTGTTGTAACTTCTCCTTTTTCACTTCTAATTTTGTTGATTTGCGTCCTCTCCCTCTTTTTCTTGAGTCTGGCTAAAGGTTGATCATTTTTGCTTATCTTCTCAAAGAACCAGCTTTTAGTTTTGTTGATCTTTGCTTCCGTTTTCTTTGTTTCTATTTCATTTATTTCTGCTCTGATCTTTAGGATTTCTTTCCTTCTACTAACTTTGGGTTTTGTTCTTCTTTCTCTAGTTCCTCTAGGTGTAAGGTTAGATTGTTTATTTGAGATTTTTCTTGTTTCTTGAGGTAGGCTTGTATTGCTATAAACTTCCCTCTTAGAACTCCTTTTGCTGCATCCCATAGGTTTTGGTCATCGTGTTTTTGTTGTCATTTGTCTCTAGGTAGTTTTTGATTTCCCCTTTGATTTCTTCAGTGATCTCTTGGTTATTTAGTAACGTATTGTTTAGCCTCCATGTGTTTGTGTTTTTTACGGTTTTTTCCGTGTAATTGATTTCTAATCTCATAGCATTGTGGTCGGAACAGCTGCTTGATATGATTTCAGTTTTCCTAAATTTACTGAGGCTTTATCTGTGACCCAAGATGTGATCTATCCTGGAGAATGTTCCGTGTGCAGTTGAGAAGAACGTGTAATCTGCTGTTTTTGGATGGAATGTCCTATAAATATCAATGAACTCTATCTGGTCTATTGTGTCATTTAAAGCTTGTGTTTCCTTATTAATTTTCTGTCTGGCTGATCTCCACTGGTGTAAGTGAGCTGTTAAAGTCCCCCGCTATTATTGTGTTACTGTCGATTTCCTCTTTTATAGCTGTTAGCAGTTGCCTTATACATTGAGGTGCTCCTATGTTGGGTACATATATATTTATAATTGTTATGTCTTCTTCTTGGATTGATCCCTTGACCATTATGTAGTGTCTTTCCTTGTCTCTTGTAACATTCTTTATTTTAAAGTCTATTTTATCTGATATGAGTATTGCTACTCCAGCTTTCTTTTGATTTTCATTAGCATAGAATATATTTTTCCATCGCCTCACTTTCAGTCTGTATGTGTCCCTAGGTCTGAAATGGGTCTCTTGTAGACAGCATATATATGGGTCTTGTTTTTGTATCCATTCAGCCAGTCTATGTCTTTTGGTTGGAACATTTAGTGCATTCACGTTTAAGGTAATTATCGATATGTATGTTCCTACCACTATTTTCTTAATTGTTATGGGTTTGTCTTGGTGGGTCCTTTTCGTCTCTTGTGTTTCCCACTTAGAGAAGTTCTTTTAGCATTTGGTGTAGAGCTGGTTGCATGGTGCTGAATTCTCTTAGCTTTTGCTTGTCTGTAAGGCTTTTGATTTCTCCATCAAATCTGAATGAGCTCTTTGCAGGGTGCAGTACTCTTGGTTGTAGGTTCTTCCCTTTCATCACTTTAAATTTATCATGCCACTTCCTTCTGGCTTGTAGATTTTCTGCTGAGAAATCAGCTGTTATCCTTATGGGATTTCCCTTGTATGTTATTTGTCATTTTTCCCTTGCTGCTTTCAATAATTTTTCTTTGTCGTTAATTTTTGTCAATTTGATTACTATGTGTCTTGTCATTTTTCTCCTTTGGTTTCTCCTGCCTGGGACACTCTGTGCTTCTGGACTTGGGTGGCTATTTCTTTTCCCATGCTAGGGAAGTTTTTGACCATAATCTCTTCAAATATATTCTCGGGTCCTTTCTCTCTCTCTTCTCCTTCTGGGACCCCTATAATGCGAATGTTGTTGCGTTTAATGTTGTCCCAGAGGACTCTTGGGGTGTCTTCATTTATTTTCATTCTTTTTCTTTATTCTGTTCCATGGCAGTGATTTCCACCTTTCTGTCTTCCAGGCCACTTATCCGTTCTTCTGCCACAGTTATTCTGCTACTGATTCCTTCTAGTGTATTTTTCATTTCAGTTATTACATTGTTCACCTCTGTTTGTTTGTTCTTTAATTCTTCTAGGTGTTTGTTCCTTAATTCTTCTAGGTCTTTGTTAAGCATTTCTTGTGTCTTCTCGATCTTTGCCTCCTTTCTTTTTCTAAGGTCTTGGCTCAACTTCACTATCATTATTCTGAATTCTTTTTCTGGAAGGTTCCCTATCTCTACCTCATTTCGTTTTTTTTCTGGGGTTTTATCTTGTTCCTTGATCTGGTATAAAGTCCTCTGCCTTTTCATTTTGTCTATCTTTCTGTGAATGTGGTTTTCCTTCCACAGGCTGCAGAATTGTAGTTCTTCTTGCTTCTGCTGTCTGCTCTCTGGTGGATGAGTCTATCTTAGAGGCTTGTGCAAGCTTCCTGATGGGAGGGACTGGTGGTGGGTAGAGCTGGGTGTTGCTTTGGTGGGCAGAGCTTTATTCCGCTTGTCTACGGATTAAATAAAACTTCAATAAAAAGTTGAATCTGCTTGTCTGCTGATGCATGGGGCTGGGTTCCCTCCCTGTTGGTTGTTTGGCCTGAGGCGACCCAGCACTGGAGCCTACCTTGCTCTTGGTGGGGCTAATGGCGGACTCTGGGAGGGCTCACACCAAGGAGTATTTCCCAGAACTTCTGCTGCCAGTGTCGTTGTCCTCACGGTGAGCCACAGCCACAGCCACCACCTGCCTCTGCAGGAGACCCTCTAAAAGTAGCAGGTAGTTCTGGTCATTCTCCTACGGGGTCACTGCTCCTTCCCCTGGGTCCTGGTGTGCACACTACTTTGTGTGTGCCCTCCAAGAGTGGAGTATCTGAGTGGAGTTGAGACTCTGAGACTCTGTGTGGAGTCGCACAGACTCTGGGTCCTGTGAAGCTTCGATGTTTTGTGATTCTAGAAATCCTATAGGAGACGGTCCACAGCAGGTGAAGCTAATGTTGTCAGTAGAGGTGTTGAAGCCAAAGATCTGCAGTTCCGGCTAGAGGTGCCGATGTACATACAGGACAAAATCATCTCGTGTGAATGTAGTTCAGGCATGTTTAAGATGAATGCAGTCATGTTCATGCCTACCATATTCTATCTTGAGCCTCTCCTCAGGGACCCCCTCCTCAGTTCCTGAGGCTCCTGTAAGTCATGTACAGGGGACTGGAGAGTGGGCTCTGTCCAGTCTGAGCCCTGAGTTACCCTGTGTGTATCTTAGGATACTTTGTATTTCTGTGGTGTCTGTTGTAACATCATCTCTTTCATTTCAGATTTATTTGGGCCCTCTCTTTTTTAACAAAACATACTACTGTTGTCTTTTATTCTTTACAGAAGTTTAATCAGTGTTTGATCTACTATCCTTACCCTATGTATACTTTTTGCAGTGAGATTTTTACTTTTCTTTGTTTCCTTGTTACTATCAATAATTAGTGAGACTTCTTTTAAGCTACCTTCAACATTGCTTATAAAGCTGCTTTATTAGTGATGACAGAGCCTTAATGGAAGTCATGTTCTGGTTGTAAATTAGAATGCAATGTGCCAACAAAAAGCCCCTTAAGTTTATATCTCATTACTTCTTGTTCTTTTTTTAATTTAATTTTTATTTTTTGTCAGAGCAAATTTGATTAAAATGTTTTGTTTCTTCTAGGTGTGCAAGATGTGGTTCTTTTAAACATATACATATATCTATTCTTCTTTGGATCATTTTCCCATGTAGGTTATGACACCATGTTGAGTAGTCTTGTCTTGGTATTACGTAGGTCTTTGGTGATTACATATTTCACATGTGTTTCTATATCTATCTTAACCCCAATATCCTAATGTATCCAATCCTCACACCTTTCCATTTGGTGAACCCTAAGTTTGTTTAATGAATCTGTGATTGCATTTCTCTGTGGAAATATCTTCATTGGTATCAATTTTTAGCTAAGACCTATAAGTGATATTATAGGATATGTGTCTTTTGCTTTCTGACTTAGTACAATTTGCCTGATTAACTCAAAAATCATACACGGTGCTGCAAATGGCATTGTTTTTTTTTTTTCCCTGGCTCATATTCCATCTGTACGTGTACCAGTTCTTCTTTGGCCATGCACCTCTTGATGGACTTTTTGGTTGCCTCCATGTCTTGGTTATTGTAATACTGCTGCAATGCACATTTGCTTGCCTGTGTCTTTCCAGTTCTATCTCCTTATGTTATAGGCCAAGGAGTGGGCTTGCTGTATCATATGGTAGCTCAGTGTGTACGTTTTAAAGGCACCACCATTCAGTTCTCATTAGTGGCTCTTTCCAGGTTATGTCCCACTTAAAATTGAGGGTATGCATTTCTCCAAAACACCTTCAATATTTATTGTTTGTAGTTTGCTTGCTGCTGGTTATTCTAACAGGTGCGAGCTGATACCTCTGTGTGGCTGAATTTGCATGTGTCCCATAATCTGTTGAAATTGATCTTTAAAGCATGCTCTTTTTATTTATCAAACTGTGATTACAGCTTAGTTCTTCAAATTGTTTTCTTAAAGTAAGTGTCACATTTTGAAAAGTTTTGGCCATTACCTCCCTCAAGACATTTTGAGGGCAGGTTTCATTTACAGCCCTGAAGTACTTGTTCATATGAAGTGACCATTAACACAGGTATTAAAGCTGCTTTTGCAGGTAACGGCCAGAGGGCGGCAGCCTTTTTACGTTCCCCAATCTGGTAACTAGGGAAAGAGACCTTCAGCTGCAAGAGTGTCCAGCTTTATTTCTCATCCAGCTGTGGGTCTAGATATGGTCAAACAAGGTTGCATCACAGCCCAGGAACGAATTATGTAAAATTTCCTCTCTCTATCACTGTCTTAGTTTTTTGTGTTTTTTAAAGTTATTTATTTTAAAATGGGGTTTCGCTGCTTTTCACTGCTGTGTTTATGCCGCTTTACACCCACTTGACTCACTTAAAGAGAGATATCAATACATAGGTTTTAAGATACTTACTAGTCAGATATATTCTTGTGCGGTGAATAGGGGGTGTTGCGTCCAGTTCACTGGGCAAGGAGTAGGTCTTGTCTATTACATATTTGATTTATGGAGTGATATCTGTGCTAATTTCAAATCCCGGGTTTATGCATCACCCACCTCACCTTTCCCGTTAAGCAGCCATAGTGTGTTTTGTAAATGTGTGACTCTGTCCTGTTTTGTAATTCAGTTTAAGTGTAGCGATTTTTACATTCCCCCTATAAGTGATATCTTTGATAAGTGTCTTTTTCTATGTGACTTATTTCACTTAAAATCATCATACCTACATCCACTCATCATGCTGCTAGTAGCCTTATGACATTGATTTCATGGCTGAGTGATATTCCATTGTACATAAGTACCACAACTTCTTTATCAATTTTCCTATTCCTGGGATGTTTAAGGAGTACGGAAGTGGAGGTTCTTGGGAACAGAGCAGCCCTAAATTTTGGGGTGCCTGTGTCTTGATGATTTTTAGTTTTCCCAATTTATACGCCCATGAGTTGAAGTGCCCTATGCTCACTAACCTGTGTTTTTTAGATGTTTCAGGACACACCGTACACTTCTCCAGAGTGGCTGTTGGCAAATTACATTCCGCCCATCAGCATAGCAAGGCTCCGATTTCTACATGGACTGTCCTGCTTTTCTGGTTTTTACACTTTTTTCAGCATGACCCTTTGACCAATGGGAAGCGAGACTTCTTTATAGCGCTGATTTGCCTTTCCAGGTTGCTTGGTTGGCCAAGAAGGGCATATGCGTTTTTTCCTGAATATATTCGGGAAAAAACGCATACGCCCTTTTGGGCCAAGGGCATCATTGTCCACGTTTTGCCACTTTTCATGTGCTTTAAAGGCGATTCGAATCTACCTCCTGAAATCTGTTTCCTGCAATTCTGCCTTGCTTTAAACTCCTCTTCGTTGCCTTCCCTCAATATATTTGTGGACGAGAGTTATCATTTACAACTCTGCAGGTTTCTGAATTGCAGTGCCCCTGAGCTCCATTTTTCAACTCGCTTTCTTGGGAGCTGGCCGCAAAGCACAGGATTGCTTCAGGCCCTATTCTGGTTCCGGGGGGAAGGCTGAGCCTGTGGTTAATTCTTCTTCCTGATGGGAATATAGAGTGACCTGTGCCTGTCCCAACACCTAGAGTTAGTCTCTCGTTGGTTGCCCCTCTTCCCGTTCATCCTCAGGATAAATTGCAACCTGTACAGAACTGGAGTTTAAAGGTGCGGATTCCCAACGAGGGAGATTGCTAATAAAGCGGCTGGAATGGCAAACCCGAGCACAAGGAGATGAGAAATGAGGTGCGTTTCAGGAACCCTTCCCGATGAGACGGTGTACCATCTTCTGGGTTTCTCACGCATGTTTTCGATGTAGGAAGATGCCCTTGAACCTGGATATGTGGGATCCATGGGATGGGTACGATGCAGTATTACTTTAAAGGGACTGCGTTTGCCCACCCAGCCTCACCAAACCTCTCAGCCCCAAGAGTGTCCACCCTTATGTCTCATCTAGCTGTGGGTCTAGATATGGTCAATCCACTTTGCATCACAGCCCCTGAACGAATTATGTAAGAATTTCTCTCTCTTTCACTCTCTTTGTTTAATGGGTTTATAAAAGTAATTTATTTTTAAAATGGGGTTTAGCTGCTTTTCACTGCTGTGTTTATGCTGCTTTACCCCACTTGACACACTTCCAGTGAAATATCAATACATAGGTTTTAAGATTCTTACTAGTCAGATATATTCTTGTGTGGTGAATAGGGGGTGATGAGTCCAGTTCACTGAGCAAGGAGTAGGTCTTGTCTATTACATATTGGGTGTATCGAACGGTATCTGAGCGAATTTGAAACCCTTGTTTTATGCATCACCCCACCTCACCTTTCCTGTTAAGCAGCCATAGTGTGTTTCTAAACGTGTGACTCTGTTCTGTTTTGTAATTCAGTTCAAGTGTAGCGGTTTTTACATTCCCTCTATAAGTGATAGCTTATGATAAGTGTCTTTTTCTGTGTGACTTATTTCACTTAGAATCGTCGTACCTAAATCCACTCATCTTGCTTCTACTAGCCTTATGACATTGATTTCATGTCTGAGTGATATTCCATTGTACATAAGGACCACAAATTCTGTATCCATTTTTCTCTTTCCTGGGATATTTAAGGTGTCATGAAGTGGAGGTTCTTGTCAACAGAGCAGCCTTAAACTTTGGGGTGCCTGTGTCTTGCTGATTTTTAGTTTTCCCAATTTATACGCATATGAGCGGACGTGCCCTATGCTCCCTAAGCTGTGTTTTTTCGATGTTTCAGGACACACCGTACACTTCTCCAGAGTGGCTGTTGGCAATTTACATCCCGCCCATCAGCGTAGCAAGGCTGCCATTTCTCCATGGCCTGTCCTGCATTTCTGGTGTTGACACTTTTTGCAGCATGGCCCTTTTGACCGATGGGAAGCGAGACTTCTTTGTAGCTCTGATTAGCCTTTCCAGGTTGCTTGGTTGGCCAAAAAGGGCGTATGCGTTTTTTCCTGAATATAATCAGGAAAAAATGCATACGCACTTTTTGGCCAAGGGCATCATTGTCGACATTTTGCCGCTTTTCATGTGCTTTAAGGGCGATTCGAATCTACCTCCTGAAACCTGTTTCCTGCAATTCTGCCTTGCTTTCAAATCCTCTTCGTTGCCTTCCCTCAATATATTTGTGGACGAGAGTTATCATTTATAACTCAGCAGGTTTGTGAATTGCAGTGCCCCTGAGCTCCATTTTTCAACTGTCTTTTTTGGGAGTTGGCCGCAAAAGCACTGGATTGCCTCAGGCACTATTCTGGTTCCCGGCGGCAGGATTAGCCTGTGGTTAATTCTTCTTCCTGATGGGAAAATACAGTGACCTGTGCCTGTCCCAACACCTAGATCTAGTCTCTCATTCGTTGCCCCTCTTCCCGTTCATCCTCAGGACAAATTGCAACCTGTAGGGAACAGAAGCTTAAAGGTGCTGATTCTCCAAGTAGGGAGATTGCTAGTAAAGTAGCTGGAAAGGCGAACCCGAGCACAAGGAGATGAGACATGAGGTGAGATTTAGAAACCTTTCAAAATCACACGGTGTACCATCTTCTGGGTTTCTCATGCATGTTTTCGATGTAGGAAGATGCCCTTGAACCTGGAGATTTGGGACCCATGGGTTGGGTACCACGCAGTATTACTTTAAAGGGTCTGCGTTTGCTCACCCAACCTCACCCAACCTCTCAGCCCCAAGAGTGTCCACCCTTATGTCTCATCCAGCTGTGGGTCTAGACATGGTCAATCCAGGTTGCAACACAGCCCCTGAACGAATTTTGTAAGAATTTCTCTCTCTTTCACTGTCTTTGTTTTACGGGTTTTTAAAAGTAATTTATTTTTATAATGGGGTTTAGCTGCTTTTCACGGCTGTGTTTATGCGGCTTTACACCCACTTGACTCACTTCCAGACAGATATCAATACATAGGTTTTAAGATTCTTACTACTCAGATATATTCTTGTGCGGTGAATAGGAGGTGTTGAGTCCAGTTCACTGAGCAAGGAGTAGGTCTTGTCTATTACATATTGGGTGTATGGAACGGTATCTGAGCGAATTTGAAACCCTTGTTTTATGCATCAACCCACCTCACCTTTCCCGTTAAGCAGCCATAGTGTGTTTTCTAAACGTGTGACTCTGTTCTCTTTTGTAATTCAGTTCAAGTGTAGCGGTTTTTTCCATTCCCTCTATAAATGATAGCTTATGATAAGTGTCTTTTTCTGTGTGACTTATTTCACTTAGAATCGTCGTACCTAAATCCACTCATCTTGCTTCTACTAGCCTTATGACATTGATTTCATGTCTGAGTGATATTCCATTGTACATAAGGACCACAACTTCTTTATCCATTTTTCTCTTTCCTGGGATATTTAAGGTGTCATGAAGTGGAGGTTCTTGTCAACAGAGCAGCCCTAAACTTTGGGGTGCCTGTGTCTTGCTGATTTTTATTTTTCCCAATTTATACGCCCATGAGTGGACGTGCCCTATGCTCCCTAAGCTGTGTTTTTTCGATGTTTCAGGACACACCGCACACTTCTCCAGAGTGTCTGTTGACAATTTACATCCCGCCCATCAGCGTAGCAAGGCTGCCATTTCTCCATGGCCTGTCCTGCATTTCTGGTTTTGACACTTTTTGCAGCATGGCCCTTTTGACCGATGGGAAGCGAGACTTCTTTGTAGCGCTGATTTGCCTTTCCAGGTTGCTTGGTTGGCCAAAAAGGGCGTATGCGTTTTTTCCTGAATATAATCAGGAAAAAATGCATACGCACTTTTTGGCCAAGGGCCTCATTGTCGACGTTTTGCCGCTTTTCATGTGCTTTAAAGGCGATTCGAATCTACCTCCTGAAACCTGTTTCCTGCAATTCTGCCTTGCTTTCAAATCCTCTTCGTTGACTTCCCTCAATATATTTGTGGACGAGAGTTATCATTTATAACTCAGCGGTTTTGTGAATTGCAGTGCCCCTGAGCTCCATTTTTCAACTGTCTTTTTTGGGAGCTGGCCGCAAAAGCACTGGATTGCCTCAGGCACTATTCTGGTTCCCGGCGGCAGGATTAGCCTGTGGTTAATTCTTCTTCCTGATGGGAAAATACAGTGACCTGTGCCTGTCCCAACACCTAGATCTAGTCTCTCATTGGTTGCCCCTCTACCCGTTCATCCTCAGGACAAATTGCAACCTGTAGGGAACAGGAGCTTAAAGGTGCTGATTCTCCAATTAGGGAGATTGCTAGTAAAGTAGCTGGAAAGGCGAACCCGAGCACAAGGAGATGAGACATGAGGTGCGATTTAGAAACCTTTCAAAATCACACGGTGTACCATCTTCTGGGTTTCTCATGCATGTTTTCGATGTAGGAAGATGCCCTTGAACCTGGAGATTTGGGACCCATGGGATGGGTACCACGCAGTATTACTTTAAAGGGTCTGCGTTTGCTCACCCAACCTCACCCAACCTCTCAGCCCCAAGAGTGTCCACCCTTATGTCTCATCCAGCTGTGGGTCTAGACATGGTCAATCCAGGTTGCAACACAGCCCCTGAACGAATTTTGTAAGAATTTCTCTCTCTTTCACTGTCTTTGTTTTACGGGTTTTTGAAAGTAATTTATTTTTATAATGGGGTTTAGCTGCTTTTCACGGCTGTGTTTATGCGGCTTTACACCCACTTGACTCACTTCCAGACAGATATCAATACATAGGTTTTAATATTCTTACTACTCAGATATATTCTTGTGCGGTGAATAGGAGGTGTTGAGTCCAGTTCACTGAGCAAGGAGTAGGTCTTGTCTATTACATATTGGGTGTATGGAACGGTATCTGAGCGAATTTGAAACCCTTGTTTTATGCATCACCCCACCTCACCTTTCCCGTTAAGCAGCCATAGTGTGTTTTCTAAACGTGTGATTCTGTTCTCTTTTGTAATTCAGTTCAAGTGTAGCGGTTTTTTCCATTCCCTCTATAAATGATAGCTTATGATAAGTGTCTTTTTCTGTGTGACTTATTTCACTTAGAATCGTCGTACCTAAATCCACTCATCTTGCTTCTCCTAGCTTTATGACATTGATTTCATGTCTGAGTGATATTCCACTGTACATAAGGACCACAACTTCTGTATCCATTTTTCTCTTCCTGGGATATTTAAGGTGTCATGAAGTGGAGGTTCTTGTCAACAGAGCAGCCCTAAACTTTGGGGTGCCTGTGTCATGCTGGTTTTTAGTTTTCCCAATTTATACGCCCATGAGTGGACGTGCCCTATGCTCCCTAAGCTGTGTTTTTTCGATGTTTCAGGACACACCGTACACTTCTCCAGTGTGGCTGTTGGCAATTTACATCCCGCCCATCAGCGTAGCAAGGCTGCCATTTCTCCATGGCCTGTCCTGCATTTCTGGTTTTGACACTTTTTGCAGCATGGCCCTTTTGACCGATGGGAAGCGAGACTTCTTTGTAGCGCTGATTTGCCTTTCCAGGTTGCTTGGTTGGCCAAAAAGGGCGTATGCGTTTTTTCCTGAATATATTCAGGAAACAACACATACGCCCTTTTTGGCCAAGGGCATCATTGTCGACGTTTTGCCGCTTTTCATGTGCTTTAAAGGCGATTCGAATCTACCTCCTGAAAGCTGTTTCCTGCAATTCTGCCTTGCTTTCAAATCCTCTTCGTTGCCTTCCCTCAATATATCTGTGGATGAGAGTTATCATTTATAACTCTGCGGGTTTGTGAATTGCAGTGTCCCTGAGCTCCACTTTTCAACTCGCTTTTTTGGGAGCTGACCGCAAAAGCGCGGGATTGCCTCAGGCCCTATTCTGCTTCTGGGCGGCAGGCTGAGCCTGTGGTTAATTCTTCTTCCTGATGGGAAAATAGAGTGACCTGTGCCTGCCCAAAACCTAGATCTAGTCTCTCATTGGTTGCCCCTCTTCCGTTTCATCCTCAGGACAAATTGCAACCTGTTCGGAACAGGAGGTTAAAGGTGCTGATTCTCCAAGTAGGGAGATTGCTAGTAAAGTAGCTGGAATGACGAACCCGAGCACAAGGAGATGAGAAATGAGGTGCGTTTCAGAAACCTTCCAAAATCACACGGTGTACCATCTTCTGGGTTTCTCATGCATGTTTTCGATGTAGGAAGATGCCCTTGAACCTGGAGATTTGGGACCCATGGGATGGGTACCACGCAGTATTACTTTAAAGGGTCTGCGTTTGCTCACCCAACCTCACCAAAACTCTCAGCCCCAAGAGTGTCCATCCTTTTGTCTCATCCAGCTGTGGGTCTAGATATGGTCAATCCAGGTTGCATCACAGCACCTGAACGAATTTTATAAGAATTTCTCTCTCTTTCACTGTCTTTGTTTTACGGGTTTTTAAAAGTAATTTATTTTTATAATGGGGTTTAGCTGCTTTTCACGGCTGTGTTTATGCGGCTTTACACCCACTTGACTCACTTCCAGACAGATATCAATACATAGGTTTTAAGATTCTTACTTATCAGATATATTCTTGTGCGGTGAATAGGGGGTGTTGAGTCCAGTTCACTGAGCAAGGAGTAGGTCTTGTCTATTACATATTGGGTGTATGGAACGGTATCTGAGCGAATTTGAAACCCTTGTTTTATGCATCACCCCACCTCACCTTTCCCGTTAAGCAGCCATAGTGTGTTTTGTAAACGTGAGACTCTGTTCTGTTTTGTAATTCAGTTCAAGTGTAGCGGTTTTTACATTCCCTCTATAAGTGATAGCTTATGATAAGTGTCTTTTTCTGTGTGACTTATTTCACTTAGAATCGTCGTACCTAAATCCACTCATCTTGCTTCTACTAGCCTTATGACATTGATTTCATGTCTGAGTGATATTCCATTGTAGATAAGGACCACAACTTCTTTATCCATTTTGCTCTTTCCTGGGATATTTAAGGTGTCAAGAAGTGGAGGTTCTTGTCAACAGAGCAGCCCTAAACTTTGGGGTGCCTGTGTCTTGCTGATTTTTAGTTTTCCCAATTTATACGCCCATGAGTTGACGTGCCCTATGCTCCCTACGCTGTGTTTTTTCGATGTTTCAGGACACACCGTACACTTCTCCAGAGTGGCTGTTGGCAATTTACATCCCGCCCATCAGTGTAGCAAGGCTGCCATTTCTCCATGGCCTGTCCTGCATTTCTGGTTTTGACACTTTTTGCAGCATGGCCCTTTTGACCGATGGGAAGCGAGACTTCTTTGTAGCGCTGATTTGCCTTTCCAGGTTGCTTCTTTGGCCAAAAAGGGCGTATGTGATTTTTCCTGAATATATTCAGGAAAAAACGCATACGCCCTTTTTGGCCAAGGGCATCATTGTCGACGTTTTGCCACTTTTCATGTGCTTTAAAGGCGATTCGAATCTACCTCCTGAAACCTGTTTCCTGCAATTCTGCCTTGCTTTCAAATCTTCTTCGTTGCCTTCCCTCAATATATTTGTGGACGAGAGTTATCATTTATAACTCAGCAGTTTTGTGAATTGCAGTGCCCCTGAGCTCCATTTTTCAACTGTCTTTTTTGGGAGCTGGCCACAAAAGCACGGGATTGCCTCAGGCCCTATTCTGGTTCCTGGCGTCAGGCTGAGCCTGTGGTTAATTCTTCTTCCTGATGGGAAAATAGAGTGACCTGTGCCTGTCTCAACACCTAGATGTAGTCTCTCATTGGTTGCCCCTCTTCCCGTTCACCTCAGGACAAATTGTAACCTGTAGGGAACAGGAGCTTAAAGGTGCTGATTCTCCAATTAGGGAGATTGCTAGTAAAGTAGCTGGAAAGGCGAACCCGAGCACAAGGAGATGAGAAATGAGGTGCGTTTTAGAAACCATTCAAAATCACAGGGTGTACCATCTTCTGCGTTTCTCATGCCTGTTTTCGATGTAGGAAGATGCCCTTGAACCTGGAGATTTGGGACCCATGGGATGGGTACCACGCAGTATTACTTTAAAGGTTCTGCGTTTGCTCACCCAACCTCACCCAAACTCTCAGCCCCAAGAGTGTCCACACTTATGTCTCATCCAGGTGTGGGTCTAGATATGGTCAATCCAGGTTGCATCACAGCCCCTGAACGAATTTTGTAAGAATTTCTCTCTCTTTCACTGTCTTTGTTTTACGGGTTTTTAAAAGTAATTTATTTTTATAATGGGGTTTAGCTGCTTTTCAAGGCTTTGTTTATGCGGATTTACACCCACTTGACTCACTTCCAGACAGATATCAATACATAGGTTTTACGATTCTTACTAGTCAGATATATTCTTGTGCGGTGAATAGGGGGTGTTGATTCTAGTTCACTGAGCAAGGAGTAGGTCTTGTCTATTACATATTGGGTGTATGGAATGGTATCTGAGCGAATTTGAAACCCTTGTTTTATGCATCACCCCACCTCACCTTTCCCGTTAAGCAGCCATAGTGTGTTTTCTAAACGTGTGAATCTGTTCTGTTTTGTAATTCAGTTCAAGTGTAGCGGTTTTTACATTCCCTCTATAAGTGATAACTTATAATAAGTGTCTTTTTCTGTGTGACTTATTTCAGTTCGAATCGTCGTACGTAAATCCACTCATCTTGCTTCTACTAGCCTTATGACATTGATTTCATATCTGAGTGATATTCCATTGTACATAAGTACCACAACTTCTTTATCCATTTTTCTCTTTCCTGGGATATTTAAGGTGTCATGAAGTGGAGGTTCTTGTCAACAGAGCAGCCCTAAACTTTGAGGTGCCTGTGTCTTGCTGATTTTTATTTTTCCCAATTTCTACGTCCATGAGTGGACGTGCCCTATCCTCCCTAAGCCGTGTTCTTTCGTTGTTTCAGGACACACCGTACACTTCTCCAGAGTGGCAGTTGGCAATTTACATCCCGCCCATCAGCGTAGCAAGGCTGCCATTTCTCCATGGCCTGTCCTGCATTTCTGGTTTTCACAGTTTTTTCAGCATGGCCCTTTAACCGATGGGAAGAGAGACTTCTTTGTAGCGCTGATTTGCCTTTCTAGGTTGCTTGGTTGGCCAAAAAGGGCGTATGCGTTTTTTCCTGAATATATTCAGGAAAAATCGCATACGCCCTTTTTGGCCAAGGATCATTGTCGACGTTCTCCCGCTTTTCATGTGCTTTTAAGTCGATTTGAATCTACCTCCTGAAATCTGTTTCCTGCAATTCTGCCTTGCTTTCAAATCCTCTTCGTTGCCTTCCCTCAATATATTTGTGGACGAGAGTTATCATTTATAACTCAGCAGGTTTGTGAATTGCAGTGCCCCTGAGCTCCATTTTTCAACTGTCTTTTTTGGGAGCTGGCCGAAAAAGCACGGGATTGCCTCAGGCCCTCTTTTGGTTCCTGGCGGCAGGCTGAGCCTGTGGTTAATTCTTCTTCCTGATGGGAAAATAGAGTGACCTGTGCCTGTCTCAACACCTAGATCTAGTCTCTCACTGGTTGCCCCTCTTCCCGTTCACCTCAGGACAAATTGCAACCTGTAGGGAACAGGAGCTTAAAGGTGCTGATTCTCCAAGTAGGGAGATTGCTAGTAAAGTAGCTGGAAAGGTGAACCCGAGCACAAGGAGATGAGAAATGAGGTGCGTTTTAGAAACCTTTCAAAATCACACGGTGTACCATCTTCTGGGTTTCTCATGCATGTTTTCGATGTAGGAAGATGCCCTTGAACCTGGAGATTTGGGACCCATGGGATGGGTACCACGCAGTATTACTTTAAAGGGTCTGCGTTTGCTCACCCAACCTCACCCAACCTCTCAGCCCCAAGAGTGTCCACCCTTATGTCTCATCCAGGTGTGTGTCTAGATATGGTCAATCCAGGTTGCATCACAGCCCCTGAACGAATTTTGTAAGAATTTCTCTCTTTTTCACTGTCTTTGTTTTACGGGTTTTTAAAAGTAATTTATTTTTATAATGGGGTTTAACTGCTTTTCACGGCTGTGTTTATGCGGATTTACACCCACTTGACTCACTTCCAGACAGATATCAATACATAGGTTTTATGATTCTTACTAGTCAGATATATTCTTGTGCAGTGAATAGGGGGTGTTGAGTCCAGTTCACTGAGCAAGGAGTAGGTCTTGTCTATTACATATTGGGTGTATGGAATGGTTTCTATGCTAAATTAAAACCCTAGTTTTATGCATCACCCCACCTCACCTTTCCCATTAAGCAGCCATAGTGTGTTTTCTAAACGTGTGACTCTGTTCTGTTTTGTAATTCAGTTCAAGGGTAACGGTTTTTACATTCCCTCTCTAAGTGATATCTTATGATAAGTGTCTTTTTCTGTGTGACTTCTTTCACTTGGAATCGTCGTACCTAAATCCACTCATCATGCTGCTACTAGCCTTATGACATTGATTTCATGGCTGAGTGATATTCCATTGTACATAAGGACCACAACTTCTTTATCCATTTTTCTCTTTCCTGGGATATGTAAGGTGGAATGAAGTGGAGGTTTTTGTCAACAGAGCAGCCCTCAACTTTGGGGTCCCAGTATCTTGCTGATTTTTAGTTTTCCCAATTTATAAGCCCATGAGTGGAAGTGCCCTATGCTCCCTAAACTGTGTTTTTTCGATGTTTCAGGACACACCATACACTTCTCCAGAGTGGCTGTTGGCAATTTACATCCCGCCCTTCAGCGTAGCAAGGCTGCCATTTCTCCATGGCCTGTACTGCATTTCTGGTTTTTACACTTTTTTCAGCATAGTCCTTTTGACCGATGGGAAGCGAGACTTCTTAGTAGCACTGATTTGCCTTTCCAGGTTGCTTGGTTGGCCAAAAAGGGCGTATGCGTTTTTTCCTGAATATATTCAGGAAAAAACGCATACGCACTTTTTGGCCAAGGGCATCATTGTCGACATTTTGCTTCTTTTCATGTGCTTTTAAGTCGATTTGAATCTACCTCCTGAAATCTGTTTCCTGCAATTCTGCCTTGCTTTCAAATCCTCTTCGTTGCCTACCCTCAATATATTTGTGGACGAGAGTTATCATTTATAACTCTGCAGGTTTGTGAATTGCCGTGCCCCTTAGCTCCATTTTTCTACTCGTTTTTTTGAGAGCTGGCCGCAAAAGCGCAGGATTGCTTCAGGCCCTCTTCTGGTTCTGGGGGGCAGGCTGAGCCTGTGGTTAATTCTTCTTCCTAATGGGAAAAAAGATTGACCTGTGCCTGTCACAAAACCTAGAGCAAGTCTCTCATTGGTTCCCCACTTCCCGTTCATTCTCAGGACAAATTGCAACCTGTACAGAACAGGAGGTTAAAGGTGCTGATTCTCCAAGGGGGGAGATTGCTAGTAGAGTGGATGGAATGGCTAACCCGAGCACAAGGAGATGAGAAATGAGGTGCCTTTTAGAAACCTTTCCCAATCAGACGGTGTACCATCTTCTGGGTTTCTAGTGCATGTTTTCGATGTAGGTAGATGCCCTTGAACCTGGAGATTTGGGACCCATTGGACGGGTACCACGCAGTATTACTTTAAAGGGTCTGCGTTTGCTCACCCAACCTCACCCAACCTCTCAGCCCCAAGAGTGTCCACCCTTATGTCTCATCTAGCGGTGGGTCTAGATATGGTCAATCCAGGTTGCATCACAGCCCCTGAACGAATTGTGTAAGAATTTCTCTCTCTTTCACTGTCTTTGTTTCATGGGTTTTTAAAAGTAATTGATTTTTATAATGGGGTTTAGCTGCTTTTCACTGCTGTGTTTATGCTGCTTTACACCCACTTGACACACTTCCAGAGAGATATCAATACATAGGTTTTACGATTTTTACTAGTCAGATATATTCTTGTGTGGTGAATAGTGGGTGTTGAGTCCAGTTCACTGAGCAAGGAGTAGGTCTTGTCTAGTACATATTGGGTTTATGGAACGGTATCTGAGCTAATTAGAAACCCTTGTTTTATGCATCACCCCACCTCACCTTTCCCGTTAAGCAACCATAGTGTGTTTTCAAAATGTGTGACTCTGTTCTGTTTTGTAATACAGTTCAAGGGTAACGGTTTTTACATTCCCTCTATAAGTGATATCTTATGATAAGTGTCTTTTTCTGTGTGACTTATTTCACTTAAAATCGTGGTACCTAAATACACTCATCATGCTGCTACTAGCCTTAGGACATTGATTTCATGGCTGAGTGAAAATCCATTGTACATAAGGACCTCAACATCTTTATCCATTTTAATATTTCCTGGGATATTTAAGGAGTCATGAAGTGGAGGTTCTTGTCAACAGAGCAGCCCTAAACTTTGGGGTGCCTGTGTCTTGCTGATTTTTAGTTTTCCCAGTTTATACGCCCATTAGTGGACGTGCCCTATGCTCCCTAAGCTGTGTTTTTTCGATGTTTCAGGACACACCGCACACTTCTCCAGAGTGGCTGTTGGCAATTTACATCCCGCCCATCAGCGTAGCAAGGCTGCCATTTCTCCATGGCCTGTCCTGCATTTCTGGTTTTGACACTTTTTGCAGCATGGCCCTTTTGACCAATGGGAAGCGAGACTTCTTTGTAGCGCTGATTTGCCTTTCCAGGTTGCTTGGTTGGCCAAAAAGGGCGTATGCGTTTTTTCCTGAATATATTCAGGAAAAAACGCATACGCCCTTTTAGGCCAAGGGCATCATTGTCCACGTTTTGCCGCTTTTCATGTGCTTTAAAGGCGATTCGAATCTACCTCCTGATACCTGTTTCCTGCAATTCTGCCTTGCTTTCAAATCCTCTTCATTGCCTTCCCTCAATATATTTGTGGACGAGACTTATCATTTATAACTCTGCAGGTTTGTGAATTGCTGTGTCCCTGACCTCCATTTTTCAACTGGATTTTTTGGGAGCTGGCCGCAAATGCGCAGGATTGCTTCAGGCCCTATTCTGGTTCCGGGGGGCATGCTGAGCCTGTGGTTAATTCTTCTTCCTAATGGGAAAATAGAGTGACCTGTGCCTGTCACAACACCTAGATCTAGTCTCTCATTGGTTCCCCCTCTTCCCGTTCATCCTCAGGACAAATTGCAACCTGTAGAGAAGAGGAGGTTAAAGGTGCTGATTCCCCAAGCAGGGAGATTGCTAGTAAAGCGGCTGGAAAGGCGAACCCGAGCACAAGGAGATGAGAAATGAGGTGCGTTTCAGAAGCATTTCCCGATCAGACGGTGTACCATCTTCTGGGTTTCTCATGCATGTTTTCGATGTAGGAAGATGCCCTTGAACCTGGAGATTTGGGAGCCATGGGATTGGTAACATGCAGTATTACTTTAAAGGGTCTGCGTTTGCTCACCCAACCTCACCCAAAGTCTCAGCCCCAAGAGTGCCCACCTTTATGTCTCAATCACCTGTGGGTCTAGATATGGTCAATCCAGGTTGCATCACAGCCCCTGCACGAATTTTGTAAGAATTTCTCTCTCTTTCACTGTCTTTGTTTCACGGGTTTTTAAAGGTAATTTATTTTTAAAATGGGGTTTAGCTGCTTTTCACGGCTGTGTTTATGCCGCTTTACACTCACTTGACTCTCTTCCAGAGAGAGATCAATACATAGGTTTTCAGATTCTTACTAGTCAGATATATTCTTGTGCGGTGAATAGGGGGTGTTGAGTCCAGTTCACTGAGCAAGGAGTAGGTCTTGTCTATTACATATTTGGTTTATGGAACGGTATCTGAGCTAATTTGACACCCTTGTTTTATGCATCACCCCACCTCACCTTTCGCGTTAAGCAGCCATAGTGTGTTTTCAAAATGTGTGACTCTGTTCTGTTTTGTAATTCAGTTCAAGGGTATCGGTTTTTACGTTCCCTCTCTAAGTGATATCTTATGATAAGTGTGTTTTTCTGTGTGACTTATTTCACTTAGAATCGTCGTACCTAAATCCACTCATCATGCTGCTACTAGCCTTAGGACATTGATTTCATGGCTGAATGATATTCCATTGTACATAAGGACCACAACTTCTTTACCATTTTTTTCATCCCTGGGATATTTAAGATGTACACAAGTGGAGGTTCTTGTAACCAGAGCAGCCCTTTAACTTTGGGGTGCCTGTGTCTTTTTGATTTTTATTTTTCCAATTTATACGCCCATGAATGGATTTGCCCCTTTCTCTCTAGCTGTGTTTTTTAGATGTTTTAGGAAATACCATACCCTTCTCCAGAGTCGCCATTGGCAATTTGCATCCCGACCATCAGTGTAACAATGCTCCCTTTCCTCCCTGGCCTCTCCAGTATTTTTTTTTACACTTTTTTAGGAAGGCGCTTTCGACCGATGGGAAGTGAGACTTCTTTGTAGTGCTGAATTTCATTTCCGGCTTGCTTGGTTGGCCAAAGAGGGCCTATGCGTTTTTTCCTGAATTTATTCAGAAAAAAACACATATGCTCTTTTTGGCCATGTGCATCGTTGTTGACGTTTGGCCGCTTTTCATGTGCTTTAGGGGCTATTCGAATCTAACTCCTAAAATCTGTTTCCTGCAATTCTGCCTTCCTTTCCAATCCTGTTCATTGCCTTCCCTCAATATAGTTTTGGACGATAGTTATAATTTATAACTCTGCAGGTTTTTGAATTGCAGTGCCCCTGAGCTCCATTTTTCAACTCGCTTTTTTGGGAGATGTCCGCAGAACCGCTGGTTTGCTTCTGGCCCTACTCTGGTTCCCGGTGGCAGGCTAAGCCTTTGCTTAATTCTTCTTCCTGATTGGAAAGTATAGTGACATGTTCCTGTCCGAACATCTAGGGCTTGGCTCTCCTTGTTTCTCCTCCTTCCCCTTCTTCCTTTGGAAAAATTCCAAATTTTGTGCAACTGGATGTTGAAGGTGCTGACATCCTCAAGTGGGGAGATTTTAAGGAAAAAGGCTGGAGGGGTGAACCCAACAACCAGGAAATTAGGAGTTTTGTGCCTTTTCCAAAATCTCCCTGATCCAACCGTGTTCCATCTTCTGGGTGTCACAGGCATGTTTTATCTGTAGGAAAGGTCCCGTGTATGTAAGGAGAACACCAGGGATTTTTCCAAATCAGTGTCTCCCCGAACTCCAATCTGGGGAACGTTTAAGCTACTGGTACATGTGTGTTCATTAAGGGACTTGGGCCTTAGTCAGAGTCCGAACTTTAGATGATTGAAGTCTTCAGGTTCAGAAACGCTCACCATCGGCCTCCTTTAGTTTCCATTTTATCTGTAGTTGATAGATGATTTCGATATAGATATCTATTGTTTTTCAGATTATTTCCCCTTAGGGGTCATTACAAAATATTGAGTATAGTTCCCTGTGTTATAAAGTAGTTCCTTGTTGATGATATATTTTATACATAGCAGTGTGTATATGTTAATCTGAAACTGTTAATTTATCCCTCCTCCCACCTTTCCCCTTTGGTAATAAAAAAATATAAGATTTTATACTTCTCAGAAATCTAGGAGCTGAAAGAGAGGTATCATTTTCAATGGAAAATCATTCAAAACAAGGTTGAAACTTCAACCAAGATTATTAGATGTCCATCCTTGGAAAGAAATCACTGCATTTCTCTACTGTTGACCTGACAAATAAGACAAACCCCTCCACTGAACTTGCTTATAATAAAGTGATGGAAATATCAAATGGAAGTGTTAGAAACATCTTATTTTACACGAGCCTTATACACTGCTCTATGTTAATTACAGTTTGGCTCACACATCTGTTCTTTGAAGTTACAATGTTCTCAAATTCTGTTACTGATCCTGCAGAGTGGGTCCCAACAAGGGTCTCCCTGCCCAGTGTCATTGGAGCCAACAGATCGAGACAGACTTTGGTTCAGAAGCAAAGGAAAACTTTATATTTTGATCAGAGAATGGAGAGGTGAGAGTGTGTGCTCCCTTGCGGGTTGTGGGCCGGGCTGCTGTGTAGAGATCCTGGCAGCGTCAGCGGGAGGGAGGGGTAGAGCTCTCGAGGGCCGGGTTGGCTGGAGCTCAGGCTCTATGTCGCAGAGTCTGCACGGGGCCCCACGAGCTGAGGTGTCGGCCCAGCCATTTTGCACTAGGAAATCGGGTCTGAAGTGTCGGGTGTGGGACCTCTGCATGTGGAAACCTAGGAGCAAGTGAAATTAGACAAAGCACAAAGGAAAAAATGGTTAGACTTTATTTTATTGCCCAGATTCTATTTTCATCTCCCAGGAATTTTTCATGGGCTTTGCCAGTGACAAAGCCCTCCTCTGCCTTTTGTCCCATTCCTCATTCTTGGGGTGCTGAGGGTGCAGACACCTCTTCTGTAAATGCTTCGTGCTGAGTTGGGTGTCCTCATACCCGGGGCAAGGGGGAGGACTTCTCCCAAGCAGCCTCCATGTGAGGTTGATTGTCCCCAGGCCTCCTCCCTCACTGCTCGTCTGCCTGAGCACCAGCATTGGAAGTTTTATAGATTCTAATGATCTTTAAGGGTCCAGGAAAGAGATGTGCAGAGACGCTGGGGGGGGGGGTGGGCCGTTTTACCCTGCTCCACATTGGTTCGGCCCCCTTAGGCTGACGGTTTCTGCCAGCCTAGATGCTCTGACCAGTAGTCTGCGCTTTCTTCAGTTAGGCCACTGAATTAACGTACAAACAGCACCAGGTGTCAGAGCCCTGCTTGCTCAACTCCCAGACAGTCCAGGGCCGGTGGTGATCCAGGACCATGATGGCCACTCAGTCAACGGCCTTTTGAAGTAGCCAGGAGTACAGCCGGTCTCATTGGCCGCCGTCACCGCGGTGTCTGTAGGCTTTTCTATGGTGGCAGCGTTATTTACGGTTCCCCTACCAAGTTTATTAGCTCCGCTCTGGGTGCAGTAAGTCCTGTAAGCAATAGTCTGCTCTTTTGGGGCACACTCTTGTTGTTTTCTGAGAGAAGCTCCAGGTCAAGTGATGGTCACACGAGTCGTCATGGGGGCCCATTGCCCCAGGTTGTCTCTCTGGAGGTTGGGGTTGGAGGGCCTCCTCACTCGAGGTCATTGTGCCCACGGAGCAATCCCTGCAACTTCAGGGCATGGTGGGTGGTTAGGATCACCAAGTGGCGTCCTTTTCCCTTAGGAGGGAGCTGGCCTTGTGGGCTGCTGATTTCCAGGTTTTTAGATACCCCCAGTATCCTGGTCGGATGGGGTGGCTGGCCAATGCCTGGAGGGCATTCTTGCATTGTTCCATTTCAAGTGGTCCCAGTTTTTGCACTAATACTCCAAGGGCGATTCGCCTTGGACCAGGAATGTAAAGGTCAAAGGGTTTAGCTAACTTAGGGAGGTCCAGGGCACGGGTCTGAACTGACTGCTCTTTCCATTCTTGAAAGGCCGCTTCTGGATTCTATTCAAAAGGATCATCATCTTTTCCTTTCAGTGTTTCATATAGAGGCCCAGCTATTAGACTGTAGTTAGGGATTCAGATGCAGCAAACCCCGGTCTCCCCAGGAACCCCTAAGCTGTCTTCTAGTTTCAGGAAGGGTGAGGCTGCAAATGGCTTCTTCCCTTTCCTGGGGTGGGCTTCTCCGACCTTCTGAGCGAATGAAGCCCAGGAAGGTCACCTTAGTTTGTGATATTTGAGCCTTTTTCTTGGACACCTTCTATCTTTTATTGGCTAGGTAGTTCAGAGGCCTCCTTAGTCGGGCTGGTGATCAGAATGTCATCTGCATATTGAAGGAGGGTTCCCTTCTCCAGAGGTAGATCTTTTAGGTCTTTAGCTAACGTTTCCACAAAGATGGTGTGGGAATTTTTGAACCCCTGGGGCAGGACGGCCCAGCAGTATTGTTTTTGTTGTATGTTGAGTCCTGCCACTCACAGCCAAAATTTCTTGTGACTCTGGGACGAATGGAATACAGAAGAAGGCATCATTGAAGTCTAATACAGAATACCATGTCCTGGTGGATGGTAGAATGACCAGCAGGGTGTAGGAATTAGGAACTACTAGATGTATATCCTCTGTGGCTTCACTGACTGTCCTGGCGTCCTCTACCAGGTCCCCAGCAGCCCATGGGGCTCTGGTGGTCAGGCCCCTCCCAGGATATGGAGCTCACCTGGGCAGGTACCCAGCAGCCCACGGGGCTCTGGTGGTTAGGCCCCTCCCAGGATATGGAGCTCACCTGGGCAGGTACCCAGCAGCCCATGGGGCCATCATGGTCAGGCCCCTCCCAGGATATGGAGCTCACCTGGGCAGCTACCCAGCAGCCCACGGGGCTCTCGTGGGCAGGCCCCTCCCTGGATATGGAGCTCCCGTGGACAGGTACCCCGACAGGGCTGGGCACACAGGAACTGTGCACATAGCCCTCATTGCAGAGCACCCCCAGCACACCTGTCACTCAGAGCTGACACAGAGCACCTCAGAGCAGAGCTTGAACTAATAAACAGCAGCTCCAACAGGTCTGTGACCCTAGGCTTCACTCTGTGCGACCTCCCTCTGCCTGGTCTTCCAGGGGCTTCCACAGCAGCCGGGGCACCAGGCCTCTGTCTCCACCCACCACCCCTCCTCTCCCTGACTCCTGGGTTCCTCTCATTAGCAGAGGGTCTTCTTGAAGTTGTCTCCCACTCATGGACCAGATAAAATGATTAGAAAACAAGCCAGGGCTGCCGCCCCTTATCTATCCTGACTCTTGGGACCCTACACCTGTTCCTTGGATCTGGCCGGTGCAGCAAGGCCCATTTTCTGCAAATCTGAGCCCCTGAGGGGCGAGGACTGGCTGACCTGGGCAGCCTGACCCGGCCGGCCAGCCCTTCCCAGGTGTGCCTGGGTTGAGGTCAATATAAACACCCCTCCAGGCAGCAAAACCTCTGCAGCTGTGCCTGACGCCATATTCTCTGCCCCGTCAGCAGTCTCGGGGTTGGGCTGGTGGGAGGCAGTAGGGCCCACGGCTCTATGAGTGGCCCGTTGTGACTGGGGCTCTACTGGACTTTCTGCAGGAGTTGCCGGGCTGCCACCTGTTAAAGAAGAGGATGTGTCACCCATACTTGCTGCTGGAATTTCTCCCCGGGCAGAGGTAAGGAAGGAAAAAAGCAGTGGGGGCTGGGACAGGAGGGGTACCTCAGGCAGGGAAATGGAAAGTTTCCAGACGAGCGCCCGGGGCCAGGACCATCCTGGCTGGCCTGCAGGCACCAAGTCGGCCTGCGTGCTGTCGCTGGTGTGACTCCAAGCCCCTTCCTCTAGTTTTTAGTCTTTGCACACATTCAGGTGTTTTACCTGGGAACGGTGGGAAAAGTTCAGCAGCAGCTGGCCTGGGGCTCAGCTCACGTTTAGTCAGAGACGCCTCCTCACGGTCCCCCAGCTTTGCAATGAGGACGCTCCTTGTGTGGGGGCTGCTGGCTGCATGGGAGATGATTCCACACCTGTGACCAACTTAAGAATTGTTTACCACTGGAGCAAGTGCGCTGATAGGGTTTTCCTCTGTATGACCAGTGGGTTCTGTTTTTTTTTTTTTTTTCTTTTTTGGTTCAAGGTAAGTTTTATTCCTCTTTTTGTATTTATGGATATAAGCATGGAAATAATTCATTCATATAAATACGTCTATGGGAAGGACAGAACTTTTTTTTTTCTGTTTTATTTTTTTTAAGTATTATTTATGTTTTAATTTTTGAATTTATTTTATTCATTTTTTTATACAGCAGGCTCTTATTGGTTATCTATTTTATACATATAAGTGTATATATGTCAATCCCAGGGTCGCAATTCATCCCACCACCACCACCCTGCCACTTTCCCCCCTTGGTGTCCATACATTTGTTCTCTACATCTGTGTCTCTATTTCTGCCTTGCAAACCAGTTCATCTTTACCATTTTTCTAGGTTCTACATGTATGCGTTAATATACGATATTTGTTTTTCTCTTTCTGACTTACTTCACTCTGTATGACAGTCTCTAGATCTATCCACGTCTCTACAAATGACCCAATTTCATTCCTTTTTATGGCTGAGTAATATTCCATTTTATATATGTAGCACATCTTTTCCGTTCGTCTGTCTATGGGCATTTAGGTTGCTTCCATGACCTGGCTATTGTAAATAGTGCTGCAATGAATATTGTGGTGAATATGTCTTTTTGAATTATGGTTTTCTCTGGGTATATGGCCAGTAGTGGGATTGCTGGGTCATATGGTAATTCTATTTTTAGTTTTTTAAGGAACCTCCATACTGTTCTCCATAGTGACTGTATCAATTTACATTCCCACAAATAGTGTAAGAGGGTTCCCTTTTCTCCACACCCTCTCCAGCATTTGTTGTTTGTAGATTTTCTGATGATGCCCATTCTAACTCGTGTGAGGTGATACCTCATTGTAGTTTTGGTTTATATTTCTCTAATAATTAGTGATGTTGAGTAGCTTTTCATGTGTTTCTTGGTCATCTGTATGTCTTCTTGGGACAAATGTCTATTTACATCATCTGCCCATTTTTGGATTGGGTTGTTTGTTTTTTTTACTGTTGAGGTGCATGAGCTGTTTATATACATTGGAGATTAATCCTTTGTCCATTGATTCGTTTGCAAATATTTTCTCCCATTCTGAGGGTTGTCTTTTCGTCTTGTTTGTAGTTTCCTTTGCTTTGCAAAAGCTTTTAGGTTTCATTTGCTCCCATTTGTTTTTTTTTTTTTTTTATTCCATTACTCTAGGAGGTGGATCAAAAAAGATCTTGCTGTGATTTATGTCAAAGAGTATTCTTCCTATGTTTTCCTCTAAGAGTTTTATAGTGTCCGGTCTTACATTTCGGTCTCTAATCCATTTGGAGTTTATTTTTTGTGTATGGTGTTAGGGAGTGTTCTAATTTCATTCTTTTACATGTAGCTGTCCATTTTTCCCAGCACCACTTATTGAAGAGACTGTCTTTTCTCCATTGTATACCCTTGCCTCCTTTGTCATAGATTAGTGGGCCATAGGTGTGTAGGTTTATCTCTGGGCTTTCTTTTTTTTTTTTCTTTTACATCTTTATTGGAGTATAATTGCTTTACAATTGTGTGTTAGTTTCTGCTGTATAAAAAAGTGAATCAGCTATGCGTATACATATAACACCATATCCCCTCCCTCTTGCACCTCCCTCTCACTCCCTTATCCCACCCTTTTAGGTGGTCACAAAGCACAGAGCTGATCTCCCTGTGCTATGTGGCTGCTTCCCAGTAGCTATCAATTTTACATTTGGTAGTGTATATATGTCCATACCACTCTCTCACTTTGTCCCAGCTTACCCTTCCCTCTCCCCATGTCCTCAAGTCCTTTCTCTACGTCTGTGTCCTTAATCCTTTCCTGCCCCTAGGTTCTTCATAAACTTTTTTTTTTTTTTAGATTCCATATATATGTGTTAGCATACGGTATTTGTTTTTCTCTTTCTGACTTACTTCACTCTGTAGGACAGACTCTAGATCCATCCACCTCACTAAAAATAACTCAATTTCGTTTCTTTTTATGGCTGAATAATGTTCCATTGTATATATGTGCCACATCTTCTTTATCCATTTATCTGTTGATGGACACTTAGGTTGCTTCCATGTCCTGGCTATTGTAAATAGAGCTACAGTGAACATTGTGGTACATGACTCTTTTTGAATTATGGTTTTCTCAGGGTAAATGTCCAGGATTGGGTTTGCTGGGTTGTATGGTAGTTCTATTTTTAGTTTTTAAGGAAGCCCCATACCGTTCTCCCTAGTGGCTATATCAATTTACATTCCCACCAACAGTGCAAGAGGGTTCCTTTTTCTCCAATAAATGCCTCTCCAGCATTTATTGTTGGTAGATTTTTTGATGATGGCCATTCTGACTGGTGTGAGGTGATACCTCACTGTAGTTTTGATTTGCATTTCTCTAATGATTAGTGATGTTCAGCATCCTTTCATGTGTTTGTTGGCAACCTGTATATCTTCTTTGGAGAAATGTCTATTTAGGTCTTCTGCCCATTTTTGGATTGGGTTGTTTGGTTTTGTGATATTGAGCTACATGAGCTGCTTTTTGTAGATTAATCCTTTGCCATTTGCTTCATTTGAAAATATTTTCTCCCATTCTGATGGTTGTCTTTTCATCTTGCTTAAGTTTTCCTTTGCTGTGCAAAAGAGTTTATGTTTCATTCGGTCCCATTTTTTAATTTTTGTTTTTATTTCCATTTCTCTAAGAGGTGGGTCAAAAAGGATCTTGCTGTGATTTATGTCATAGACTGTTCTGCTTATGTTTTCTTCTAAGAGTTTTATAGTGGCTGGTCTTATATTTAGGTCTCTAATCCATTTTGAGTTATTTTTGTGTATGGTGTTAGGGAGTGTACTAATTTCATTCTTTTACATGTAGCTGTCCAGTTTTCCCAGCACCACTTACTGAAGACACTGTCTTTTCTCCATTGTATACCCTTGCCTCCTTTGTCATAGATTAGTTAACCATAGGTACGTGGGTTTATCTCTGTGCTTTCTATCCTGTTCTATTGACCTATATTTCTGTTTTTGTGTCAGTACCATATTATCTTGATTTCTGTAGCTTTGTAATATAGTCTGAAGTCTGGAAGTCTGATTCCTCCAGCTCTTTTTTTCCCCCTCAAGACTGCTTTGGCTATCCAGGGTCTTTTGTGTCTCCCTATAAATTTTAAGATTTTTTTTTCTTGTTCTGTAGAAAATGCCAAAGGTATTTTGATCGGGATTGCATTGAATCTGTAGATTGCTTTGGGTAGTATAGTCATTTTCACAATATTGATTCTTCTAATCCAAGAACATGGTATATGTCTCCATCTGTTTATATCATCTTTGATTTCTTTCATCAGTGTCTTATAGTTTTCTGAGTACAGGTCTTTTACTTCCTTAGGTAGGTTTATTCCTAGGTATTTTATTCTTTTTGTTGCAGTGGTAATGGGATTGTTTCCTTAATTTCTCTTTCTGATCTTTCATTGTTAGTGTATAGGAATGCAAGCAATTTCTGTGCATTAATTTTGTATCCTGCAACTTTACCAAATTCATTGATTAGCTCCAGTGGTTTTCTGGTGGCGTCTTTAGGATTCTCTATCTATGATATCATGTCATCTGCAAACAGTGACAATTTTACTTCTTCTTTTCCTTTTTGTATTCCTTTTATTTCTTTTTCTTCTCTGATTGCCATGGCTAGGACCTCCAAAACTATGTTGAATAGCAGTGGTGAGAGTGGGCATCCTCGTCTTGTTTCTGATCTTAGAGGAGACGCTTTCAGTTTTTCACCATTGAGAATGCTGTTTGCTGTGGGTTTGTCATATATGGCCTTTATTATGTTGAGGTAGTTTCCCTCTATGCCCACACTCTGCAGAGTTTTTATCGTAAATGAGTGTTGAATTTTCTCAAAATCTTTTCCTTCATCTATTGAGATGATCATATGGTTTTATTCTACAATTTGTTAATATGGTGTATCACATTGATTTGTGTATATTGAAGAATCCTTGCATCCCTGGGATAAACCCCACTTGATCATGGTGTATGATCCTTTTAATCTGTTGTTCGATTCTGTTTGCTAGTATTTTGTTGAGGATTTTTACATCTATATTCATCAGTGATATTGGTCTATAATTTTCTTTCCTTGTAGTATCTCTGTCTGATTTTGGTATCAGGGTGATGGTGGTCTCATAGAATGAGTTTGGGAGTGTTCCTTCCCCTGCAATTGTTTTGAAGAATTTGAGAAGGTTGGGTGTTAGCTCTTCTCTAAGTGTTTGATAGAATTCACCTGTGATGCCATCTGGTTCTGGACTTTTGTTTGTTGGAAGATTTTTAATCACAGTTTCAATTTCATTGCTTGTGATAGGTTTGTTCATATTTTCTATTTCTTCCTGGTTCAATCTTTGAAGGTTATCCCTTTCTAAGAATTTGTCCATTTCTTCCAGATTGTCCATTTTATTGGCATAGAGTTGCTTGTAGTAGTCTCTTAGGATGCTTTGTATTCCTGTGGTGTCTGTTGTAACTTCTCCTTTTTCACTTCTAATTTTGTTGATTTGCGTCCTCTCCCTCTTTTTCTTGAGTCTGGCTAAAGGTTGATCATTTTTGCTTATCTTCTCAAAGAACCAGCTTTTAGTTTTGTTGATCTTTGCTTCCGTTTTCTTTGTTTCTATTTCATTTATTTCTGCTCTGATCTTTAGGATTTCTTTCCTTCTACTAACTTTGGGTTTTGTTCTTCTTTCTCTAGTTCCTCTAGGTGTAAGGTTAGATTGTTTATTTGAGATTTTTCTTGTTTCTTGAGGTAGGCTTGTATTGCTATAAACTTCCCTCTTAGAACTCCTTTTGCTGCATCCCATAGGTTTTGGTCATCGTGTTTTTGTTGTCATTTGTCTCTAGGTAGTTTTTGATTTCCCCTTTGATTTCTTCAGTGATCTCTTGGTTATTTAGTAACGTATTGTTTAGCCTCCATGTGTTTGTGTTTTTTACGGTTTTTTCCGTGTAATTGATTTCTAATCTCATAGCATTGTGGTCGGAACAGCTGCTTGATATGATTTCAGTTTTCCTAAATTTACTGAGGCTTTATCTGTGACCCAAGATGTGATCTATCCTGGAGAATGTTCCGTGTGCAGTTGAGAAGAACGTGTAATCTGCTGTTTTTGGATGGAATGTCCTATAAATATCAATGAACTCTATCTGGTCTATTGTGTCATTTAAAGCTTGTGTTTCCTTATTAATTTTCTGTCTGGCTGATCTCCACTGGTGTAAGTGAGCTGTTAAAGTCCCCCGCTATTATTGTGTTACTGTCGATTTCCTCTTTTATAGCTGTTAGCAGTTGCCTTATACATTGAGGTGCTCCTATGTTGGGTACATATATATTTATAATTGTTATGTCTTCTTCTTGGATTGATCCCTTGACCATTATGTAGTGTCTTTCCTTGTCTCTTGTAACATTCTTTATTTTAAAGTCTATTTTATCTGATATGAGTATTGCTACTCCAGCTTTCTTTTGATTTTCATTAGCATAGAATATATTTTTCCATCGCCTCACTTTCAGTCTGTATGTGTCCCTAGGTCTGAAATGGGTCTCTTGTAGACAGCATATATATGGGTCTTGTTTTTGTATCCATTCAGCCAGTCTATGTCTTTTGGTTGGAACATTTAGTGCATTCACGTTTAAGGTAATTATCGATATGTATGTTCCTACTACTATTTTCTTAATTGTTATGGGTTTGTCTTGGTGGGTCCTTTTCGTCTCTTGTGTTTCCCACTTAGAGAAGTTCTTTTAGCATTTGGTGTAGAGCTGGTTGCATGGTGCTGAATTCTCTTAGCTTTTGCTTGTCTGTAAGGCTTTTGATTTCTCCATCAAATCTGAATGAGCTCTTTGCAGGGTGCAGTACTCTTGGTTGTAGGTTCTTCCCTTTCATCACTTTAAATTTATCATGCCACTTCCTTCTGGCTTGTAGATTTTCTGCTGAGAAATCAGCTGTTATCCTTATGGGATTTCCCTTGTATGTTATTTGTCATTTTTCCCTTGCTGCTTTCAATAATTTTTCTTTGTCGTTAATTTTTGTCAATTTGATTACTATGTGTCTTGTCATTTTTCTCCTTTGGTTTCTCCTGCCTGGGACACTCTGTGCTTCTGGACTTGGGTGGCTATTTCTTTTCCCATGCTAGGGAAGTTTTTGACCATAATCTCTTCAAATATATTCTCGGGTCCTTTCTCTCTCTCTTCTCCTTCTGGGACCCCTATAATGCGAATGTTGTTGCGTTTAATGTTGTCCCAGAGGACTCTTGGGGTGTCTTCATTTATTTTCATTCTTTTTCTTTATTCTGTTCCATGGCAGTGATTTCCACCTTTCTGTCTTCCAGGCCACTTATCCGTTCTTCTGCCACAGTTATTCTGCTACTGATTCCTTCTAGTGTATTTTTCATTTCAGTTATTACATTGTTCACCTCTGTTTGTTTGTTCTTTAATTCTTCTAGGTGTTTGTTCCTTAATTCTTCTAGGTCTTTGTTAAGCATTTCTTGTGTCTTCTCGATCTTTGCCTCCTTTCTTTTTCTAAGGTCTTGGCTCAACTTCACTATCATTATTCTGAATTCTTTTTCTGGAAGGTTCCCTATCTCTACCTCATTTCGTTTTTTTTTTCTGGGGTTTTATCTTGTTCCTTGATCTGGTATAAAGTCCTCTGCCTTTTCATTTTGTCTATCTTTCTGTGAATGTGGTTTTCCTTCCACAGGCTGCAGAATTGTAGTTCTTCTTGCGTCTGCTGTCTGCTCTCTGGTGGATGAGTCTATCTTAGAGGCTTGTGCAAGCTTCCTGATGGGAGGGACTGGTGGTGGGTAGAGCTGGGTGTTGCTTTGGTGGGCAGAGCTTTATTCCGCTTGTCTACGGATTAAATAAAACTTCAATAAAAAGTTGAATCTGCTTGTCTGCTGATGCATGGGGCTGGGTTCCCTCCCTGTTGGTTGTTTGGCCTGAGGCGACCCAGCACTGGAGCCTACCTTGCTCTTGGTGGGGCTAATGGCGGACTCTGGGAGGGCTCACACCAAGGAGTATTTCCCAGAACTTCTGCTGCCAGTGTCGTTGTCCTCACGGTGAGCCACAGCCACAGCCACCACCTGCCTCTGCAGGAGACCCTCTAAAAGTAGCAGGTAGTTCTGGTCATTCTCCTACGGGGTCACTGCTCCTTCCCCTGGGTCCTGGTGTGCACACTACTTTGTGTGTGCCCTCCAAGAGTGGAGTATCTGAGTGGAGTTGAGACTCTGAGACTCTGTGTGGAGTCGCACAGACTCTGGGTCCTGTGAAGCTTCGATGTTTTGTGATTCTAGAAATCCTATAGGAGACGGTCCACAGCAGGTGAAGCTAATGTTGTCAGTAGAGGTGTTGAAGCCAAAGATCTGCAGTTCCGGCTAGAGGTGCCGATGTACATACAGGACAAAATCATCTCGTGTGAATGTAGTTCAGGCATGTTTAAGATGAATGCAGTCATGTTCATGCCTACCATATTCTATCTTGAGCCTCTCCTCAGGGACCCCCTCCTCAGTTCCTGAGGCTCCTGTAAGTCATGTACAGGGGACTGGAGAGTGGGCTCTGTCCAGTCTGAGCCCTGAGTTACCCTGTGTGTATCTTAGGATACTTTGTATTTCTGTGGTGTCTGTTGTAACATCATCTCTTTCATTTCAGATTTATTTGGGCCCTCTCTTTTTTAACAAAACATACTACTGTTGTCTTTTATTCTTTACAGAAGTTTAATCAGTGTTTGATCTACTATCCTTACCCTATGTATACTTTTTGCAGTGAGATTTTTACTTTTCTTTGTTTCCTTGTTACTATCAATAATTAGTGAGACTTCTTTTAAGCTACCTTCAACATTGCTTATAAAGCTGCTTTATTAGTGATGACAGAGCCTTAATGGAAGTCATGTTCTGGTTGTAAATTAGAATGCAATGTGCCAGCAAAAAGCCCCTTAAGTTTATGTCTCATTACTTCTTGTTCTTTTTTTAATTTAATTTTTATTTTTTGTCAGAGCAAATTTGATTAAAATGTTTTGTTTCTTCTAGGTGTGCAAGATGTGGTTCTTTTAAACATATACATATATCTATTCTTCTTTGGATCATTTTCCCATGTAGGTTATGACACCATGTTGAGTAGTCTTGTCTTGGTATTACGTAGGTCTTTGGTGATTACATATTTCACATGTGTTTCTATATCTATCTTAACCCCAATATCCTAATGTATCCAATCCTCACACCTTTCCATTTGGTGAACCCTAAGTTTGTTTAATGAATCTGTGATTGCATTTCTCTGTGGAAATATCTTCATTGGTATCAATTTTTAGCTAAGACCTATAAGTGATATTATAGGATATGTGTCTTTTGCTTTCTGACTTAGTACAATTTGCCTGATTAACTCAAAAATCATACACGGTGCTGCAAATGGCATTGTTTTTTTTTTTCCCTGGCTCATATTCCATCTGTACGTGTACCAGTTCTTCTTTGGCCATGCACCTCTTGATGGACTTTTTGGTTGCCTCCATGTCTTGGTTATTGTAATACTGCTGCAATGCACATTTGCTTGCCTGTGTCTTTCCAGTTCTATCTCCTTATGTTATAGGCCAAGGAGTGGGCTTGCTGTATCATATGGTAGCTCAGTGTGTACGTTTTAAAGGCACCACCATTCAGTTCTCATTAGTGGCTCTTTCCAGGTTATGTCCCACTTAAAATTGAGGGTATGCATTTCTCCAAAACACCTTCAATATTTATTGTTTGTAGTTTGCTTGCTGCTGGTTATTCTAACAGGTGCGAGCTGATACCTCTGTGTGGCTGAATTTGCATGTGTCCCATAATCTGTTGAAATTGATCTTTAAAGCATGCTCTTTTTATTTATCAAACTGTGATTACAGCTTAGTTCTTCAAATTGTTTTCTTAAAGTAAGTGTCACATTTTGAAAAGTTTTGGCCATTACCTCCCTCAAGACATTTTGAGGGCAGGTTTCATTTACAGCCCTGAAGTACTTGTTCATATGAAGTGACCATTAACACAGGTATTAAAGCTGCTTTTGCAGGTAACGGCCAGAGGGCGGCAGCCTTTTTACGTTCCCCAATCTGGTAACTAGGGAAAGAGACCTTCAGCTGCAAGAGTGTCCAGCTTTATTTCTCATCCAGCTGTGGGTCTAGATATGGTCAAACAAGGTTGCATCACAGCCCAGGAACGAATTATGTAAAATTTCCTCTCTCTATCACTGTCTTAGTTTTTTGTGTTTTTTAAAGTTATTTATTTTAAAATGGGGTTTCGCTGCTTTTCACTGCTGTGTTTATGCCGCTTTACACCCACTTGACTCACTTAAAGAGAGATATCAATACATAGGTTTTAAGATACTTACTAGTCAGATATATTCTTGTGCGGTGAATAGGGGGTGTTGCGTCCAGTTCACTGGGCAAGGAGTAGGTCTTGTCTATTACATATTTGATTTATGGAGTGATATCTGTGCTAATTTCAAATCCCGGGTTTATGCATCACCCACCTCACCTTTCCCGTTAAGCAGCCATAGTGTGTTTTGTAAATGTGTGACTCTGTCCTGTTTTGTAATTCAGTTTAAGTGTAGCGATTTTTACATTCCCCCTATAAGTGATATCTTTGATAAGTGTCTTTTTCTATGTGACTTATTTCACTTAAAATCATCATACCTACATCCACTCATCATGCTGCTAGTAGCCTTATGACATTGATTTCATGGCTGAGTGATATTCCATTGTAAATAAGTACCACAACTTCTTTATCAATTTTCCTATTCCTGGGATGTTTAAGGAGTACGGAAGTGGAGGTTCTTGGGAACAGAGCAGCCCTAAATTTTGGGGTGCCTGTGTCTTGATGATTTTTAGTTTTCCCAATTTATACGCCCATGAGTTGAAGTGCCCTATGCTCACTAACCTGTGTTTTTTAGATGTTTCAGGACACACCGTACACTTCTCCAGAGTGGCTGTTGGCAAATTACATTCCGCCCATCAGCATAGCAAGGCTCCGATTTCTACATGGACTGTCCTGCTTTTCTGGTTTTTACACTTTTTTCAGCATGACCCTTTGACCAATGGGAAGCGAGACTTCTTTATAGCGCTGATTTGCCTTTCCAGGTTGCTTGGTTGGCCAAGAAGGGCATATGCGTTTTTTCCTGAATATATTCGGGAAAAAACGCATACGCCCTTTTGGGCCAAGGGCATCATTGTCCACGTTTTGCCACTTTTCATGTGCTTTAAAGGCGATTCGAATCTACCTCCTGAAATCTGTTTCCTGCAATTCTGCCTTGCTTTAAACTCCTCTTCGTTGCCTTCCCTCAATATATTTGTGGACGAGAGTTATCATTTACAACTCTGCAGGTTTCTGAATTGCAGTGCCCCTGAGCTCCATTTTTCAACTCGCTTTCTTGGGAGCTGGCCGCAAAGCACAGGATTGCTTCAGGCCCTATTCTGGTTCCGGGGGGCAGGCTGAGCCTGTGGTTAATTCTTCTTCCTGATGGGAATATAGAGTGACCTGTGCCTGTCCCAACACCTAGAGCTAGTCTCTCGTTGGTTGCCCCTCTTCCCGTTCATCCTCAGGATAAATTGCAACCTGTACAGAACTGGAGTTTAAAGGTGCGGATTCCCAACGAGGGAGATTGCTAATAAAGCGGCTGGAATGGCAAACCCGAGCACAAGGAGATGAGAAATGAGGTGCGTTTCAGGAACCCTTCCCGATGAGACGGTGTACCATCTTCTGGGTTTCTCACGCATGTTTTCGATGTAGGAAGATGCCCTTGAACCTGGATATGTGGGATCCATGGGATGGGTACGATGCAGTATTACTTTAAAGGGACTGCGTTTGCCCACCCAGCCTCACCAAACCTCTCAGCCCCAAGAGTGTCCACCCTTATGTCTCATCTAGCTGTGGGTCTAGATATGGTCAATCCACTTTGCATCACAGCCCCTGAACGAATTATGTAAGAATTTCTCTCTCTTTCACTCTCTTTGTTTAATGGGTTTATAAAAGTAATTTATTTTTAAAATGGGGTTTAGCTGCTTTTCACTGCTGTGTTTATGCTGCTTTACCCCACTTGACACACTTCCAGTGAAATATCAATACATAGGTTTTAAGATTCTTACTAGTCAGATATATTCTTGTGTGGTGAATAGGGGGTGATGAGTCCAGTTCACTGAGCAAGGAGTAGGTCTTGTCTATTACATATTGGGTGTATCGAACGGTATCTGAGCGAATTTGAAACCCTTGTTTTATGCATCACCCCACCTCACCTTTCCTGTTAAGCAGCCATAGTGTGTTTCTAAACGTGTGACTCTGTTCTGTTTTGTAATTCAGTTCAAGTGTAGCGGTTTTTACATTCCCTCTATAAGTGATAGCTTATGATAAGTGTCTTTTTCTGTGTGACTTATTTCACTTAGAATCGTCGTACCTAAATCCACTCATCTTGCTTCTACTACCCTTATGACATTGATTTCATGTCTGAGTGATATTCCATTGTACATAAGGACCACAAATTCTGTATCCATTTTTCTCTTTCCTGGGATATTTAAGGTGTCATGAAGTGGAGGTTCTTGTCAACAGAGCAGCCTTAAACTTTGGGGTGCCTGTGTCTTGCTGATTTTTAGTTTTCCCAATTTATACGCATATGAGCGGACGTGCCCTATGCTCCCTAAGCTGTGTTTTTTCGATGTTTCAGGACACACCGTACACTTCTCCAGAGTGGCTGTTGGCAATTTACATCCCGCCCATCAGCGTAGCAAGGCTGCCATTTCTCCATGGCCTGTCCTGCATTTCTGGTTTTGACACTTTTTGCAGCATGGCCCTTTTGACCGATGGGAAGCGAGACTTCTTTGTAGCTCTGATTAGCCTTTCCAGGTTGCTTGGTTGGCCAAAAAGGGCGTATGCGTTTTTTCCTGAATATAATCAGGAAAAAATGCATACGCACTTTTTGGCCAAGGGCATCATTGTCGACATTTTGCCGCTTTTCATGTGCTTTAAGGGCGATTCGAATCTACCTCCTGAAACCTGTTTCCTGCAATTCTGCCTTGCTTTCAAATCCTCTTCGTTGCCTTCCCTCAATATATTTGTGGACGAGAGTTATCATTTATAACTCAGCAGGTTTGTGAATTGCAGTGCCCCTGAGCTCCATTTTTCAACTGTCTTTTTTGGGAGTTGGCCGCAAAAGCACTGGATTGCCTCAGGCACTATTCTGGTTCCCAGCGGCAGGATTAGCCTGTGGTTAATTCTTCTTCCTGATGGGAAAATACAGTGACCTGTGCCTGTCCCAACACCTAGATCTAGTCTCTCATTCGTTGCCCCTCTTCCCGTTCATCCTCAGGACAAATTGCAACCTGTAGGGAACAGAAGCTTAAAGGTGCTGATTCTCCAAGTAGGGAGATTGCTAGTAAAGTAGCTGGAAAGGCGAACCCGAGCACAAGGAGATGAGACATGAGGTGCGATTTAGAAACCTTTCAAAATCACACGGTGTACCATCTTCTGGGTTTCTCATGCATGTTTTCGATGTAGGAAGATGCCCTTGAACCTGGAGATTTGGGACCCATGGGATGGGTACCACGCAGTATTACTTTAAAGGGTCTGCGTTTGCTCACCCAACCTCACCCAACCTCTCAGCCCCAAGAGTGTCCACCCTTATGTCTCATCCAGCTGTGGGTCTAGACATGGTCAATCCAGGTTGCAACACAGCCCCTGAACGAATTTTGTAAGAATTTCTCTCTCTTTCACTGTCTTTGTTTTACGGGTTTTTAAAAGTAATTTATTTTTATAATGGGGTTTAGCTGCTTTTCACGGCTGTGTTTATGCGGCTTTACACCCACTTGACTCACTTCCAGACAGATATCAATACATAGGTTTTAAGATTCTTACTACTCAGATATATTCTTGTGCGGTGAATAGGAGGTGTTGAGTCCAGTTCACTGAGCAAGGAGTAGGTCTTGTCTATTACATATTGGGTGTATGGAACGGTATCTGAGCGAATTTGAAACCCTTGTTTTATGCATCACCCCACCTCACCTTTCCCGTTAAGCAGCCATAGTGTGTTTTCTAAACGTGTGACTCTGTTCTCTTTTGTAATTCAGTTCAAGTGTAGCGGTTTTTTCCATTCCCTCTATAAATGATAGCTTATGATAAGTGTCTTTTTCTGTGTGACTTATTTCACTTAGAATCGTCGTACCTAAATCCACTCATCTTGCTTCTCCTAGCTTTATGACATTGAATTCATGTCTGAGTGATATTCCATTGTACATAAGGATCACAACTTCTGTATCCATTTTTCTCTTCCTGGGATATTTAAGGTGTCATGAAGTGGAGGTTCTTGTCAACAGAGCAGCCCTAAACTTTGGGGTGCCTGTGTCATGCTGGTTTTTAGTTTTCCCAATTTATACGCCCATGAGTGGACGTGCCCTATGCTCCCTAAGCTGTGTTTTTTCGATGTTTCAGGACACACCGTACACTTCTCCAGTGTGGCTGTTGGCAATTTACATCCCGCCCATCAGCGTAGCAAGGCTGCCATTTCTCCATGGCCTGTCCTGCATTTCTGGTTTTGACACTTTTTGCAGCATGGCCCTTTTGACCGATGGGAAGCGAGACTTCTTTGTAGCGCTGATTTGCCTTTCCAGGTTGCTTGGTTGGCCAAAAAGGGCGTATGCGTTTTTTCCTGAATATATTCAGGAAACAACACATACGCCCTTTTTGGCCAAGGGCATCATTGTCGACGTTTTGCCGCTTTTCATGTGCTTTAAAGGCGATTCGAATCTACCTCCTGAAAGCTGTTTCCTGCAATTCTGCCTTGCTTTCAAATCCTCTTCGTTGCCTTCCCTCAATATATCTGTGGATGAGAGTTATCATTTATAACTCTGCGGGTTTGTGAATTGCAGTGTCCCTGAGCTGCACTTTTCAACTCGCTTTTTTGGGAGCTGACCGCAAAAGCGCGGGATTGCCTCAGGCCCTATTCTGCTTCTGGGCGGCAGGCTGAGCCTGTGGTTAATTCTTCTTCCTGATGGGAAAATAGAGTGACCTGTGCCTGCCCAAAACCTAGATCTAGTCTCTCATTGGTTGCCCCTCTTCCGTTTCATCCTCAGGACAAATTGCAACCTGTTCGGAACAGGAGGTTAAAGGTGCTGATTCTCCAAGTAGGGAGATTGCTAGTAAAGTAGCTGGAATGACGAACCCGAGCACAAGGAGATGAGAAATGAGGTGCGTTTCAGAAACCTTCCAAAATCACACGGTGTACCATCTTCTGGGTTTCTCATGCATGTTTTCGATGTAGGAAGATGCCCTTGAACCTGGAGATTTGGGACCCATGGGATGGGTACCACGCAGTATTACTTTAAAGGGTCTGCGTTTGCTCACCCAACCTCACCAAAACTCTCAGCCCCAAGAGTGTCCATCCTTATGTCTCATCCAGCTGTGGGTCTAGATATGGTCAATCCAGGTTGCATCACAGCACCTGAACGAATTTTATAAGAATTTCTCTCTCTTTCACTGTCTTTGTTTTACGGGTTTTTAAAAGTAATTTATTTTTATAATGGGGTTTAGCTGCTTTTCACGGCTGTGTTTATGCGGCTTTACACCCACTTGACTCACTTCCAGACAGATATCAATACATAGGTTTTAAGATTCTTACTTATCAGATATATTCTTGTGCGGTGAATAGGGGGTGTTGAGTCCAGTTCACTGAGCAAGGAGTAGGTCTTGTCTATTACATATTGGGTGTATGGAACGGTATCTGAGCGAATTTGAAACCCTTGTTTTATGCATCACCCCACCTCACCTTTCCCGTTAAGCAGCCATAGTGTGTTTTGTAAACGTGAGACTCTGTTCTGTTTTGTAATTCAGTTCAAGTGTAGCGGTTTTTACATTCCCTCTATAAGTGATAGCTTATGATAAGTGTCTTTTTCTGTGTGACTTATTTCACTTAGAATCGTCGTACCTAAATCCACTCATCTTGCTTCTACTAGCCTTATGACATTGATTTCATGTCTGAGTGATATTCCATTGTAGATAAGGACCACAACTTCTTTATCCATTTTGCTCTTTCCTGGGATATTTAAGGTGTCAAGAAGTGGAGGTTCTTGTCAACAGAGCAGCCCTAAACTTTGGGGTGCCTGTGTCTTGCTGATTTTTAGTTTTCCCAATTTATACGCCCATGAGTTGACGTGCCCTATGCTCCCTACGCTGTGTTTTTTCGATGTTTCAGGACACACCGTACACTTCTCCAGAGTGGCTGTTGGCAATTTACATCCCGCCCATCAGTGTAGCAAGGCTGCCATTTCTCCATGGCCTGTCCTGCATTTCTGGTTTTGACACTTTTTGCAGCATGGCCCTTTTGACCGATGGGAAGCGAGACTTCTTTGTAGCGCTGATTTGCCTTTCCAGGTTGCTTCTTTGGCCAAAAAGGGCGTATGTGATTTTTCCTGAATATATTCAGGAAAAAACGCATACGCCCTTTTTGGCCAAGGGCATCATTGTCGACGTTTTGCCACTTTTCATGTGCTTTAAAGGCGATTCGAATCTACCTCCTGAAACCTGTTTCCTGCAATTCTGCCTTGCTTTCAAATCTTCTTCGTTGCCTTCCCTCAATATATTTGTGGACGAGAGTTATCATTTATAACTCAGCAGTTTTGTGAATTGCAGTGCCCCTGAGCTCCATTTTTCAACTGTCTTTTTTGGGAGCTGGCCACAAAAGCACGGGATTGCCTCAGGCCCTATTCTGGTTCCTGGCGTCAGGCTGAGCCTGTGGTTAATTCTTCTTCCTGATGGGAAAATAGAGTGACCTGTGCCTGTCTCAACACCTAGATGTAGTCTCTCATTGGTTGCCCCTCTTCCCGTTCACCTCAGGACAAATTGTAACCTGTAGGGAACAGGAGCTTAAAGGTGCTGATTCTCCAATTAGAGAGATTGCTAGTAAAGTAGCTGGAAAGGCGAACCCGAGCACAAGGAGATGAGAAATGAGGTGCGTTTTAGAAACCATTCAAAATCACAGGGTGTACCATCTTCTGCGTTTCTCATGCCTGTTTTCGATGTAGGAAGATGCCCTTGAACCTGGAGATTTGGGACCCATGGGATGGGTACCACGCAGTATTACTTTAAAGGTTCTGCGTTTGCTCACCCAACCTCACCCAAACTCTCAGCCCCAAGAGTGTCCACACTTATGTCTCATCCAGGTGTGGGTCTAGATATGGTCAATCCAGGTTGCATCACAGCCCCTGAACGAATTTTGTAAGAATTTCTCTCTCTTTCACTGTCTTTGTTTTACGGGTTTTTAAAAGTAATTTATTTATATAATGGGGTTTAGCTGCTTTTCAAGGCTTTGTTTATGCGGATTTACACCCACTTGACTCACTTCCAGACAGATATCAATACATAGGTTTTACGATTCTTACTAGTCAGATATATTCTTGTGCGGTGAATAGGGGGTGTTGATTCTAGTTCACTGAGCAAGGAGTAGGTCTTGTCTATTACATATTGGGTGTATGGAATGGTATCTGAGCGAATTTGAAACCCTTGTTTTATGCATCACCCCACCTCACCTTTCCCGTTAAGCAGCCATAGTGTGTTTTCTAAACGTGTGAATCTGTTCTGTTTTGTAATTCAGTTCAAGTGTAGCGGTTTTTACATTCCCTCTATAAGTGATAACTTATAATAAGTGTCTTTTTCTGTGTGACTTATTTCACTTCGAATCGTCGTACGTAAATCCACTCATCTTGCTTCTACTAGCCTTATGACATTGATTTCATATCTGAGTGATATTCCATTGTACATAAGTACCACAACTTCTTTATCCATTTTTCTCTTTCCTGGGATATTTAAGGTGTCATGAAGTGGAGGTTCTTGTCAACAGAGCAGCCCTAAACTTTGAGGTGCCTGTGTCTTGCTGATTTTTATTTTTCCCAATTTCTACGTCCATGAGTGGACGTGCCCTATCCTCCCTAAGCCGTGTTCTTTCGTTGTTTCAGGACACACCGTACACTTCTCCAGAGTGGCAGTTGGCAATTTACATCCCGCCCATCAGCGTAGCAAGGCTGCCATTTCTCCATGGCCTGTCCTGCATTTCTGGTTTTCACAGTTTTTTCAGCATGGCCCTTTAACCGATGGGAAGAGAGACTTCTTTGTAGCGCTGATTTGCCTTTCTAGGTTGCTTGGTTGGCCAAAAAGGGCGTATGCGTTTTTTCCTGAATATATTCAGGAAAAATCGCATACGCCCTTTTTGGCCAAGGATCATTGTCGACGTTCTCCCGCTTTTCATGTGCTTTTAAGTCGATTTGAATCTACCTCCTGAAATCTGTTTCCTGCAATTCTGCCTTGCTTTCATATCCTCTTCGTTGCCTTCCCTCAATATATTTGTGGACGAGAGTTATCATTTATAACTCAGCAGGTTTGTGAATTGCAGTGCCCCTGAGCTCCATTTTTCAACTGTCTTTTTTGGGAGCTGGCCAAAAAAGCACGGGATTGCCTCAGGCCCTCTTTTGGTTCCTGGCGGCAGGCTGAGCCTGTGGTTAATTCTTCTTCCTGATGGGAAAATAGAGTGACCTGTGCCTGTCTCAACACCTAGATCTAGTCTCTCACTGGTTGCCCCTCTTCCCGTTCACCTCAGGACAAATTGCAACCTGTAGGGAACAGGAGCTTAAAGGTGCTGATTCTCCAAGTAGGGAGATTGCTAGTAAAGTAGCTGGAAAGGTGAACCCGAGCACAAGGAGATGAGAAATGAGGTGCGTTTTAGAAACCTTTCAAAATCACACGGTGTACCATCTTCTGGGTTTCTCATGCATGTTTTCGATGTAGGAAGATGCCCTTGAACCTGGAGATTTGGGACCCATGGGATGGGTACCACGCAGTATTACTTTAAAGGGTCTGCGTTTGCTCACCCAACCTCACCCAACCTCTCAGCCCCAAGAGTGTCCACCCTTATGTCTCATCCAGGTGTGTGTCTAGATATGGTCAATCCAGGTTGCATCACAGCCCCTGAACGAATTTTGTAAGAATTTCTCTCTTTTTCACTGTCTTTGTTTTACGGGTTTTTAAAAGTAATTTATTTTTATAATGGGGTTTAGCTGCTTTTCACGGCTGTGTTTATGCGGATTTACACCCACTTGACTCACTTCCAGACAGATATCAATACATAGGTTTTATGATTCTTACTAGTCAGATATATTCTTGTGCAGTGAATAGGGGGTGTTGAGTCCAGTTCACTGAGCAAGGAGTAGGTCTTGTCTATTACATATTGGGTGTATGGAATGGTTTCTATGCTAAATTAAAACCCTAGTTTTATGCATCACCCCACCTCACCTTTCCCTTTAAGCAGCCATAGTGTGTTTTCTAAACGTGTGACTCTGTTCTGTTTTGTAATTCAGTTCAAGGGTAACGGTTTTTACATTCCCTCTCTAAGTGATATCTTATGATAAGTGTCTTTTTCTGTGTGACTTCTTTCACTTGGAATCGTCATACCTAAATCCACTCATCATGCTGCTACTAGCCTTATGACATTGATTTCATGGCTGAGTGATATTCCATTGTACATAAGGACCACAACTTCTTTATCCATTTTTCTCTTTCCTGGGATATGTAAGGTGGAATGAAGTGGAGGTTTTTGTCAACAGAGCAGCCCTCAACTTTGGGGTCCCAGTATCTTGCTGATTTTTAGTTTTCCCAATTTATAAGCCCATGAGTGGAAGTGCCCTATGCTCCCTAAACTGTGTTTTTTCGATGTTTCAGGACACACCATACACTTCTCCAGAGTGGCTGTTGGCAATTTACATCCCGCCCTTCAGCGTAGCAAGGCTGCCATTTCTCCATGGCCTGTACTGCATTTCTGGTTTTTACACTTTTTTCAGCATAGCCCTTTTGACCGATGGGAAGCGAGACTTCTTAGTAGCACTGATTTGCCTTTCCAGGTTGCTTGGTTGGCCAAAAAGGGCGTATGCGTTTTTTCCTGAATATATTCAGGAAAAAACGCATACGCCCTTTTTGGCCAAGGGCATCATTGTCGACATTTTGCTTCTTTTCATGTGCTTTTAAGTCGATTTGAATCTACCTCCTGAAATCTGTTTCCTGCAATTCTGCCTTGCTTTCAAATCCTCTTCGTTGCCTACCCTCAATATATTTGTGGACGAGAGTTATCATTTATAACTCTGCAGGTTTGTGAATTGCCGTGCCCCTTAGCTCCATTTTTCTACTCGTTTTTTTGAGAGCTGGCCGCAAAAGCGCAGGATTGCTTCAGTCCTTATTCTAGTTCCGGGGTCACTCTGAGCCTGTGCTTAATTCTTCTTCGTGATGGGAAAATAGAGTGACCTGTGCCTGTCCCAACACCTAGAGCTAGTCTCTCATTGGTTCCCCCTCTTCCCGTTCATCCTCAGGACAAATTGCAACCTGTAGAGAAGAGGAGATTAAAGGTGCTGATTCCCCAAGTAGGGAGATTGCTAGTAAAGCGGCTGGAATGGCAAACCCGAGCAAAAGGATATGAGAAATGACATGCGTTTTAGAAAACTTTCCCGATCAGACAGTATACCATCTTTTGGGTTTCTCATGCATGTTTTCGATGAAGGAAGATGCCCTTGAACCTGGAGATTTGGGCCCCATGGGATGGGTACCACGCAGTATTACTTTATAGGGTCTGCGTTTGCTCACCCAACCTCAACAAACCTCTCAGCCCCAGGAGTGTCCACCCTTATGTCTCATCTAGCTGTGGGTCTAGATATGGTCAATCCAGGTTGCATCACAGCCCCGGAACGAATTGTGTAAGAATTTCTCTCTCTTTCACTCTCTTTGTTTCATGGGATTTTAAAAGTAATTGATTTTTATAATGGGCTTTAGCTGCTTTTCACTGCTGTGTTTATGCCGCTTTACACCCACTTGACACACTTCCAGAGAGATATCAATACATAGGTTTTAAGATTCTAACTAGTCAGATATATTCTTGTGCGGTGAATAGGGGGTGTTGGGTCCAGTTCACTGAGCAAGGAGTCGGTCTTGTCTAGTACATATTGGGTTTATGGAACGGTATCTGAGCTAATTTGAAACCCTTGTTTTATGCATCACCCCACCTCACCATTCGCGTTAAGCAGCCATAGTGTGTTTTCAAAATGTGTGACTCTGTTCTGTTTTGTAATTGAGTTCAAGGGTAACGGTTTTTACTTCCCTCTCTAAGTGATATCTTATGATAAGTGTCTTTTTCTGTGTGACTTATTTCACTTAAAATCGTGGTACCTAAATACACTCATCATGCTGCTACTAGCCTTAGGACATTGATTTCATGGCTGATTGATATTCCATTGTACATAAGGACCTCAACTTCTTTATCCATTTTTCTCTATCCTGGGATATTTAAGGTGGAATGAAGAGGAGGTTCTTGTCAACAGAGCAGCTCTAAACTTTGGGGTGCCTGTGTCTTTCTGATTTTTAGTTTTCCCTATTTATACACCCATGAGTGGAAGTGCCCTATGCTCTCCAAGCTGTGTATTTTAGATGTTTCAGGACACAACGTACACTTCTACAGAGTGGCTGTTGGCAATTTACATCCCGCCCATCAGCGTAGCAAGGCTCGCATTTCTCCATAGCCTGTCCTGCCTTTCTGGTTTTCACACTTTTTTCAGCATGGCCCTTTGACTGATGGGAAGCGAGACTTCTTGGTAGGGCTGATTTGCCTTTCCAGGTTGCTTGGTTGGCCAAAAAGGGCGTATGCGTTTTTTCCTGAATATATTCAGGAAAAAACGCATACGCCCTTTTTGGCCAAGGACATCATTGTCCACGTTTTGCCGCTTTTCATGTGCTTTAAAGGCGATTCGAATCTAACTCCTTAAAGCTGTTTCCTGCAATTCTGCCTTGCTTTCAAATCCTCTTCGTTGCCTTTGCTCAATATATTTGTGGACGAGTGTTATCATTTATAACTCTGCAGGTCTGTGAATTGCCGTGCCCCTGAGCTCCATTTTTCAACTCGGTTTTTTGGGAGCTGGCCGCAAAAGCGCAGGATTGCTTCAGGCCCTCTTCTGGTTCTGGGGGGCAGGCTGAGCCTGTGGTTAATTCTTCTTCCTAATGGGAAAAAAGATTGACCTGTGCCTGTCACAAAACCTAGAGCAAGTCTCTCATTGGTTCCCCCACTTCCCGTTCATTCTCAGGACAAATTGCAACCTGTACAGAACAGGAGGTTAAAGGTGCTGATTCTCCAAGGGGGGAGATTGCTAGTAGAGTGGATGGAATGGCGAACCCGAGCACAAGGAGATGAGAAATGAGGTGCCTTTTAGAAACCTTTCCCAATCAGACGGTGTACCATCTTCTGGGTTTCTAGTGCATGTTTTCGATGTAGGTAGATGCCCTTGAACCTGGAGATTTGGGACCCATTGGACGGGTACCACGCAGTATTACTTTAAAGGGTCTGCGTTTGCTCACCCAACCTCACCAAACCTCTCAGCCCCAAGAGTGTCCACCCTTATGTCTCATCTAGCGGTGGGTCTAGATATGGTCAATCCAGGTTGCATCACAGCCCCTGAACGAATTGTGTAAGAATTTCTCTCTCTTTCACTGTCTTTGTTTCATGGGTTTTTAAAAGTAATTTATTTTTATAATGGGGTTTAGCTGCTTTTCACTGCTGTGTTTATGCTGCTTTACACCCACTTGACACACTTCCAGAGAGATATCAATACATAGGTTTTACGATTTTTACTAGTCAGATATATTCTTGTGCGGTGAATAGTGGGTGTTGAGTCCAGTTCACTGAGCAAGGAGTAGGTCTTGTCTAGTACATATTGGGTTTATGGAACGGTATCTGAGCTAATTAGAAACCCTTGTTTTATGCATCACCCCACCTCACCTTTCCCGTTAAGCAACCATAGTGTGTTTTCAAAATGTGTGACTCTGTTCTGTTTTGTAATACAGTTCAAGGGTAACGGTTTTTACATTCCCTCTATAAGTGATATCTTATGATAAGTGTCTTTTTCTGTGTGACTTATTTCACTTAAAATCGTGGTACCTAAATACACTCATCATGCTGCTACTAGCCTTAGGACATTGATTTCATGGCTGAGTGAAAATCCATTGTACATAAGGACCTCAACATCTTTATCCATTTTAATATTTCCTGGGATATTTAAGGAGTCATGAAGTGGAGGTTCTTGTCAACAGAGCAGCCCTAAACTTTGGGGTGCCTGTGTCTTGCTGATTTTTAGTTTTCCCAGTTTATACGCCCATTAGTGGACGTGCCCTATGCTCCCTAAGCTGTGTTTTTTCGATGTTTCAGGACACACCGCACACTTCTCCAGAGTGGCTGTTGGCAATTTACATCCCGCCCATCAGCGTAGCAAGGCTGCCATTTCTCCATGGCCTGTCCTGCATTTCTGGTTTTGACACTTTTTGCAGCATGGCCCTTTTGACCAATGGGAAGCGAGACTTCTTTGTAGCGCTGATTTGCCTTTCCAGGTTGCTTGGTTGGCCAAAAAGGGCGTATGCGTTTTTTCCTGAATATATTCAGGAAAAAACGCATACGCCCTTTTAGGCCAAGGGCATCATTGTCCACGTTTTGCCGCTTTTCATGTGCTTTAAAGGCGATTCGAATCTACCTCCTGATACCTGTTTCCTGCAATTCTGCCTTGCTTTCAAATCCTCTTCATTGCCTTCCCTCAAAATATTTGTGGACGAGACTTATCATTTATAACTCCGCAGGTTTGTGAATTGCTGTGTCCCTGACCTCCATTTTTCAACTGGATTTTTTGGGAGCTGGCCGCAAATGCGCAGGATTGCTTCAGGCCCTATTCTGGTTCCGGGGGGCATGCTGAGCCTGTGGTTAATTCTTCTTCCTGATGGGAAAATAGAGTGACCTGTGCCTGTCACAACACCTAGATCTAGTCTCTCATTGGTTCCCCCTCTTCCCGTTCATCCTCAGGACAAATTGCAACCTGTAGAGAAGAGGAGGTTAAAGGTGCTGATTCCCCAAGCAGGGAGATTGCTAGTAAAGCGGCTGGAAAGGCGAACCCGAGCACAAGGAGATGAGAAATGAGGTGCGTTTCAGAAGCATTTCCCGATCAGACGGTGTACCATCTTCTGGGTTTCTCATGCATGTTTTCGATGTAGGAAGATGCCCTTGAACCTGGAGATTTGGGAGCCATGGGATTGGTAACATGCAGTATTACTTTAAAGGGTCTGCGTTTGCTCACCCAACCTCACCCAAAGTCTCAGCCCCAAGAGTGCCCACCTTTATGTCTCAATCACCTGTGGGTCTAGGTATGGTCAATCCAGGTTGCATCACAGCCCCTGCACGAATTTTGTAAGAATTTCTCTCTCTTTCACTGTCTTTGTTTCACGGGTTTTTAAAGGTAATTTATTTTTAAAATGGGGTTTAGCTGCTTTTCACGGCTGTGTTTATGCCGCTTTACACTCACTTGACTCTCTTCCAGAGAGAGATCAATACATAGGTTTTCAGATTCTTACTAGTCAGATATATTCTTGTGCGGTGAATAGGGGGTGTTGAGTCCAGTTCTCTGAGCAAGGAGTAGGTCTTGTCTATTACATATTTGGTTTATGGAACGGTATCTGAGCTAATTTGACACCCTTGTTTTATGCATCACCCCACCTCTCCTTTCGCGTTAAGCAGCCATAGTGTGTTTTCAAAATGTGTGACTCTGTTCTGTTTTGTAATTCAGTTCAAGGGTATCGGTTTTTACGTTCCCTCTCTAAGTGATATCTTATGATAAGTGTGTTTTTCTGTGTGACTTATTTCACTTAGAATCGTCGTACCTAAATCCACTCATCATGCTGCTACTAGCCTTAGGACATTGATTTCATTGCTGAATGATATTCCATTGTACATAAGGACCACAACTTCTTTACCATTTTTTTCATCCCTGGGATATTTAAGATGTACACAAGTGGAGGTTCTTGTAACCAGAGCAGCCCTTTAACTTTGGGGTGCCTGTGTCTTTTTGATTTTTATTTTTCCAATTTATACGCCCATGAATGGATTTGCCCCTTTCTCTCTAGCTGTGTTTTTTAGATGTTTTAGGAAATACCATACCCTTCTCCAGAGTCGCCATTGGCAATTTGCATCCCGACCATCAGTGTAACAATGCTCCCTTTCCTCCCTGGCCTCTCCAGTATTTTTTTTTACACTTTTTTAGGAAGGCGCTTTCGACCGATGGGAAGTGAGACTTCTTTGTAGTGCTGAATTTCATTTCCGGCTTGCTTGGTTGGCCAAAGAGGGCCTATGCGTTTTTTCCTGAATTTATTCAGAAAAAAACACATATGCTCTTTTTGGCCATGTGCATCGTTGTTGACGTTTGGCCGCTTTTCATGTGCTTTAGGGGCTATTCGAATCTAACTCCTAAAATCTGTTTCCTGCAATTCTGCCTTCCTTTCCAATCCTGTTCATTGCCTTCCCTCAATATAGTTTTGGACGATAGTTATAATTTATAACTCTGCAGGTTTGTGAATTGCAGTGCCCCTGAGCTCCATTTTTCAACTCGCTTTTTTGGGAGATGTCCGCAGAACCGCTGGTTTGCTTCTGGCCCTACTCTGGTTCCCGGTGGCAGGCTAAGCCTTTGCTTAATTCTTCTTCCTGATTGGAAAGTATAGTGACATGTTCCTGTCCGAACATCTAGGGCTTGGCTCTCCTTGTTTCTCCTCCTTCCCCTTCTTCCTTTGGAAAAATTCCAAATTTTGTGCAACTGGATGTTGAAGGTGCTGACATCCTCAAGTGGGGAGATTTTAAGGAAAAAGGCTGGAGGGGTGAACCCAACAACCAGGAAATTAGGAGTTTTGTGCCTTTTCCAAAATCTCCCTGATCCAACCGTGTTCCATCTTCTGGGTGTCACAGGCATGTTTTAGCTGTAGGAAAGGTCCCGTGTATGTAAGGAGAACACCAGGGATTTTTCCAAATCAGTGTCTCCCCGAACTCCAATCTGGGGAACGTTTAAGCTACTGGTACATGTGTGTTCATTAAGGGACTTGGGCCTTAGTCAGAGTCCGAACTTTAGATGATTGAAGTCTTCAGGTTCAGAAACGCTCACCATCGGCCTCCTTTAGTTTCCATTTTATCTGTAGTTGATAGATGATTTCGATATAGATATCTATTGTTTTTCAGATTATTTCCCCTTAGGGGTCATTACAAAATATTGAGTATAGTTCCCTGTGTTATAAAGTAGTTCCTTGTTGATGATATATTTTATACATAGCAGTGTGTATATGTTAATCTGAAACTGTTAATTTATCCCTCCTCCCACCTTTCCCCTTTGGTAATAAAAAAATATAAGATTTTATACTTCTCAGAAATCTAGGAGCTGAAAGAGAGGTATCATTTTCAATGGAAAATCATTCAAAACAAGGTTGAAACTTCAACCAAGATTATTAGATGTCCATCCTTGGAAAGAAATCACTGCATTTCTCTACTGTTGACCTGACAAATAAGACAAACCCCTCCACTGAACTTGCTTATAATAAAGTGATGGAAATATCAAATGGAAGTGTTAGAAACATCTTATTTTACACGAGCCTTATACACTGCTCTATGTTAATTACAGTTTGGCTCACACATCTGTTCTTTGAAGTTACAATGTTCTCAAATTCTGTTACTGATCCTGCAGAGTGGGTCCCAACAAGGGTCTCCCTGCCCAGTGTCATTGGAGCCAACAGATCGAGACAGACTTTGGTTCAGAAGCAAAGGAAAACTTTATATTTTGATCAGAGAATGGAGAGGTGAGAGTGTGTGCTCCCTTGCGGGTTGTGGGCCGGGCTGCTGTGTAGAGATCCTGGCAGCGTCAGCGGGAGGGAGGGGTAGAGCTCTCGAGGGCCGGGTTGGCTGGAGCTCAGGCTCTATGTCGCAGAGTCTGCACGGGGCCCCACGAGCTGAGGTGTCGGCCCAGCCATTTTGCACTAGGAAATCGGGTCTGAAGTGTCGGGTGTGGGACCTCTGCATGTGGAAACCTAGGAGCAAGTGAAATTAGACAAAGCACAAAGGAAAAAATGGTTAGACTTTATTTTATTGCCCAGATTCTATTTTCATCTCCCAGGAATTTTTCATGGGCTTTGCCAGTGACAAAGCCCTCCTCTGCCTTTTGTCCCATTCCTCATTCTTGGGGTGCTGAGGGTGCAGACACCTCTTCTGTAAATGCTTCGTGCTGAGTTGGGTGTCCTCATACCCGGGGCAAGGGGGAGGACTTCTCCCAAGCAGCCTCCATGTGAGGTTGATTGTCCCCAGGCCTCCTCCCTCACTGCTCGTCTGCCTGAGCACCAGCATTGGAAGTTTTATAGATTCTAATGATCTTTAAGGGTCCAGGAAAGAGATGTGCAGAGACGCTGGGGGGGTGGGGGTGGGCCGTTTTACCCTGCTCCACATTGGTTCGGCCCCCTTAGGCTGACGGTTTCTGCCAGCCTAGATGCTCTGACCAGTAGTCTGCGCTTTCTTCAGTTAGGCCACTGAATTAACGTACAAACAGCACCAGGTGTCAGAGCCCTGCTTGCTCAACTCCCAGACAGTCCAGGGCCGGTGGTGATCCAGGACCATGATGGCCACTCAGTCAACGGCCTTTTGAAGTAGCCAGGAGTACAGCCGGTCTCATTGGCCGCCGTCACCGCGGTGTCTGTAGGCTTTTCTATGGTGGCAGCGTTATTTACGGTTCCCCTACCAAGTTTATTAGCTCCGCTCTGGGTGCAGTAAGTCCTGTAAGCAATAGTCTGCTCTTTTGGGGCACACTCTTGTTGTTTTCTGAGAGAAGCTCCAGGTCAAGTGATGGTCACACGAGTCGTCATGGGGGCCCATTGCCCCAGGTTGTCTCTCTGGAGGTTGGGGTTGGAGGGCCTCCTCACTCGAGGTCATTGTGCCCACGGAGCAATCCCTGCAACTTCAGGGCATGGTGGGTGGTTAGGATCACCAAGTGGCGTCCTTTTCCCTTAGGAGGGAGCTGGCCTTGTGGGCTGCTGATTTCCAGGTTTTTAGATACCCCCAGTATCCTGGTCGGATGGGGTGGCTGGCCAATGCCTGGAGGGCATTCTTGCATTGTTCCATTTCAAGTGGTCCCAGTTTTTGCACTAATACTCCAAGGGCGATTCGCCTTGGACCAGGAATGTAAAGGTCAAAGGGTTTAGCTAACTTAGGGAGGTCCAGGGCACGGGTCTGAACTGACTGCTCTTTCCATTCTTGAAAGGCCGCTTCTGGATTCTATTCAAAAGGATCATCATCTTTTCCTTTCAGTGTTTCATATAGAGGCCCAGCTATTAGACTGTAGTTAGGGATTCAGATGCAGCAAACCCCGGTCTCCCCAGGAACCCCTAAGCTGTCTTCTAGTTTCAGGAAGGGTGAGGCTGCAAATGGCTTCTTCCCTTTCCTGGGGTGGGCTTCTCCGACCTTCTGAGCGAATGAAGCCCAGGAAGGTCACCTTAGTTTGTGATATTTGAGCCTTTTTCTTGGACACCTTCTATCTTTTATTGGCTAGGTAGTTCAGAGGCCTCCTTAGTCGGGCTGGTGATCAGAATGTCATCTGCATATTGAAGGAGGGTTCCCTTCTCCAGAGGTAGATCTTTTAGGTCTTTAGCTAACGTTTCCACAAAGATGGTGTGGGAATTTTTGAACCCCTGGGGCAGGACGGCCCAGCAGTATTGTTTTTGTTGTATGTTGAGTCCTGCCACTCACAGCCAAAATTTCTTGTGACTCTGGGACGAATGGAATACAGAAGAAGGCATCATTGAAGTCTAATACAGAATACCATGTCCTGGTGGATGGTAGAATGACCAGCAGGGTGTAGGAATTAGGAACTACTAGATGTATATCCTCTGTGGCTTCACTGACTGTCCTGGCGTCCTCTACCAGGTCCCCAGCAGCCCATGGGGCTCTGGTGGTCAGGCCCCTCCCAGGATATGGAGCTCACCTGGGCAGGTACCCAGCAGCCCACGGGGCTCTGGTGGTTAGGCCCCTCCCAGGATATGGAGCTCACCTGGGCAGGTACCCAGCAGCCCATGGGGCCATCATGGTCAGGCCCCTCCCAGGATATGGAGCTCACCAGGGCAGGTACCCAGCAGCCCACGGGGCTCTCGTGGGCAGGCCCCTCCCTGGATATGGAGCTCCCGTGGACAGGTACCCCGACAGGGCTGGGCACACAGGAACTGTGCACATAGCCCTCATTGCAGAGCACCCCCAGCACACCTGTCACTCAGAGCTGACACAGAGCACCTCAGAGCAGAGCTTGAACTAATAAACAGCAGCTCCAACAGGTCTGTGACCCTAGGCTTCACTCTGTGCGACCTCCCTCTGCCTGGTCTTCCAGGGGCTTCCACAGCAGCCGGGGCACCAGGCCTCTGTCTCCACCCACCACCCCTCCTCTCCCTGACTCCTGGGTTCCTCTCATTAGCAGAGGGTCTTCTTGAAGTTGTCTCCCACTCATGGACCAGATAAAATGATTAGAAAACAAGCCAGGGCTGCCGCCCCTTATCTATCCTGACTCTTGGGACCCTACACCTGTTCCTTGGATCTGGCCGGTGCAGCAAGGCCCATTTTCTGCAAATCTGAGCCCCTGAGGGGCGAGGACTGGCTGACCTGGGCAGCCTGACCCGGCCGGCCAGCCCTTCCCAGGTGTGCCTGGGTTGAGGTCAATATAAACACCCCTCCAGGCAGCAAAAGCCTCTGCAGCTGTGCCTGACGCCATATTCTCTGCCCCGTCAGCAGTCTCGGGGTTGGGCTGGTGGGAGGCAGTAGGGCCCACGGCTCTATGAGTGGCCCGTTGTGACTGGGGCTCTACTGGACTTTCTGCAGGAGTTGCCGGGCTGCCACCTGTTAAAGAAGAGGATGTGTCACCCATACTTGCTGCTGGAATTTCTCCCCGGGCAGAGGTAAGGAAGGAAAAAAGCAGTGGGGGCTGGGACAGGAGGGGTACCTCAGGCAGGGAAATGGAAAGTTTCCAGACGAGCGCCCGGGGCCAGGACCATCCTGGCTGGCCTGCAGGCACCAAGTCGGCCTGCGTGCTGTCGCTGGTGTGACTCCAAGCCCCTTCCTCTAGTTTTTAGTCTTTGCACACATTCAGGTGTTTTACCTGGGAACGGTGGGAAAAGTTCAGCAGCAGCTGGCCTGGGGCTCAGCTCACGTTTAGTCAGAGACGCCTCCTCACGGTCCCCCAGCTTTGCAATGAGGACGCTCCTTGTGTGGGGGCTGCTGGCTGCATGGGAGATGATTCCACACCTGTGACCAACTTAAGAATTGTTTACCACTGGAGCAAGTGCGCTGATAGGGTTTTCCTCTGTATGACCAGTGGGTTCTGTTTTTTTTTTTTTTTTCTTTTTTGGTTCAAGGTAAGTTTTATTCCTCTTTTTGTATTTATGGATATAAGCATGGAAATAATTCATTCATATAAATACGTCTATGGGAAGGACAGAACTTTTTTTTTTCTGTTTTATTTTTTTTAAGTATTATTTATGTTTTAATTTTTGAATTTATTTTATTCATTTTTTTATACAGCAGGCTCTTATTGGTTATCTATTTTATACATATAAGTGTATATATGTCAATCCCAGGGTCGCAATTCATCCCACCACCACCACCCTGCCACTTTCCCCCCTTGGTGTCCATACATTTGTTCTCTACATCTGTGTCTCTATTTCTGCCTTGCAAACCAGTTCATCTTTACCATTTTTCTAGGTTCTACATGTATGCGTTAATATACGATATTTGTTTTTCTCTTTCTGACTTACTTCACTCTGTATGACAGTCTCTAGATCTATCCACGTCTCTACAAATGACCCAATTTCATTCCTTTTTATGGCTGAGTAATATTCCATTTTATATATGTAGCACATCTTTTCCGTTCGTCTGTCTATGGGCATTTAGGTTGCTTCCATGACCTGGCTATTGTAAATAGTGCTGCAATGAATATTGTGGTGAATATGTCTTTTTGAATTATGGTTTTCTCTGGGTATATGGCCAGTAGTGGGATTGCTGGGTCATATGGTAATTCTATTTTTAGTTTTTTAAGGAACCTCCATACTGTTCTCCATAGTGACTGTATCAATTTACATTCCCACAAATAGTGTAAGAGGGTTCCCTTTTCTCCACACCCTCTCCAGCATTTGTTGTTTGTAGATTTTCTGATGATGCCCATTCTAACTCGTGTGAGGTGATACCTCATTGTAGTTTTGGTTTATATTTCTCTAATAATTAGTGATGTTGAGTAGCTTTTCATGTGTTTCTTGGTCATCTGTATGTCTTCTTGGGACAAATGTCTATTTACATCATCTGCCCATTTTTGGATTGGGTTGTTTGTTTTTTTTACTGTTGAGGTGCATGAGCTGTTTATATACATTGGAGATTAATCCTTTGTCCATTGATTCGTTTGCAAATATTTTCTCCCATTCTGAGGGTTGTCTTTTCGTCTTGTTTGTAGTTTCCTTTGCTTTGCAAAAGCTTTTAGGTTTCATTTGCTCCCATTTGTTTTTTTTTTTTTTTATTCCATTACTCTAGGAGGTGGATCAAAAAAGATCTTGCTGTGATTTATGTCAAAGAGTATTCTTCCTATGTTTTCCTCTAAGAGTTTTATAGTGTCCGGTCTTACATTTCGGTCTCTAATCCATTTGGAGTTTATTTTTTGTGTATGGTGTTAGGGAGTGTTCTAATTTCATTCTTTTACATGTAGCTGTCCATTTTTCCCAGCACCACTTATTGAAGAGACTGTCTTTTCTCCATTGTATACCCTTGCCTCCTTTGTCATAGATTAGTGGGCCATAGGTGTGTAGGTTTATCTCTGGGCTTTCTTTTTTTTTTTTCTTTTACATCTTTATTGGAGTATAATTGCTTTACAATTGTGTGTTAGTTTCTGCTGTATAAAAAAGTGAATCAGCTATGCGTATACATATAACACCATATCCCCTCCCTCTTGCACCTCCCTCTCACTCCCTTATCCCACCCTTTTAGGTGGTCACAAAGCACAGAGCTGATCTCCCTGTGCTATGTGGCTGCTTCCCAGTAGCTATCAATTTTACATTTGGTAGTGTATATATGTCCATACCACTCTCTCACTTTGTCCCAGCTTACCCTTCCCTCTCCCCATGTCCTCAAGTCCTTTCTCTACGTCTGTGTCCTTAATCCTTTCCTGCCCCTAGGTTCTTCATAAACTTTTTTTTTTTTTTTAGATTCCATATATATGTGTTAGCATACGGTATTTGTTTTTCTCTTTCTGACTTACTTCACTCTGTAGGACAGACTCTAGATCCATCCACCTCACTAAAAATAACTCAATTTCGTTTCTTTTTATGGCTGAATAATGTTCCATTGTATATATGTGCCACATCTTCTTTATCCATTTATCTGTTGATGGACACTTAGGTTGCTTCCATGTCCTGGCTATTGTAAATAGAGCTACAGTGAACATTGTGGTACATGACTCTTTTTGAATTATGGTTTTCTCAGGGTAAATGTCCAGGATTGGGTTTGCTGGGTTGTATGGTAGTTCTATTTTTAGTTTTTAAGGAAGCCCCATACCGTTCTCCCTAGTGGCTATATCAATTTACATTCCCACCAACAGTGCAAGAGGGTTCCTTTTTCTCCAATAAATGCCTCTCCAGCATTTATTGTTGGTAGATTTTTTGATGATGGCCATTCTGACTGGTGTGAGGTGATACCTCACTGTAGTTTTGATTTGCATTTCTCTAATGATTAGTGATGTTCAGCATCCTTTCATGTGTTTGTTGGCAACCTGTATATCTTCTTTGGAGAAATGTCTATTTAGGTCTTCTGCCCATTTTTGGATTGGGTTGTTTGGTTTTGTGATATTGAGCTACATGAGCTGCTTTTTGTAGATTAATCCTTTGCCATTTGCTTCATTTGAAAATATTTTCTCCCATTCTGATGGTTGTCTTTTCATCTTGCTTAAGTTTTCCTTTGCTGTGCAAAAGAGTTTATGTTTCATTCGGTCCCATTTTTTAATTTTTGTTTTTATTTCCATTTCTCTAAGAGGTGGGTCAAAAAGGATCTTGCTGTGATTTATGTCATAGACTGTTCTGCTTATGTTTTCTTCTAAGAGTTTTATAGTGGCTGGTCTTATATTTAGGTCTCTAATCCATTTTGAGTTATTTTTGTGTATGGTGTTAGGGAGTGTACTAATTTCATTCTTTTACATGTAGCTGTCCAGTTTTCCCAGCACCACTTACTGAAGACACTGTCTTTTCTCCATTGTATACCCTTGCCTCCTTTGTCATAGATTAGTTAACCATAGGTACGTGGGTTTATCTCTGTGCTTTCTATCCTGTTCTATTGACCTATATTTCTGTTTTTGTGTCAGTACCATATTATCTTGATTTCTGTAGCTTTGTAATATAGTCTGAAGTCTGGAAGTCTGATTCCTCCAGCTCTTTTTTTCCCCCTCAAGACTGCTTTGGCTATCCAGGGTCTTTTGTGTCTCCCTATAAATTTTAAGATTTTTTTTTCTTGTTCTGTAGAAAATGCCAAAGGTATTTTGATCGGGATTGCATTGAATCTGTAGATTGCTTTGGGTAGTATAGTCATTTTCACAATATTGATTCTTCTAATCCAAGAACATGGTATATGTCTCCATCTGTTTATATCATCTTTGATTTCTTTCATCAGTGTCTTATAGTTTTCTGAGTACAGGTCTTTTACTTCCTTAGGTAGGTTTATTCCTAGGTATTTTATTCTTTTTGTTGCAGTGGTAATGGGATTGTTTCCTTAATTTCTCTTTCTGATCTTTCATTGTTAGTGTATAGGAATGCAAGCAATTTCTGTGCATTAATTTTGTATCCTGCAACTTTACCAAATTCATTGATTAGCTCCAGTGGTTTTCTGGTGGCGTCTTTAGGATTCTCTATCTATGATATCATGTCATCTGCAAACAGTGACAATTTTACTTCTTCTTTTCCTTTTTGTATTCCTTTTATTTCTTTTTCTTCTCTGATTGCCATGGCTAGGACCTCCAAAACTATGTTGAATAGCAGTGGTGAGAGTGGGCATCCTCGTCTTGTTTCTGATCTTAGAGGAGACGCTTTCAGTTTTTCACCATTGAGAATGCTGTTTGCTGTGGGTTTGTCATATATGGCCTTTATTATGTTGAGGTAGTTTCCCTCTATGCCCACACTCTGCAGAGTTTTTATCGTAAATGAGTGTTGAATTTTCTCAAAATCTTTTCCTTCATCTATTGAGATGATCATATGGTTTTATTCTACAATTTGTTAATATGGTGTATCACATTGATTTGTGTATATTGAAGAATCCTTGCATCCCTGGGATAAACCCCACTTGATCATGGTGTATGATCCTTTTAATCTGTTGTTCGATTCTGTTTGCTAGTATTTTGTTGAGGATTTTTACATCTATATTCATCAGTGATATTGGTCTATAATTTTCTTTCCTTGTAGTATCTCTGTCTGATTTTGGTATCAGGGTGATGGTGGTCTCATAGAATGAGTTTGGGAGTGTTCCTTCCCCTGCAATTGTTTTGAAGAATTTGAGAAGGTTGGGTGTTAGCTCTTCTCTAAATGTTTGATAGAATTCACCTGTGATGCCATCTGGTTCTGGACTTTTGTTTGTTGGAAGATTTTTAATCACAGTTTCAATTTCATTGCTTGTGATAGGTTTGTTCATATTTTCTATTTCTTCCTGGTTCAATCTTTGAAGGTTATCCCTTTCTAAGAATTTGTCCATTTCTTCCAGATTGTCCATTTTATTGGCATAGAGTTGCTTGTAGTAGTCTCTTAGGATGCTTTGTATTCCTGTGGTGTCTGTTGTAACTTCTCCTTTTTCACTTCTAATTTTGTTGATTTGCGTCCTCTCCCTCTTTTTCTTGAGTCTGGCTAAAGGTTGATCATTTTTGCTTATCTTCTCAAAGAACCAGCTTTTAGTTTTGTTGATCTTTGCTTCCGTTTTCTTTGTTTCTATTTCATTTATTTCTGCTCTGATCTTTAGGATTTCTTTCCTTCTACTAACTTTGGGTTTTGTTCTTCTTTCTCTAGTTCCTCTAGGTGTAAGGTTAGATTGTTTATTTGAGATTTTTCTTGTTTCTTGAGGTAGGCTTGTATTGCTATAAACTTCCCTCTTAGAACTCCTTTTGCTGCATCCCATAGGTTTTGGTCATCGTGTTTTTGTTGTCATTTGTCTCTAGGTAGTTTTTGATTTCCCCTTTGATTTCTTCAGTGATCTCTTGGTTATTTAGTAACGTATTGTTTAGCCTCCATGTGTTTGTGTTTTTTACGGTTTTTTCCGTGTAATTGATTTCTAATCTCATAGCATTGTGGTCGGAACAGCTGCTTGATATGATTTCAGTTTTCCTAAATTTACTGAGGCTTTATCTGTGACCCAAGATGTGATCTATCCTGGAGAATGTTCCGTGTGCAGTTGAGAAGAACGTGTAATCTGCTGTTTTTGGATGGAATGTCCTATAAATATCAATGAACTCTATCTGGTCTATTGTGTCATTTAAAGCTTGTGTTTCCTTATTAATTTTCTGTCTGGCTGATCTCCACTGGTGTAAGTGAGCTGTTAAAGTCCCCCGCTATTATTGTGTTACTGTCGATTTCCTCTTTTATAGCTGTTAGCAGTTGCCTTATACATTGAGGTGCTCCTATGTTGGGTACATATATATTTATAATTGTTATGTCTTCTTCTTGGATTGATCCCTTGACCATTATGTAGTGTCTTTCCTTGTCTCTTGTAACATTCTTTATTTTAAAGTCTATTTTATCTGATATGAGTATTGCTACTCCAGCTTTCTTTTGATTTTCATTAGCATAGAATATATTTTTCCATCGCCTCACTTTCAGTCTGTATGTGTCCCTAGGTCTGAAATGGGTCTCTTGTAGACAGCATATATATGGGTCTTGTTTTTGTATCCATTCAGCCAGTCTATGTCTTTTGGTTGGAACATTTAGTGCATTCACGTTTAAGGTAATTATCGATATGTATGTTCCTACTACTATTTTCTTAATTGTTATGGGTTTGTCTTGGTGGGTCCTTTTCGTCTCTTGTGTTTCCCACTTAGAGAAGTTCTTTTAGCATTTGGTGTAGAGCTGGTTGCATGGTGCTGAATTCTCTTAGCTTTTGCTTGTCTGTAAGGCTTTTGATTTCTCCATCAAATCTGAATGAGCTCTTTGCAGGGTGCAGTACTCTTGGTTGTAGGTTCTTCCCTTTCATCACTTTAAATTTATCATGCCACTTCCTTCTGGCTTGTAGATTTTCTGCTGAGAAATCAGCTGTTATCCTTATGGGATTTCCCTTGTATGTTATTTGTCATTTTTCCCTTGCTGCTTTCAATAATTTTTCTTTGTCGTTAATTTTTGTCAATTTGATTACTATGTGTCTTGTCATTTTTCTCCTTTGGTTTCTCCTGCCTGGGACACTCTGTGCTTCTGGACTTGGGTGGCTATTTCTTTTCCCATGCTAGGGAAGTTTTTGACCATAATCTCTTCAAATATATTCTCGGGTCCTTTCTCTCTCTCTTCTCCTTCTGGGACCCCTATAATGCGAATGTTGTTGCGTTTAATGTTGTCCCAGAGGACTCTTGGGGTGTCTTCATTTATTTTCATTCTTTTTCTTTATTCTGTTCCATGGCAGTGATTTCCACCTTTCTGTCTTCCAGGCCACTTATCCGTTCTTCTGCCACAGTTATTCTGCTACTGATTCCTTCTAGTGTATTTTTCATTTCAGTTATTACATTGTTCACCTCTGTTTGTTTGTTCTTTAATTCTTCTAGGTGTTTGTTCCTTAATTCTTCTAGGTCTTTGTTAAGCATTTCTTGTGTCTTCTCGATCTTTGCCTCCTTTCTTTTTCTAAGGTCTTGGCTCAACTTCACTATCATTATTCTGAATTCTTTTTCTGGAAGGTTCCCTATCTCTACCTCATTTCGTTTTTTTTTCTGGGGTTTTATCTTGTTCCTTGATCTGGTATAAAGTCCTCTGCCTTTTCATTTTGTCTATCTTTCTGTGAATGTGGTTTTCCTTCCACAGGCTGCAGAATTGTAGTTCTTCTTGCTTCTGCTGTCTGCTCTCTGGTGGATGAGTCTATCTTAGAGGCTTGTGCAAGCTTCCTGATGGGAGGGACTGGTGGTGGGTAGAGCTGGGTGTTGCTTTGGTGGGCAGAGCTTTATTCCGCTTGTCTACGGATTAAATAAAACTTCAATAAAAAGTTGAATCTGCTTGTCTGCTGATGCATGGGGCTGGGTTCCCTCCCTGTTGGTTGTTTGGCCTGAGGCGACCCAGCACTGGAGCCTACCTTGCTCTTGGTGGGGCTAATGGCGGACTCTGGGAGGGCTCACACCAAGGAGTATTTCCCAGAACTTCTGCTGCCAGTGTCGTTGTCCTCACGGTGAGCCACAGCCACAGCCACCACCTGCCTCTGCAGGAGACCCTCTAAAAGTAGCAGGTAGTTCTGGTCATTCTCCTACGGGGTCACTGCTCCTTCCCCTGGGTCCTGGTGTGCACACTACTTTGTGTGTGCCCTCCAAGAGTGGAGTATCTGAGTGGAGTTGAGACTCTGAGACTCTGTGTGGAGTCGCACAGACTCTGGGTCCTGTGAAGCTTCGATGTTTTGTGATTCTAGAAATCCTATAGGAGACGGTCCACAGCAGGTGAAGCTAATGTTGTCAGTAGAGGTGTTGAAGCCAAAGATCTGCAGTTCCGGCTAGAGGTGCCGATGTACATACAGGACAAAATCATCTCGTGTGAATGTAGTTCAGGCATGTTTAAGATGAATGCAGTCATGTTCATGCCTACCATATTCTATCTTGAGCCTCTCCTCAGGGACCCCCTCCTCAGTTCCTGAGGCTCCTGTAAGTCATGTACAGGGGACTGGAGAGTGGGCTCTGTCCAGTCTGAGCCCTGAGTTACCCTGTGTGTATCTTAGGATACTTTGTATTTCTGTGGTGTCTGTTGTAACATCATCTCTTTCATTTCAGATTTATTTGGGCCCTCTCTTTTTTAACAAAACATACTACTGTTGTCTTTTATTCTTTACAGAAGTTTAATCAGTGTTTGATCTACTATCCTTACCCTATGTATACTTTTTGCAGTGAGATTTTTACTTTTCTTTGTTTCCTTGTTACTATCAATAATTAGTGAGACTTCTTTTAAGCTACCTTCAACATTGCTTATAAAGCTGCTTTATTAGTGATGACAGAGCCTTAATGGAAGTCATGTTCTGGTTGTAAATTAGAATGCAATGTGCCAGCAAAAAGCCCCTTAAGTTTATGTCTCATTACTTCTTGTTCTTTTTTTAATTTAATTTTTATTTTTTGTCAGAGCAAATTTGATTAAAATGTTTTGTTTCTTCTAGGTGTGCAAGATGTGGTTCTTTTAAACATATACATATATCTATTCTTCTTTGGATCATTTTCCCATGTAGGTTATGACACCATGTTGAGTAGTCTTGTCTTGGTATTACGTAGGTCTTTGGTGATTACATATTTCACATGTGTTTCTATATCTATCTTAACCCCAATATCCTAATGTATCCAATCCTCACACCTTTCCATTTGGTGAACCCTAAGTTTGTTTAATGAATCTGTGATTGCATTTCTCTGTGGAAATATCTTCATTGGTATCAATTTTTAGCTAAGACCTATAAGTGATATTATAGGATATGTGTCTTTTGCTTTCTGACTTAGTACAATTTGCCTGATTAACTCAAAAATCATACACGGTGCTGCAAATGGCATTGTTTTTTTTTTTTCCCTGGCTCATATTCCATCTGTACGTGTACCAGTTCTTCTTTGGCCATGCACCTCTTGATGGACTTTTTGGTTGCCTCCATGTCTTGGTTATTGTAATACTGCTGCAATGCACATTTGCTTGCCTGTGTCTTTCCAGTTCTATCTCCTTATGTTATAGGCCAAGGAGTGGGCTTGCTGTATCATATGGTAGCTCAGTGTGTACGTTTTAAAGGCACCACCATTCAGTTCTCATTAGTGGCTCTTTCCAGGTTATGTCCCACTTAAAATTGAGGGTATGCATTTCTCCAAAACACCTTCAATATTTATTGTTTGTAGTTTGCTTGCTGCTGGTTATTCTAACAGGTGCGAGCTGATACCTCTGTGTGGCTGAATTTGCATGTGTCCCATAATCTGTTGAAATTGATCTTTAAAGCATGCTCTTTTTATTTATCAAACTGTGATTACAGCTTAGTTCTTCAAATTGTTTTCTTAAAGTAAGTGTCACATTTTGAAAAGTTTTGGCCATTACCTCCCTCAAGACATTTTGAGGGCAGGTTTCATTTACAGCCCTGAAGTACTTGTTCATATGAAGTGACCATTAACACAGGTATTAAAGCTGCTTTTGCAGGTAACGGCCAGAGGGCGGCAGCCTTTTTACGTTCCCCAATCTGGTAACTAGGGAAAGAGACCTTCAGCTGCAAGAGTGTCCAGCTTTATTTCTCATCCAGCTGTGGGTCTAGATATGGTCAAACAAGGTTGCATCACAGCCCAGGAACGAATTATGTAAAATTTCCTCTCTCTATCACTGTCTTAGTTTTTTGTGTTTTTTAAAGTTATTTATTTTAAAATGGGGTTTCGCTGCTTTTCACTGCTGTGTTTATGCCGCTTTACACCCACTTGACTCACTTAAAGAGAGATATCAATACATAGGTTTTAAGATACTTACTAGTCAGATATATTCTTGTGCGGTGAATAGGGGGTGTTGCGTCCAGTTCACTGGGCAAGGAGTAGGTCTTGTCTATTACATATTTGATTTATGGAGTGATATCTGTGCTAATTTCAAATCCCGGGTTTATGCATCACCCACCTCACCTTTCCCGTTAAGCAGCCATAGTGTGTTTTGTAAATGTGTGACTCTGTCCTGTTTTGTAATTCAGTTTAAGTGTAGCGATTTTTACATTCCCCCTATAAGTGATATCTTTGATAAGTGTCTTTTTCTATGTGACTTATTTCACTTAAAATCATCATACCTACATCCACTCATCATGCTGCTAGTAGCCTTATGACATTGATTTCATGGCTGAGTGATATTCCATTGTACATAAGTACCACAACTTCTTTATCAATTTTCCTATTCCTGGGATGTTTAAGGAGTACGGAAGTGGAGGTTCTTGGGAACAGAGCAGCCCTAAATTTTGGGGTGCCTGTGTCTTGATGATTTTTAGTTTTCCCAATTTATACGCCCATGAGTTGAAGTGCCCTATGCTCACTAACCTGTGTTTTTTAGATGTTTCAGGACACACCGTACACTTCTCCAGAGTGGCTGTTGGCAAATTACATCCCGCCCATCAGCATAGCAAGGCTCCGATTTCTACATGGACTGTCCTGCTTTTCTGGTTTTTACACTTTTTTCAGCATGACCCTTTGACCAATGGGAAGCGAGACTTCTTTATAGCGCTGATTTGCCTTTCCAGGTTGCTTGGTTGGCCAAGAAGGGCATATGCGTTTTTTCCTGAATATATTCGGGAAAAAACGCATACGCCCTTTTGGGCCAAGGGCATCATTGTCCACGTTTTGCCACTTTTCATGTGCTTTAAAGGCGATTCGAATCTACCTCCTGAAATCTGTTTCCTGCAATTCTGCCTTGCTTTAAACTCCTCTTCGTTGCCTTCCCTCAATATATTTGTGGACGAGAGTTATCATTTACAACTCTGCAGGTTTCTGAATTGCAGTGCCCCTGAGCTCCATTTTTCAACTCGCTTTCTTGGGAGCTGGCCGCAAAGCACAGGATTGCTTCAGGCCCTATTCTGGTTCCGGGGGGCAGGCTGAGCCTGTGGTTAATTCTTCTTCCTGATGGGAATATAGAGTGACCTGTGCCTGTCCCAACACCTAGAGCTAGTCTCTCGTTGGTTGCCCCTCTTCCCGTTCATCCTCAGGATAAATTGCAACCTGTACAGAACTGGAGTTTAAAGGTGCGGATTCCCAACGAGGGAGATTGCTAATAAAGCGGCTGGAATGGCAAACCCGAGCACAAGGAGATGAGAAATGAGGTGCGTTTCAGGAACCCTTCCCGATGAGACGGTGTACCATCTTCTGGGTTTCTCACGCATGTTTTCGATGTAGGAAGATGCCCTTGAACCTGGATATGTGGGATCCATGGGATGGGTACAATGCAGTATTACTTTAAAGGGACTGCGTTTGCCCACCCAGCCTCACCAAACCTCTCAGCCCCAAGAGTGTCCACCCTTATGTCTCATCTAGCTGTGGGTCTAGATATGGTCAATCCACTTTGCATCACAGCCCCTGAACGAATTATGTAAGAATTTCTCTCTCTTTCACTCTCTTTGTTTAATGGGTTTATAAAAGTAATTTATTTTTAAAATGGGGTTTAGCTGCTTTTCACTGCTGTGTTTATGCTGCTTTACCCCACTTGACACACTTCCAGTGAAATATCAATACATAGGTTTTAAGATTCTTACTAGTCAGATATATTCTTGTGTGGTGAATAGGGGGTGATGAGTCCAGTTCACTGAGCAAGGAGTAGGTCTTGTCTATTACATATTGGGTGTATCGAACGGTATCTGAGCGAATTTGAAACCCTTGTTTTATGCATCACCCCACCTCACCTTTCCTGTTAAGCAGCCATAGTGTGTTTCTAAACGTGTGACTCTGTTCTGTTTTGTAATTCAGTTCAAGTGTAGCGGTTTTTACATTCCCTCTATAAGTGATAGCTTATGATAAGTGTCTTTTTCTGTGTGACTTATTTCACTTAGAATCGTCGTACCTAAATCCACTCATCTTGCTTCTACTACCCTTATGACATTGATTTCATGTCTGAGTGATATTCCATTGTACATAAGGACCACAAATTCTGTATCCATTTTTCTCTTTCCTGGGATATTTAAGGTGTCATGAAGTGGAGGTTCTTGTCAACAGAGCAGCCTTAAACTTTGGGGTGCCTGTGTCTTGCTGATTTTTAGTTTTCCCAATTTATACGCATATGAGCGGACGTGCCCTATGCTCCCTAAGCTGTGTTTTTTCGATGTTTCAGGACACACCGTACACTTCTCCAGAGTGGCTGTTGGCAATTTACATCCCGCCCATCAGCGTAGCAAGGCTGCCATTTCTCCATGGCCTGTCCTGCATTTCTGGTTTTGACACTTTTTGCAGCATGGCCCTTTTGACCGATGGGAAGCGAGACTTCTTTGTAGCTCTGATTAGCCTTTCCAGGTTGCTTGGTTGGCCAAAAAGGGCGTATGCGTTTTTTCCTGAATATAATCAGGAAAAAATGCATACGCACTTTTTGGCCAAGGGCATCATTGTCGACATTTTGCCGCTTTTCATGTGCTTTAAGGGCGATTCGAATCTACCTCCTGAAACCTGTTTCCTGCAATTCTGCCTTGCTTTCAAATCCTCTTCGTTGCCTTCCCTCAATATATTTGTGGACGAGAGTTATCATTTATAACTCAGCAGGTTTGTGAATTGCAGTGCCCCTGAGCTCCATTTTTCAACTGTCTTTTTTGGGAGTTGGCCGCAAAAGCACTGGATTGCCTCAGGCACTATTCTGGTTCCCGGCGGCAGGATTAGCCTGTGGTTAATTCTTCTTCCTGATGGGAAAATACAGTGACCTGTGCCTGTCCCAACACCTAGATCTAGTCTCTCATTCGTTGCCCCTCTTCCCGTTCATCCTCAGGACAAATTGCAACCTGTAGGGAACAGGAGCTTAAAGGTGCTGATTCTCCAAGTAGGGAGATTGCTAGTAAAGTAGCTGGAAAGGCGAACCCGAGCACAAGGAGATGAGACATGAGGTGCGATTTAGAAACCTTTCAAAATCACACGGTGTACCATCTTCTGGGTTTCTCATGCATGTTTTCGATGTAGGAAGATGCCCTTGAACCTGGAGATTTGGGACCCATGGGATGGGTACCACGCAGTATTACTTTAAAGGGTCTGCGTTTGCTCACCCAACCTCACCCAACCTCTCAGCCCCAAGAGTGTCCACCCTTATGTCTCATCCAGCTGTGGGTCTAGACATGGTCAATCCAGGTTGCAACACAGCCCCTGAACGAATTTTATAAGAATTTCTCTCTCTTTCACTGTCTTTGTTTTACGGGATTTAAAAGTAATTTATTTTTATAATGGGGTTTAGCTGCTTTTCACGGCTGTGTTTATGCGGCTTTACACCCACTTGACTCACTTCCAGACAGATATCAATACATAGGTTTTAAGATTCTTACTACTCAGATATATTCTTGTGCGGTGAATAGGAGGTGTTGAGTCCAGTTCACTGAGCAAGGAGTAGGTCTTGTCTATTACATATTGGGTGTATGGAACGGTATCTGAGCGAATTTGAAACCCTTGTTTTATGCATCAACCCACCTCACCTTTCCCGTTAAGCAGCCATAGTGTGTTTTCTAAACGTGTGACTCTGTTCTCTTTTGTAATTCAGTTCAAGTGTAGCGGTTTTTTCCATTCCCTCTATAAATGATAGCTTATGATAAGTGTCTTTTTCTGTGTGACTTATTTCACTTAGAATCGTCGTACCTAAATCCACTCATCTTGCTTCTACTAGCCTTATGACATTGATTTCATGTCTGAGTGATATTCCATTGTACATAAGGACCACAACTTCTTTATCCATTTTTCTCTTTCCTGGGATATTTAAGGTGTCATGAAGTGGAGGTTCTTGTCAACAGAGCAGCCCTAAACTTTGGGGTGCCTGTGTCTTGCTGATTTTTAGTTTTCCCAATTTATACGCCCATGAGTGGACGTGCCCTATGCTCCCTAAGCTGTGTTTTTTCGATGTTTCAGGACACACCGCACACTTCTCCAGAGTGTCTGTTGACAATTTACATCCCGCCCATCAGCGTAGCAAGGCTGCCATTTCTCCATGGCCTGTCCTGCATTTCTGGTTTTGACACTTTTTGCAGCATGGCCCTTTTGACCGATGGGAAGCGAGACTTCTTTGTAGCGCTGATTTGCCTTTCCAGGTTGCTTGGTTGGCCAAAAAGGGCATATGCGTTTTTTCCTGAATATAATCAGGAAAAAATGCATACGCACTTTTTGGCCAAGGGCCTCATTGTCGACGTTTTGCCGCTTTTCATGTGCTTTAAAGGCGATTCGAATCTACCTCCTGAAACCTGTTTCCTGCAATTCTGCCTTGCTTTCAAATCCTCTTCGTTGACTTCCCTCAATATATTTGTGGACGAGAGTTATCATTTATAACTCAGCGGTTTTGTGAATTGCAGTGCCCCTGAGCTCCATTTTTCAACTGTCTTTTTTGGGAGCTGGCCGCAAAAGCACTGGATTGCCTCAGGCACTATTCTGGTTCCCGGCGGCAGGATTAGCCTGTGGTTAATTCTTCTTCCTGATGGGAAAATACAGTGACCTGTGCCTGTCCCAACACCTAGATCTAGTCTCTCATTGGTTGCCCCTCTACCCGTTCATCCTCAGGACAAATTGCAACCTGTAGGGAACAGGAGCTTAAAGGTGCTGATTCTCCAATTAGGGAGATTGCTAGTAAAGTAGCTGGAAAGGCGAACCCGAGCACAAGGAGATGAGACATGAGGTGCGATTTAGAAACCTTTCAAAATCACACGGTGTACCATCTTCTGGGTTTCTCATGCATGTTTTCGATGTAGGAAGATGCCCTTGAACCTGGAGATTTGGGACCCATGGGATGGGTACCACGCAGTATTACTTTAAAGGGTCTGCGTTTGCTCACCCAACCTCACCCAACCTCTCAGCCCCAAGAGTGTCCACCCTTATGTCTCATCCAGCTGTGGGTCTAGACATGGTCAATCCAGGTTGCAACACAGCCCCTGAACGAATTTTGTAAGAATTTCTCTCTCTTTCACTGTCTTTGTTTTACGGGTTTTTGAAAGTAATTTATTTTTATAATGGGGTTTAGCTGCTTTTCACGGCTGTGTTTATGCGGCTTTACACCCACTTGACTCACTTCCAGACAGATATCAATACATAGGTTTTAATATTCTTACTACTCAGATATATTCTTGTGCGGTGAATAGGAGGTGTTGAGTCCAGTTCACTGAGCAAGGAGTAGGTCTTGTCTATTACATATTGGGTGTATGGAACGGTATCTGAGCGAATTTGAAAGCCTTGTTTTATGCATCACCCCACCTCACCTTTCCCGTTAAGCAGCCATAGTGTGTTTTCTAAACGTGTGACTCTGTTCTCTTTTGTAATTCAGTTCAAGTGTAGCGGTTTTTTCCATTCCCTCTATAAATGATAGCTTATGATAAGTGTCTTTTTCTGTGTGACTTATTTCACTTAGAATCGTCGTACCTAAATCCACTCATCTTGCTTCTCCTAGCTTTATGAAATTGATTTCATGTCTGAGTGATATTCCACTGTATATAAGGACCACAACTTCTGTATCCATTTTTCTCTTCCTGGGATATTTAAGGTGTCATGAAGTGGAGGTTCTTGTCAACAGAGCAGCCCTAAACTTTGGGGTGCCTGTGTCATGCTGGTTTTTAGTTTTCCCAATTTATACGCCCATGAGTGGACGTGCCCTATGCTCCCTAAGCTGTGTTTTTTCGATGTTTCAGGACACACCGTACACTTCTCCAGTGTGGCTGTTGGCAATTTACATCCCGCCCATCAGCGTAGCAAGGCTGCCATTTCTCCATGGCCTGTCCTGCATTTCTGGTTTTGACACTTTTTGCAGCATGGCCCTTTTGACCGATGGGAAGCGAGACTTCTTTGTAGCGCTGATTTGCCTTTCCAGGTTGCTTGGTTGGCCAAAAAGGGCGTATGCGTTTTTTCCTGAATATATTCAGGAAACAACACATACGCCCTTTTTGGCCAAGGGCATCATTGTCGACGTTTTGCCGCTTTTCATGTGCTTTAAAGGCGATTCGAATCTACCTCCTGAAAGCTGTTTCCTGCAATTCTGCCTTGCTTTCAAATCCTCTTCGTTGCCTTCCCTCAATATATCTGTGGATGAGAGTTATCATTTATAACTCTGCGGGTTTGTGAATTGCAGTGTCCCTGAGCTCCACTTTTCAACTCGCTTTTTTGGGAGCTGACCGCAAAAGCGCGGGATTGCCTCAGGCCCTATTCTGCTTCTGGGAGGCAGGCTGAGCCTGTGGTTAATTCTTCTTCCTGATGGGAAAATAGAGTGACCTGTGCCTGCCCAAAACCTAGATCTAGTCTCTCATTGGTTGCCCCTCTTCCGTTTCATCCTCAGGACAAATTGCAACCTGTTCGGAACAGGAGGTTAAAGGTGCTGATTCTCCAAGTAGGGAGATTGCTAGTAAAGTAGCTGGAATGACGAACCCGAGCACAAGGAGATGAGAAATGAGGTGCGTTTCAGAAACCTTCCAAAATCACACGGTGTACCATCTTCTGGGTTTCTCATGCATGTTTTCGATGTAGGAAGATGCCCTTGAACCTGGAGATTTGGGACCCATGGGATGGGTACCACGCAGTATTACTTTAAAGGGTCTGCGTTTGCTCACCCAACCTCACCAAAACTCTCAGCCCCAAGAGTGTCCATCCTTATGTCTCATCCAGCTGTGGGTCTAGATATGGTCAATCCAGGTTGCATCACAGCACCTGAACGAATTTTATAAGAATTTCTCTCTCTTTCACTGTCTTTGTTTTACGGGTTTTTAAAAGTAATTTATTTTTATAATGGGGTTTAGCTGCTTTTCACGGCTGTGTTTATGCGGCTTTACACCCACTTGACTCACTTCCAGACAGATATCAATACATAGGTTTTAAGATTCTTACTTATCAGATATATTCTTGTGCGGTGAATAGGGGGTGTTGAGTCCAGTTCACTGAGCAAGGAGTAGGTCTTGTCTATTACATATTGGGTGTATGGAACGGTATCTGAGCGAATTTGAAACCCTTGTTTTATGCATCACCCCACCTCACCTTTCCCGTTAAGCAGCCATAGTGTGTTTTGTAAACGTGAGACTCTGTTCTGTTTTGTAATTCAGTTCAAGTGTAGCGGTTTTTACATTCCCTCTATAAGTGATAGCTTATGATAAGTGTCTTTTTCTGTGTGACTTATTTCACTTAGAATCGTCGTACCTAAATCCACTCATCTTGCTTCTACTAGCCTTATGACATTGATTTCATGTCTGAGTGATATTCCATTGTAGATAAGGACCACAACTTCTTTATCCATTTTGCTCTTTCCTGGGATATTTAAGGTGTCAAGAAGTGGAGGTTCTTGTCAACAGAGCAGCCCTAAACTTTGGGGTGCCTGTGTCTTGCTGATTTTTAGTTTTCCCAATTTATACGCCCATGAGTTGACGTGCCCTATGCTCCCTACGCTGTGTTTTTTCGATGTTTCAGGACACACCGTACACTTCTCCAGAGTGGCTGTTGGCAATTTACATCCCGCCCATCAGTGTAGCAAGGCTGCCATTTCTCCATGGCCTGTCCTGCATTTCTGGTTTTGACACTTTTTGCAGCATGGCCCTTTTGACCGATGGGAAGCGAGACTTCTTTGTAGCGCTGATTTGCCTTTCCAGGTTGCTTCTTTGGCCAAAAAGGGCGTATGTGATTTTTCCTGAATATATTCAGGAAAAAACGCATACGCCCTTTTTGGCCAAGGGCATCATTGTCGACGTTTTGCCACTTTTCATGTGCTTTAAAGGCGATTCGAATCTACCTCCTGAAACCTGTTTCCTGCAATTCTGCCTTGCTTTCAAATCTTCTTCGTTGCCTTCCCTCAATATATTTGTGGACGAGAGTTATCATTTATAACTCAGCAGTTTTGTGAATTGCAGTGCCCCTGAGCTCCATTTTTCAACTGTCTTTTTTGGGAGCTGGCCACAAAAGCACGGGATTGCCTCAGGCCCTATTCTGGTTCCTGGCGTCAGGCTGAGCCTGTGGTTAATTCTTCTTCCTGATGGGAAAATAGAGTGACCTGTGCCTGTCTCAACACCTAGATGTAGTCTCTCATTGGTTGCCCCTCTTCCCGTTCACCTCAGGACAAATTGTAACCTGTAGGGAAAAGGAGCTTAAAGGTGCTGATTCTCCAATTAGGGAGATTGCTAGTAAAAGTAGCTGGAAAGGCGAACCCGAGCACAAGGAGATGAGAAATGAGGTGCGTTTTAGAAACCATTCAAAATCACAGGGTGTACCATCTTCTGCGTTTCTCATGCCTGTTTTCGATGTAGGAAGATGCCCTTGAACCTGGAGATTTGGGACCCATGGGATGGGTACCACGCAGTATTACTTTAAAGGTTCTGCGTTTGCTCACCCAACCTCACCCAAACTCTCAGCCCCAAGAGTGTCCACACTTATGTCTCATCCAGGTGTGGGTCTAGATATGGTCAATCCAGGTTGCATCACAGCCCCTGAACGAATTTTGTAAGAATTTCTCTCTCTTTCACTGTCTTTGTTTTACGGGTTTTTAAAAGTAATTTATTTTTATAATGGGGTTTAGCTGCTTTTCAAGGCTTTGTTTATGCGGATTTACACCCACTTGACTCACTTCCAGACAGATATCAATACATAGGTTTTACGATTCTTACTAGTCAGATATATTCTTGTGCGGTGAATAGGGGGTGTTGATTCTAGTTCACTGAGCAAGGAGTAGGTCTTGTCTATTACATATTGGGTGTATGGAATGGTATCTGAGCGAATTTGAAACCCTTGTTTTATGCATCACCCCACCTCACCTTTCCCGTTAAGCAGCCATAGTGTGTTTTCTAAACGTGTGACTCTGTTCTGTTTTGTAATTCAGTTCAAGGGTAACGGTTTTTACATTCCCTCTCTAAGTGATATCTTATGATAAGTGTCTTTTTCTGTGTGACTTCTTTCACTTGGAATCGTCGTACCTAAATCCACTCATCATGCTGCTACTAGCCTTATGACATTGATTTCATGGCTGAGTGATATTCCATTGTACATAAGGACCACAACTTCTTTATCCATTTTTCTCTTTCCTGGGATATGTAAGGTGGAATGAAGTGGAGGTTTTTGTCAACAGAGCAGCCCTCAACTTTGGGGTCCCAGTATCTTGCTGATTTTTAGTTTTCCCAATTTATAAGCCCATGAGTGGAAGTGCCCTATGCTCCCTAAACTGTGTTTTTTCGATGTTTCAGGACACACCATACACTTCTCCAGAGTGGCTGTTGGCAATTTACATCCCGCCCTTCAGCGTAGCAAGGCTGCCATTTCTCCATGGCCTGTACTGCATTTCTGGTTTTTACACTTTTTTCAGCATAGCCCTTTTGACCGATGGGAAGCGAGACTTCTTAGTAGCACTGATTTGCCTTTCCAGGTTGCTTGGTTGGCCAAAAAGGGCGTATGCGTTTTTTCCTGAATATATTCAGGAAAAAACGCATACGCACTTTTTGGCCAAGGGCATCATTGTCGACATTTTGCTTCTTTTCATGTGCTTTTAAGTCGATTTGAATCTACCTCCTGAAATCTGTTTCCTGCAATTCTGCCTTGCTTTCAAATCCTCTTCGTTGCCTACCCTCAATATATTTGTGGACGAGAGTTATCATTTATAACTCTGCAGGTTTGTGAATTGCCGTGCCCCTTAGCTCCATTTTTCTACTCGTTTTTTTGAGAGCTGGCCGCAAAAGCGCAGGATTGCTTCAGTCCTTATTCTAGTTCCGGGGTCACTCTGAGCCTGTGCTTAATTCTTCTTCGTGATGGGAAAATAGAGTGACCTGTGCCTGTCCCAACACCTAGAGCTAGTCTCTCATTGGTTCCCCCTCTTCCCGTTCATCCTCAGGACAAATTGCAACCTGTAGAGAAGAGGAGATTAAAGGTGCTGATTCCCCAAGTAGGGAGATTGCTAGTAAAGCGGCTGGAATGGCAAACCCGAGCAAAAGGAGATGAGAAATGACGTGCGTTTTAGAAACCTTTCCCGATCAGACAGTATACCATCTTTTGGGTTTCTCATGCATGTTTTCGATGAAGGAAGATGCCCTTGAACCTGGAGATTTGGGCCCCATGGGATGGGTACCACGCAGTATTACTTTATAGGGTCTGCGTTTGCTCACCCAACCTCAACAAACCTCTCAGCCCCAGGAGTGTCCACCCTTATGTCTCATCTAGCTGTGGGTCTAGATATGGTCAATCCAGGTTGCATCACAGCCCCGGAACGAATTGTGTAAGAATTTCTCTCTCTTTCACTCTCTTTGTTTCATGGGATTTTAAAAGTAATTGATTTTTATAATGGGCTTTAGCTGCTTTTCACTGCTGTGTTTATGCCGCTTTACACCCACTTGACACACTTCCAGAGAGATATCAATACATAGGTTTTAAGATTCTAACTAGTCAGATATATTCTTGTGCGGTGAATAGGGGGTGTTGGGTCCAGTTCACTGAGCAAGGAGTCGGTCTTGTCTAGTACATATTGGGTTTATGGAACGGTATCTGAGCTAATTTGAAACCCTTGTTTTATGCATCACCCCACCTCACCATTCGCGTTAAGCAGCCATAGTGTGTTTTCAAAATGTGTGACTCTGTTCTGTTTTGTAATTGAGTTCAAGGGTAACGGTTTTTACTTCCCTCTCTAAGTGATATCTTATGATAAGTGTCTTTTTCTGTGTGACTTATTTCACTTAAAATCGTGGTACCTAAATACACTCATCATGCTGCTACTAGCCTTAGGACATTGATTTCATGGCTGATTGATATTCCATTGTACATAAGGACCTCAACTTCTTTATCCATTTTTCTCTATCCTGGGATATTTAAGGTGGAATGAAGAGGAGGTTCTTGTCAACAGAGCAGCTCTAAACTTTGGGGTGCCTGTGTCTTTCTGATTTTTAGTTTTCCCTATTTATACACCCATGAGTGGAAGTGCCCTATGCTCTCCAAGCTGTGTATTTTAGATGTTTCAGGACACAACGTACACTTCTACAGAGTGGCTGTTGGCAATTTACATCCCGCCCATCAGCGTAGCAAGGCTCGCATTTCTCCATAGCCTGTCCTGCCTTTCTGGTTTTCACACTTTTTTCAGCATGGCCCTTTGACTGATGGGAAGCGAGACTTCTTGGTAGGGCTGATTTGCCTTTCCAGGTTGCTTGGTTGGCCAAAAAGGGCGTATGCGTTTTTTCCTGAATATATTCAGGAAAAAACGCATACGCCCTTTTTGGCCAAGGACATCATTGTCCACGTTTTGCCGCTTTTCATGTGCTTTAAAGGCGATTCGAATCTAACTCCTTAAAGCTGTTTCCTGCAATTCTGCCTTGCTTTCAAATCCTCTTCGTTGCCTTCGCTCAATATATTTGTGGACGAGTGTTATCATTTATAACTCTGCAGGTCTGTGAATTGCCGTGCCCCTGAGCTCCATTTTTCAACTCGGTTTTTTGGGAGCTGGCCGCAAAAGCGCAGGATTGCTTCAGGCCCTCTTCTGGTTCTGGGGGGCAGGCTGAGCCTGTGGTTAATTCTTCTTCCTAATGGGAAAAAAGATTGACCTGTGCCTGTCACAAAACCTAGAGCAAGTCTCTCATTGGTTCCCCCACTTCCCGTTCATTCTCAGGACAAATTGCAACCTGTACAGAACAGGAGGTTAAAGGTGCTGATTCTCCAAGGGGGGAGATTGCTAGTAGAGTGGATGGAATGGCGAACCCGAGCACAAGGAGATGAGAAATGAGGTGCCTTTTAGAAACCTTTCCCAATCAGACGGTGTACCATCTTCTGGGTTTCTAGTGCATGTTTTCGATGTAGGTAGATGCCCTTGAACCTGGAGATTTGGGACCCATTGGACGGGTACCACGCAGTATTACTTTAAAGGGTCTGCGTTTGCTCACCCAACCTCACCCAACCTCTCAGCCCCAAGAGTGTCCACCCTTATGTCTCATCTAGCGGTGGGTCTAGATATGGTCAATCCAGGTTGCATCACAGCCCCTGAACGAATTGTGTAAGAATTTCTCTCTCTTTCACTGTCTTTGTTTCATGGGTTTTTAAAAGTAATTGATTTTTATAATGGGGTTTAGCTGCTTTTCACTGCTGTGTTTATGCTGCTTTACACCCACTTGACACACTTCCAGAGAGATATCAATACATAGGTTTTACGATTTTTACTAGTCAGATATATTCTTGTGTGGTGAATAGTGGGTGTTGAGTCCAGTTCACTGAGCAAGGAGTAGGTCTTGTCTAGTACATATTGGGTTTATGGAACGGTATCTGAGCTAATTAGAAACCCTTGTTTTATGCATCACCCCACCTCACCTTTCCCGTTAAGCAACCATAGTGTGTTTTCAAAATGTGTGACTCTGTTCTGTTTTGTAATACAGTTCAAGGGTAACGGTTTTTACATTCCCTCTATAAGTGATATCTTATGATAAGTGTCTTTTTCTGTGTGACTTATTTCACTTAAAATCGTGGTACCTAAATACACTCATCATGCTGCTACTAGCCTTAGGACATTGATTTCATGGCTGAGTGAAAATCCATTGTACATAAGGACCTCAACATCTTTATCCATTTTAATATTTCCTGGGATATTTAAGGAGTCATGAAGTGGAGGTTCTTGTCAACAGAGCAGCCCTAAACTTTGGGGTGCCTGTGTCTTGCTGATTTTTAGTTTTCCCAGTTTATACGCCCATTAGTGGACGTGCCCTATGCTCCCTAAGCTGTGTTTTTTCGATGTTTCAGGACACACCGCACACTTCTCCAGAGTGGCTGTTGGCAATTTACATCCCGCCCATCAGTGTAGCAAGGCTGCCATTTCTCCATGGCCTGTCCTGCATTTCTGGTTTTGACACTTTTTGCAGCATGGCCCTTTTGACCAATGGGAAGCGAGACTTCTTTGTAGCGCTGATTTGCCTTTCCAGGTTGCTTGGTTGGCCAAAAAGGGCGTATGCGTTTTTTCCTGAATATATTCAGGAAAAAACGCATACGCCCTTTTAGGCCAAGGGCATCATTGTCCACGTTTTGCCGCTTTTCATGTGCTTTAAAGGCGATTCGAATCTACCTCCTGATACCTGTTTCCTGCAATTCTGCCTTGCTTTCAAATCCTCTTCATTGCCTTCCCTCAATATATTTGTGGACGAGACTTATCATTTATAACTCTGCAGGTTTGTGAATTGCTGTGTCCCTGACCTCCATTTTTCAACTGGATTTTTTGGGAGCTGGCCGCAAATGCGCAGGATTGCTTCAGGCCCTATTCTGGTTCCGGGGGGCATGCTGAGCCTGTGGTTAATTCTTCTTCCTGATGGGAAAATAGAGTGACCTTTGCCTGTCACAACACCTAGATCTAGTCTCTCATTGGTTCCCCCTCTTCCCGTTCATCCTCAGGACAAATTGCAACCTGTAGAGAAGAGGAGGTTAAAGGTGCTGATTCCCCAAGCAGGGAGATTGCTAGTAAAGCGGCTGGAAAGGCGAACCCGAGCACAAGGAGATGAGAAATGAGGTGCGTTTCAGAAGCATTTCCCGATCAGACGGTGTACCATCTTCTGGGTTTCTCATGCATGTTTTCGATGTAGGAAGATGCCCTTGAACCTGGAGATTTGGGAGCCATGGGATTGGTAACATGCAGTATTACTTTAAAGGGTCTGCGTTTGCTCACCCAACCTCACCCAAAGTCTCAGCCCCAAGAGTGCCCACCTTTATGTCTCAATCACCTGTGGGTCTAGATATGGTCAATCCAGGTTGCATCACAGCCCCTGCACGAATTTTGTAAGAATTTCTCTCTCTTTCACTGTCTTTGTTTCACGGGTTTTTAAAGGTAATTTATTTTTAAAATGGGGTTTAGCTGCTTTTCACGGCTGTGTTTATGCCGCTTTACACTCACTTGACTCTCTTCCAGAGAGAGATCAATACATAGGTTTTCAGATTCTTACTAGTCAGATATATTCTTGTGCGGTGAATAGGGGGTGTTGAGTCCAGTTCACTGAGCAAGGAGTAGGTCTTGTCTATTACATATTTGGTTTATGGAACGGTATCTGAGCTAATTTGACACCCTTGTTTTATGCATCACCCCACCTCACCTTTCGCGTTAAGCAGCCATAGTGTGTTTTCAAAATGTGTGACTCTGTTCTGTTTTGTAATTCAGTTCAAGGGTATCGGTTTTTACGTTCCCTCTCTAAGTGATATCTTATGATAAGTGTGTTTTTCTGTGTGACTTATTTCACTTAGAATCGTCGTACCTAAATCCACTCATCATGCTGCTACTAGCCTTAGGACATTGATTTCATGGCTGAATGATATTCCATTGTACATAAGGACCACAACTTCTTTACCATTTTTTTCATCCCTGGGATATTTAAGATGTACACAAGTGGAGGTTCTTGTAACCAGAGCAGCCCTTTAACTTTGGGGTGCCTGTGTCTTTTTGATTTTTATTTTTCCAATTTATACGCCCATGAATGGATTTGCCCCTTTCTCTCTAGCTGTGTTTTTTAGATGTTTTAGGAAATACCATACCCTTCTCCAGAGTCGCCATTGGCAATTTGCATCCCGACCATCAGTGTAACAATGCTCCCTTTCCTCCCTGGCCTCTCCAGTATTTTTTTTTACACTTTTTTAGGAAGGCGCTTTCGACCGATGGGAAGTGAGACTTCTTTGTAGTGCTGAATTTCATTTCCGGCTTGCTTGGTTGGCCAAAGAGGGCCTATGCGTTTTTTCCTGAATTTATTCAGAAAAAAACACATATGCTCTTTTTGGCCATGTGCATCGTTGTTGACGTTTGGCCGCTTTTCATGTGCTTTAGGGGCTATTCGAATCTAACTCCTAAAATCTGTTTCCTGCAATTCTGCCTTCCTTTCCAATCCTGTTCATTGCCTTCCCTCAATATAGTTTTGGACGATAGTTATAATTTATAACTCTGCAGGTTTGTGAATTGCAGTGCCCCTGAGCTCCATTTTTCAACTCGCTTTTTTGGGAGATGTCCGCAGAACCGCTGGTTTGCTTCTGGCCCTACTCTGGTTCCCGGTGGCAGGCTAAGCCTTTGCTTAATTCTTCTTCCTGATTGGAAAGTATAGTGACATGTTCCTGTCCGAACATCTAGGGCTTGGCTCTCCTTGTTTCTCCTCCTTCCCCTTCTTCCTTTGGAAAAATTCCAAATTTTGTGCAACTGGATGTTGAAGGTGCTGACATCCTCAAGTGGGGAGATTTTAAGGAAAAAGGCTGGAGGGGTGAACCCAACAACCAGGAAATTAGGAGTTTTGTGCCTTTTCCAAAATCTCCCTGATCCAACCGTGTTCCATCTTCTGGGTGTCACAGGCATGTTTTAGCTGTAGGAAAGGTCCCGTGTATGTAAGGAGAACACCAGGGATTTTTCCAAATCAGTGTCTCCCCGAACTCCAATCTGGGGAACGTTTAAGCTACTGGTACATGTGTGTTCATTAAGGGACTTGGGCCTTAGTCAGAGTCCGAACTTTAGATGATTGAAGTCTTCAGGTTCAGAAACGCTCACCATCGGCCTCCTTTAGTTTCCATTTTATCTGTAGTTGATAGATGATTTCGATATAGATATCTATTGTTTTTCAGATTATTTCCCCTTAGGGGTCATTACAAAATATTGAGTATAGTTCCCTGTGTTATAAAGTAGTTCCTTGTTGATGATATATTTTATACATAGCAGTGTGTATATGTTAATCTGAAACTGTTAATTTATCCCTCCTCCCACCTTTCCCCTTTGGTAATAAAAAAATATAAGATTTTATACTTCTCAGAAATCTAGGAGCTGAAAGAGAGGTATCATTTTCAATGGAAAATCATTCAAAACAAGGTTGAAACTTCAACCAAGATTATTAGATGTCCATCCTTGGAAAGAAATCACTGCATTTCTCTACTGTTGACCTGACAAATAAGACAAACCCCTCCACTGAACTTGCTTATAATAAAGTGATGGAAATATCAAATGGAAGTGTTAGAAACATCTTATTTTACACGAGCCTTATACACTGCTCTATGTTAATTACAGTTTGGCTCACACATCTGTTCTTTGAAGTTACAATGTTCTCAAATTCTGTTACTGATCCTGCAGAGTGGGTCCCAACAAGGGTCTCCCTGCCCAGTGTCATTGGAGCCAACAGATCGAGACAGACTTTGGTTCAGAAGCAAAGGAAAACTTTATATTTTGATCAGAGAATGGAGAGGTGAGAGTGTGTGCTCCCTTGCGGGTTGTGGGCCGGGCTGCTGTGTAGAGATCCTGGCAGCGTCAGCGGGAGGGAGGGGTAGAGCTCTCGAGGGCCGGGTTGGCTGGAGCTCAGGCTCTATGTCGCAGAGTCTGCACGGGGCCCCACGAGCTGAGGTGTCGGCCCAGCCATTTTGCACTAGGAAATCGGGTCTGAAGTGTCGGGTGTGGGACCTCTGCATGTGGAAACCTAGGAGCAAGTGAAATTAGACAAAGCACAAAGGAAAAAATGGTTAGACTTTATTTTATTGCCCAGATTCTATTTTCATCTCCCAGGAATTTTTCATGGGCTTTGCCAGTGACAAAGCCCTCCTCTGCCTTTTGTCCCATTCCTCATTCTTGGGGTGCTGAGGGTGCAGACACCTCTTCTGTAAATGCTTCGTGCTGAGTTGGGTGTCCTCATACCCGGGGCAAGGGGGAGGACTTCTCCCAAGCAGCCTCCATGTGAGGTTGATTGTCCCCAGGCCTCCTCCCTCACTGCTCGTCTGCCTGAGCACCAGCATTGGAAGTTTTATAGATTCTAATGATCTTTAAGGGTCCAGGAAAGAGATGTGCAGAGACGCTGGGGGGGGGGGCCGTTTTACCCTGCTCCACATTGGTTCGGCCCCCTTAGGCTGACGGTTTCTGCCAGCCTAGATGCTCTGACCAGTAGTCTGCGCTTTCTTCAGTTAGGCCACTGAATTAACGTACAAACAGCACCAGGTGTCAGAGCCCTGCTTGCTCAACTCCCAGACAGTCCAGGGCCGGTGGTGATCCAGGACCATGATGGCCACTCAGTCAACGGCCTTTTGAAGTAGCCAGGAGTACAGCCGGTCTCATTGGCCGCCGTCACCGCGGTGTCTGTAGGCTTTTCTATGGTGGCAGCGTTATTTACGGTTCCCCTACCAAGTTTATTAGCTCCGCTCTGGGTGCAGTAAGTCCTGTAAGCAATAGTCTGCTCTTTTGGGGCACACTCTTGTTGTTTTCTGAGAGAAGCTCCAGGTCAAGTGATGGTCACACGAGTCGTCATGGGGGCCCATTGCCCCAGGTTGTCTCTCTGGAGGTTGGGGTTGGAGGGCCTCCTCACTCGAGGTCATTGTGCCCACGGAGCAATCCCTGCAACTTCAGGGCATGGTGGGTGGTTAGGATCACCAAGTGGCGTCCTTTTCCCTTAGGAGGGAGCTGGCCTTGTGGGCTGCTGATTTCCAGGTTTTTAGATACCCCCAGTATCCTGGTCGGATGGGGTGGCTGGCCAATGCCTGGAGGGCATTCTTGCATTGTTCCATTTCAAGTGGTCCCAGTTTTTGCACTAATACTCCAAGGGCGATTCGCCTTGGACCAGGAATGTAAAGGTCAAAGGGTTTAGCTAACTTAGGGAGGTCCAGGGCACGGGTCTGAACTGACTGCTCTTTCCATTCTTGAAAGGCCGCTTCTGGATTCTATTCAAAAGGATCATCATCTTTTCCTTTCAGTGTTTCATATAGAGGCCCAGCTATTAGACTGTAGTTAGGGATTCAGATGCAGCAAACCCCGGTCTCCCCAGGAACCCCTAAGCTGTCTTCTAGTTTCAGGAAGGGTGAGGCTGCAAATGGCTTCTTCCCTTTCCTGGGGTGGGCTTCTCCGACCTTCTGAGCGAATGAAGCCCAGGAAGGTCACCTTAGTTTGTGATATTTGAGCCTTTTTCTTGGACACCTTCTATCTTTTATTGGCTAGGTAGTTCAGAGGCCTCCTTAGTCGGGCTGGTGATC